>NC_133149.1:42465309-42776457 GCF_048418815.1 Hemitrygon akajei | reverse complement strand
TTGATATTTTATAAAGGCAGTGCTCTGCAGCAATTTTCAGCGATGGACCACGGCCAGAGAATGGGACCACGTGAAGAAATGTTGGTCTCATTTAGGTGCGCGGCTGAAGATTAAGAAAATCAGCAGTGTGCAGGAGTTTTTGGGGTTTGGAATGCACCAAATCAGTGAATGGAAGCACAAGAAGAAATGGTGAATTCATTTAGGTACGCAGTCGAAGATGAAAAAAGGCAACGCTTTTCGACAGTTTTCGGAGTTAGACTGCGCCCAATCAGTGAGTGAGAGCACGAGCAGAAGTGTCGATTTCATGTAGGTACACGGCTGAAAATAAAAAAACAGTTAATGCTTTGCAGCAGTTTTCTGAAATAGTGAACGGGAGCATGAAAAACCAGTGTTTTCACTTTGGTACACAGTTGAATATTAAAAAAAGCAATTCTCAGAGATGGACTGTGGCCAATCAGTGAGCAGGAGTACAAGAAGCAACAATTTCACTTAAGCACATGGCTGAAGATTAACAAAAGGCAACTCTTCACGGCAGGTTTTGGAGGTGAACTGCGCTCAATCAGTGAATGGTAGCACGAGAAGAAGCATTGATTTCAGTTAGCTGCACAGCTGAAAATGAAATAAAACAGTGGTACGTGGTAGTTTTCAGAGCTGGACTGCACCCAAACTGAAGCGGGAGCATGGGAAGAAAAAGCGATTTCACTTAGGCACGCGGCTGAAGATGAAAAAAGACAGCGCTTTGCGGCAGATTTTGGATTTGGAATGTGTCCAAATAGAGAGCTGAAGCACGAGAAGAAGCGGCAATTTCACATAGATATGCGGCTGAAGATTAAAAAACAGTCAGCGCTTTGCGGCAAATTTCGGAGCTGGACTGTGGCCAATCAGTGAACAGGGGTACGAGAAGCAGCAGAGTGATTTCACTTAGATCCACGATTGAAGATTTTAAAAAGGTAGCACTTTGCAGCAAATTCCAAAAGTGGACTGTATCCAATCAGTGAGCGGGAGTACAAGAAGAAGCAGCAATTTCACTTAGGTATGTGGTTGTAGATTAAAAAAGACAGCTCTTTACGGCAGTTTTTGGATTTGGACTGAACCTAAACGGAGAGTGGAAGCACGAGAAGAAGTGGCGATTTCACATGAATATGCGGCTGAAGATTAAAAAACAGTCAGCGCTTTGCGGCAACTTTCAGAGTTAGACTGCGCCCAATCAGTGAACGGGAGCAAGAGAAGAAGCGGAGATTTCACTTAGATACGCGGCTGAAGGTTAAAAAAAGCAGCGCTTTGCGGCAGTTTTCGGAGTTGGACAGAGCCCAATCAGTGAGCGGGAGGATGAGAAGAAGCATTGATTTTACTTCGGTAGGTGGCTGCGGTTTGGAAAATTCAATGTTTTGCGGCAGTTTCCGGAATTTGGACTGCACCTAATCAGTGAGCAGAAGCACGAGACAAAGCGGTGATTTCTCTTAGGTACCAGGCTGAAGATTAACAACCAGTCAGCGCTTTGCAGCAGTTTTCGGAGTTAGACTGCGCCCAGTAAGTGAGCAGAAGCACAAGAAGAAGCAGAGATTTCACCTACACAAGCGTTTGATATTTTAAAAAGGTAGCTCTTTGCGGCAGTTTTCGGAGTTGGACTGCACCCGATGGGTGAGCAGGAGCACAAGAAGAAGCGGCTATCTCACTTAAGTCTGCCATCACAGCGCTTTGTGGCAGTTTTCAGAGTTAGATAGCGCCCAATCAATGAACAGAAGCACAAGAAGAAACACTTAGGTCCGAAGCTGAGGATTTAAAAAAGGCAGCAGTTTTCAGAGCTGGACTACACCCAAACAATGAGCGGGAGGATGAGAAGCGGCAATGTCACTTAGGGACCTTGACGAAGACTAGAAAAGGTAGTGCTTTGCGGCAGTTTTTGTAGCTGGACTGCTCCCAATCAGTGGACAGGAGCACAAGAAGAAGCAGTGATTTCACTTCTGGTTTTGTCTGACATTTAAAAAAGGCAGCATTTTGTGGCAGTTTTTGGATTTGGATTGTGAGCAGGATGAGAAGCAGCAATTTCACTTAGGTACCTTGACAAAGATTAGAAAAGGCAGTGTTTTGCGGCACTTTCGGAGTTAGACTGTGCACAATTAGTGAATGGGAGCATGAGAAGAAACAATGATTTGACTTAGGTTTGTGTTTGACATTTAATAAAGGCAGTACTTTGCAGCAGTTTTCAGAGTTGGACTACATCCAATCAGGGAGCGGAAATACGAGAAGCAGCGGCAATTTCACTTAGGTACATGACTGAAGTTTAAAAAAGGGCAGCACTTCACGTCAAGTTTTGGAGTTGGACTGCATCCAGTTAGTGAGTGGGATTCATTAGAAAGGGTGAGGTAAGCATCTGGTAAGTTTCCTCTTCTCTTTTCTTCATTCCTCATCTGTAAGGGCACAGTCAATGCAGTGAGAATGGACCCAGGGGCTGTGTGTTTTTCTGTGTCTGACTTCATTAGTTGGGAAGATGTTGGAGTCGATTGTTAAGGATGTGTTTTCAGGGTACTTGGAGGCACATGATAAAGTCAGCATAATTTCCTCAAGGAAAAATCTTCCCTGACAAATCTGTTGGAACTCTTTGAAGAAATAACAAGCAGGATAGACAATGGAGAATTGGTTGCTGTGGTGTACTTGGATTTTCAGAAGGCCTTTGACAAGGTGCCACACATGAGGCTGCTTCAGAATCAGAATCAGGTTTATTATCACCAGCATGTGATGTGAAATTTGTTAACTTAGCAGTTCAATGCAATATAGAAGAGAAAAAAATAAATAAAATAAAAATAACAATAAGTAAATCAATTACAGTATACGTATACCAAACAGATCAAAAATGTGCAAAAACAGAAATACTATATATATTAAAAAAGTGAGGTAGTGTCCAAGGGTTCAATAAGTTAACTGCACATCATATCAGGAAAGATTCTAGCGTGGATAAAGCATTGGCTGATTAGCAGGAGGCAAAGAGTGGGAAGAAAGGGAGCCTTTTCTGGCTGGCTGCCGGTGACTAGTGGTATTCCAACAGGGGTCTGTGTTAGGATTGGATTCTTTTTACAATAAATGTCAATGATTTTGATGATGGAGTCGATGGCTTTGTGGTCAATTTTGCAAATGATATGAAGATAGGTGGAGGGGCAGGTAGTGTGGAGACACAGAGTCTACAGAAGGACTTAGACAGATTAGGAGAATGGGCAAAGAAGTGTCAGATGGAATACAGTGTCCGGAAGTGTATGGTCATGCTCTTTGGTAGAAGAAATGAAAGGGTTGATTACTTTCTAAATGGAGAGAAAATACAAAAATTTGAGGTGCAAAAGGAGTTGGGAGTCCTTGTGCAGGATTCCCTTAAGGTTAATTTGCAGGTTGAGTCAGTGGTGAGGAGGACAAATGTAATATTAGCATTCATTTCCAGAGGACTGGAATATAAAAGCAAGGATGTAATGTTGAGGCAACACGAGTGAATCTGCAGATGCTGGAGATAAATAAAAACACAAAATGCTGGCAGAACTCAGCAGGCCAGACAGCATCTATGGGAGGAGGTAGTGACAACGTTTCGGGCCGAAACCCTTCATCAGGAGGGTTGATGAAGGGTTTCGGCCCGAAACGTTGTCACTACCTCCTCTGATAGATGCTGTCTGGCCTGCTGAGTTCTGCCAACATTTTGTGTTTTGATGTAATGTTGAGGCTTTATAAAGCATTGGTGAGGCCTCACTTGGAGCATTGTGAGCAGTTTTGGGCCTTTTATCTTAGAAAGGATGTGCTGAGAGTGGAAAGGGTTCAAAGGGGGCTCATGAAAATGATTCCAGGATTGAACGGCTTATCATATGAGGTGTGTTTGATGGTTCTAGACCTGCATTCACTAGAATTCAGAAGAAACCTATTGAATGTTGAAAGGCAAACATAAGAAAATCTGCAGATTTGTGCTGGAAATCCAAAGCACACACATGTTGAAAGGAATCAGTAGAATAGATGTGTAGAGGATGTTTTCTATGCTGAGGGAGGTTAAGACTAGAGGACACAGCATCAGAATAGAGGGGCATCTATTTAGAATGGAGATGAGAAGGAATTTCATAAGCCAGTGAGTGGTGAATCTGTGGAATTCTTTACCACAGGCAGCTGTGGAGGCCGGGTCTTTATGTATATTTAAGGCAGAGGTTGACAGATTCCTGATTAGTCAAGGGATGAAGGGATACAAGGAGAATGCAGGAGATCGGGGCTGAGAGGGAAAATAGATCAGCCTTGATGAAATGGAGGAGAAGACTCAATGGGCTAAAATGGCCTAATTCTGCTCCTATGGTCTTATGGTCTAATTCTTTATATTTATCTTAATTTTTCTTAAACTATATTGGCCAGAATTAAAAATGCTTCTCCAGTGGAGGTCCTTTCCCAATACTGTTTCTTGGTGCATGAATGGCTTACTCCTGCTCCTGTCCTTGTGTTTTAATGGTCTGAGAACCAGAGTTTAATTCTGTTACAGTCTCATTGCTAATACCTAAAATCAATGTATTTTCTGATGGACTTAATTCTTCTGATATTCAGCAACAATCTTTTCTTTAAAGAAAGAGCTGCCTTTACAAAATACCTTATGAGGTCACCAAAAGATGGCTATTTGATGATAGATCAACTTGTTCCAGAAAGTTATAACTTGGGAGAAACAGGTATCTAGTGTCAATGGATTAATACTTGCACAGCTTTCAATCATTCAGAGGGTTTTCGCTTGTTATTTGTACTCTGTTGTAGACTTATTGGCAGAAATTGATTGGTTATCAACACCATTATAATCATTGTATATAAAGGGCTAATATACAGTATTTAAGGAAGGTGGATGAGATAGATTCTGGTCTTTTTTTGTGTTGCTCTTTTATTTTGCTAAGTATTACTCTGGAGATCTTCCAAGAGGGCTACAACTTTGTTGTACGGTTTGAAGGCTTGCTGGCCTCAATGACCCAGAGAGCCTACATTGGCTGGAGTCAAGGCCTTTAGTTTTGGCTTTTGGTAGGGTCACTCATGCCAAACAGGTCAAAGGGTAGAGGCCAGACCAACAGTGGTCCACCAGTCCTACCGGTTCAGGGGTTCGGCTCAGGGTTAACAAGCCTGATTGGTCAAAAAACATTGTTACAGAAACAGCAATGAAGAATTCTTCTCTATCTCTGTGCGATGGTATGGGCAGACAGAGATGGAGAATCCTTCATTGCTACCCTAAATGCCAGCGGCAAAACGGGCAGTAATTAAATACTCTGGAGATGCAGGAACTCTTCCAATGCAGACAAACACAATAGGGTATTTTGATTTCCTGTGATAAAGACACACGTACAGTAGTTGCTAAGGTATATCCTTTGAAGATTTAGATTCAGATTCATTTATTTATCATGTGTATACAGTGAAATATGTTATTTACACTAACAACCAACACAATCCGTTGTCAGAGGCAAGTTTTTTTTTCACACGGAGAGTGTGGAACACCCTGCTGTACATTGGGGGACATTTAAGAGACTCTTAGATAGGCACACAGATGATAGAAAATTGGATGGCTATGTGGGAGGGAAGACTTAAATTGACTTTAGAGTAGGCTAAAAGATCGGCACAACATCATGGGCCAAAGGGCCTGTACTGTGCTGTAATATTGTACATTCTATAATGTAAGGATGTGCTGGGGGCAGCCCGCAAGTGTCACCACACATTCCAGCACCAACACAGCATGCCCACAATGCTCAGCAGAACAACCCAGAACAAGCAAAAAAACAACAGCAAAACAAGCCCCTTTTCTTCTACACTCACACTCTCTCTCTCTCTCTCTCTCTTCACCTAGATCAAACCTTCCAGGCCTCCATCCTCCAGTGGACTCGTGGACCTTGGATCTAAAACTTCCACAGTGGACTTCAGTGAATTTGAAGTCAATTGAACTGCTTTTCCTTGTGGATTTACTGTGCTGAATTTTTCAGTAACCTCAGAAATGAATGGGAATTGAGATGCAATTTTGAACTCTTCAACTTTGGAATCTGAGGCTGGGACTGGAGCCATTGTGGGGGATTATGTTGCATTTCCCCAGGTGGCAACCATTTACTTGAGGGATTTACTCCTGTCCTTTTGTGTCCTGTTCAGCCCATGCATTTTTCCATCTTTTGTTTCTAAAGAACCGCAGAAGGATGTTTCACTTCAACTCATTGGTGTTTGTGTTTGCTCACTTCCAAAAGCAATTACTCACAAAACTGGTGTTAAAACACAAAACCAGCATGTAAATGGGGGAGGAAGAATATTTGCAGAGCAATCTCCATCCCACGCTATTTCAATCTCTGAGATGCATCAGTAATGCAATAGGGATCGGCCTGATCTTGCTCTCAGTGGTAATGTAATCTGATGAATTGATTTACAAAGCATTTCTACTGTTCGACAAACAAGGGCAAGTAGATTGAGAATGTCACGATCACGACAGCTTTCATGTTTCACTCAGAATCTAAATGTCCAAAAATCAAAACAACTTCAACAATTTCAAGAAGCACTTCTTTCATGCATCAGAAGTGGCCATCATCTCAAATCACTAACTATTTCTCTATCTACAGATGCTACCTCACATTCCTAGCAATTCCAGTATTTTATATTTTTACCTCAGATTTCTAGAACTAGCAGTTCTTAATCATCAACCAAGGCAAGGGATTGGGCAGCGATTGTACTGGAGGCTCACCTTCCCAGCTCTGGATGGCACGGTAGTGTAGCGGTTAGCATAACGCTATTACAGCGCCAGCGACCTGGGTTCAATTCCCACTGCTGTCTGTAAGGAGTTTATACAGTCTCCCCGTAACTGTGCGGGTTCCCTCTGCATGCTCTGGTTTCCTCCCACATTCCAAAGATGTACTGGTTAGTGGGTTAATTGGTCACATGGGTGTCTGAAGTAACCTAATCTTGGCTCTGCATTAGTTCAAAGCATCCCACAAGACATTGGGGAGGCTGTACCTGGACTATTGTATAATTTTGGTTACCTTGCTAGAGAAGAAAGACATCATTATGCGGGAAAGATTGCAAAGAATATTTACAAGAATGTTGTCAGTACTCAGGGGCCTGAGTTATAGGCAAGGTTAATTAGGCTAGAACTTTATTCCTTGGAATGTAGGAGACTGAGGAATCAACGCATAGCAGTGCATAAGATCGTGAGGGTCATAGATAGGGAAAGGGATTCAAAAATTAAGGGGCATTGGCTTAAGGTGAGAAAGGGTAGATTTAAAAGGAAACCTGAGGGGCAATTTCTTCATACAGAAGGTGATATATAGAACAAGCTGCTGGAGGAAGTAGTTGAGACAGTTACAATAACAACATTTAAAAAACACTCAGACAGTTAACATGGATAGCTTCAGAGGGATATGAGCCAAACACAAGCAGTTGGAACTAACTTAGATGAGCGTCTTAGTCAGTATGGATGAGTTGGGCCAAAGGGCCTTTTGTCATGGAGTGTACTGTAATTCTACGAACTGAAATGAGTTTTATCAAGTTCAATCTCATCCCATAACTTCACAGATATAAACCACCCGACGCTGCCTGTAAGGAGTTTGTACGTTCTCCCCGTGAATGCTTGGGTTTCCTCCGGGTGCTCCGACTTCCTCCCACAGTCCAAAGACGTACCGGCTGGTAGGTTAATTGGTCATTGTCAATTGTCCCGTGATTAGGCTAGGATTAAAATCCAGAGATTGCTGGGTGGCGTGGCTCGAAGGGCCGGAAGGGCCTGTTCCGCGCTGTATCTCAATAAATAAAAAAGAGAGAAAGTATGCAGATGTAAAACCAATTTTCACAGGACTTGAAAGGTATCTTAAAACCATCCTTTTCTGATTAAATCCAAAGAGTATAATTATCTTCCAGGACCTAAGCTCTTCTCATTACTACCATCAGGGAGGAGGTACAGGAGCCCGAGGACACACAATCAACACTTCTTCCCCTCCACCTTCAGATTTCTGAATGGTATAGGAATCATGAATCAGAATCAGGTTTATTATCACCAGCATGTGTCGTGATACACTACCTCGCTATTTTTCTCTGTTTTTGCATAATTTATTTACTTTTAAGTATATCTTATTGTAATTTTTATGTATTGCTCTGTATTTCTACCACTAAACAATACACTTCAGTGATGATACACCTGATTCTGATCAGCCTGCAACAGCACCCCTATCCCACCAGTTTCTCAGTTATAATTTCAACCTGTCTGTTGAAGCCTCTGCATGGTCTCATCTTGCTCTGCATTTCTCACCTGCCACATGTTCTACCCTCCAGGGATTCTACATTCCAACAGTTCTGGCCTCCTGCCCATCCCCTGCACCCGTTGGCTCATATCTAATGACCCGACACCTCAGGCCTAGGCCCTGGAACCAGCCTGTGAACTGTGGAGCTCAGAGCACTTTCACCAAGGTCACGATCTTCTATCCTTTTGAATAGTAGGGTGATTGCAGTTCTGTTTGCAATTTCTAGGTACAGTGAGCACGATTCACTCAAGTATGCTTCTATCACAGTGTGTAAAAAAAAAGCACTCTTTCCAAGTACCTAAAATTACCAACCAATGAAGTAGGCTTCTCTTCAAGAAAGTCATTGCTAACTTCTTAATAACCATAGTTCCAAGGAGAACTTATTTTTATTCCGGCTTCTGCCCTCTTCCTTCCCAGTTCTAATGAAGGGTCTTGGTCCAAAATTTCAACTATTCATTTCCCTCAACAGATGCTACCTAACCTGCTGAGCTCCTCCAACATCTTGCATGCATTGTCCAATTTAACATATGGACAATATGTATGTCCACATGTGAAGTTACTTAACCCTGGTTCTCTAAATCACTACACTTACTTGAGGGCAATAACATTTTCTAACAGTACAGAAACCAGAAATGAACATTGTTTCCAATATGTGCCATGCAGATTACTGCTACCTCTTGCATGAAAGTAGCCTGTCCATGCTGAACACATACCATCATGGCTTCCAGTACTGTGAGGTGAGGCAACAACATGTCATCTTGCATGATGTAACAGGACATCTTCCTGAATGTTCGCAAATCCCGAGGCTGCCCGTTTACAAGGATCTGCCCTTTCATTCCCGTTTTCCTAGAAAGAGCATAAAGAAGAGTAAACTGTAAAATAAAAGTATTTTTGCTGTTATAGACTCAGCCAGCTCCATCATGATGATCATGCTCTCTCCATCATCTAGAATATCTTCAAGAGGTGGTGCCTCAAGAAAGTAGCATCAATCACCAAGGACCCTCACCATCCAAGACATGCCCTCTTCATTTTACTACCATTGGGAAAGAGGTACAAGAACCTGATGATCCACACTCAACATTTTAGGCTTTTTCCCCTTTGTAAGCAGATTTCTCAATGGTACATGAACCTGTGAATGCTACTTTTTTTTACACTATTTATTTATTTATGGTAACATAACTATTTTTTTGTCTCTGCACTCTACTGCTGACACAGAACAACAAATATGTTGTCGTACGTCAGTGATTCTGGCATGAGAAGAGCCGAGGCTCTTCAGTCTAACAGGCTAATATCCACGTGTCAATACTTTTTCCCATATGTAGTTTGGTGGTGTTTTCCCCAAATACTTCTTTAATAACAAATACCGCAATCTAACAATTATTTGGATCTATTAATAAATATCAATGTGATCTGCAGTTCTGGTCTCACCCATGTCTTTGCAATACCACTCCTGTCAGAATCTTAAAAGATCAGTCAGTCTCCCCCACCCTATCTATTTATATGGGGGGGGGGTGAAGGAAATCAGAAGTGATCTTCAATCGCTTCTGAAAAGTATAACCCTTAGTTCAAATCTCCACCCTAACATATCAATTCTGGTACAAAAATTAGTCTTGTTTGAAATTACTTCATCCAGTTTGTATAGACAAGGCACAGACTTGAATTTCTGCTACAAGAACATGTAATATGGAACTTGGGAGATTATTCTAAGGGTTCTTAAAGAGAGTGTACATCCTACTGAATTAACTCTCAAAGTAACACCATAACATAAAGGAGCAGAATTAGGCCATTTGGCCCATTGGATCTGCTCCGCCATGCAATCATAGCTGACTTACTATCTCTCTCAGCCCCATTCACCGGCTTTCTGCCTGTAACCTCTGATGCCCTGACTAATCAAGAACCTATCAACCCCCACTTTAAATATTCCCATTGATATGGCTTCCACAGCCATCTATGACAAATAATTCCACTGATTCAGCACCCTTCTGGCTGAAGAAATTCCTTATTTCTGTTATAGTCGGATGTCCCTCTATTCTGAAGCTGTACCCACTGGTCCTCGACTCCACCTCTATGGGAAACATCCTTTTCACATCCACTCTATCTAGGCCTTTCAACATTTGATCGGTTTCAATCAGATCCCCCCCCCCCCCCCCCACCATTCTTCTGAACTCCAGTGAGTACAGGCCCAGAGACATCAAATGTTACTCATACATTAAACCCTTTGTTCCAGGAATCATTGTTGTACACCTCCTCTCGACCCTCTCTGATGCCAGCACATCTTTTCTTAAATAGGGGGCTCAAAACAGCGCAAAATACTCAAAGTGCATTCTGACCAATTGTGTCACAAAGGCTCATCCTTGCTTTTTAAGTGAAGTCAAGTCAAATCAAGTTTATTGTCATTTAACTATACACAAGTACATAACGTATATAACCATATTATATAGAAAGAAATGAGACGACATTTTTTTGAACCAGTGTGTAAAGCACAATAGTACACATAACACATATACACAGTCCTCCTGAAGGGTCTCGGCCCAAAATGTCAACTGTACTCTTTTCCGTAGATGCTGCCTGGCCTGCTGAGTTCCTCCAGCATTTTGTGTGCGCTGCTTGGATTTCCAGCAGTTGCAGATTTTCTCTTGTTTGTGATTGAAACTCATAACACACGACAATTTATGAAGGATAAAGTCTACAGATCAATCACGCATAAATAACAAACAACAAACTAAAGTGCATTAATATTAAATATTGTAAGGTATAGAACAGATTAACCAATGACATTTCGAATATGATGTGACAGGGAGTTCAGAAGCCTAAAGGCCTGGGGGAAGAAACTGTTTCTCATCCTGACTGTTTTTGTCTTTATGTATCACAGTCTCCTGCCTGATGGTAGAAGGTCAAAGAGGATGCTGGATGGATGGACGGATAGAATGCTTAATAATAGTAAAGGTCCTGTGTACGCAGCTATGATCCCTATGATCCTCTCAGCTGTTCTCACTGTCCTTTGTAGGGAATTCTGGCTCATCTGCTCCTATACCAGATGGAGATGCAACTTGTCAGGATGCTCTCAAATTGTGCTCCTGTAAAATGCAGCTAAGGCAGTGGTGCCTCAAACGCCTCAGGAAGTGGAGACGCTGGACGCTGCTGTGCCTTCTGTTTCAGATATTAAGGGATCAGGTGAGGTCATCCGTGATGTGAACTCCCAGGAACTTGGTGCACATAACTCTCTATACAAATGAGCCCTCTATTCGCGGGGGGGGGGGGGGGTAGTTTGTCTGTACCTTCCTGAAGTCCACAATTACTTCCTTTGTCTTCTCCACATTCAGGCTTAGGTTGCTGTCCTTCTCACACCAATCCACCAGCTGCTCCACTTCTTCTCTGTACTCAGACTCATCATCATTCTTGCTAAAGCCAGTCACTGTTGTGTCATTCACAAACTTGACTGAGCTGGATCCTGTGACACAGTCACGCGCCGGCAGTGTGGACAGCAGCGGACTGAGCGATGAGATCCCATTTACCAGGTGGGTCAGGACCACGTGGAGGGCAGAGGCTATTGCATCATCAGTGGATTGATTTGAGTGATAGGCAAACAGGAAAGGGTCTAATGTAGCCGGCAGAAAGGCTTTAATGTGCTCCACGACCAGCTGCTCAAAGCATTTCATAATGGTTGATATCAATGCCATCAGACGATAGTCATTTAGGTAGGCTACTGTTGCCTTCTTTGGCACTGGAATGATGGTTGCTGCCTTGAAGTCCGAGGGGACAATGGATTGTTCTTGAGAGATGTTGAATATATCCATCAGCACCTCTGTCAGCTGGGCTGTATTCTAGTCCTCTTGAAATGAATGCTAACGTTGCATTTGCCTTCCTCACCACAGATTCAACCTGTAAATTAACCTTTGGGGAATCCTGCACAAGGACTCCCAAGTCCCTTTGCACATCAGTTTTTTGAATTTGGTCTCCATCTGGGAAATAGTCAAATTTAAATAAAGGTGTATTTGGACTTGTTATCTCTCAGTTGTCTTCTCAGTGTTCTTTACTTTGCAATTGCTTATCAGAGATAATTTTGGGGTAATTATTTTGTATAGAAGAACATCAGGCACATCAGGAGCAGCAAACGACTGCCCATTGTTGCCTACTTTAATTCAACAGATTCTATAATCACCATTTCATGTTTGTCCCAAACCTGGTAGTTTATATTTTTTCCCTTAAGAATTTAATGCTCTGTCTGAGATGTAGTGATGAACTTCACTAATGTTTACCTTCCCCCTATAGGTAAATGGATAATCAGTGTTATGTCACAAGAAATCAATAGCACCAGTCACTCACCTGTATCCTGCCAAAATATTCATGAAGGTGGACTTGCCAGCGCCTGAAGGACCCATAATGCCAATGAGCTCCCGACTGCAGAACTTTCCAGATAGGCATTTTAAAAGAGTCTTGTATCCTAAAAGGGAAATTTAAATTTGTACATTAAAAAATGGGGTTGAATTGGAAAAGATGATCCCTTGGAGATTTATTTGAAATCAGGATAGGTCACAGATCTCCTTTTTGAATGTCGAGAACAGGCCAAAAGATGATCCTAAATTGGCATCAAATTGTTAAAAAAAAAGTGACGAAGAATGTGATTTGGGGATAGAAGGGGGCTGACTCCCTAAGCCTTCCCTAATGAGTGTGTATATCCACAAGACAGTGGAAGTTTGAGATTAGAGTGCCAACCACAGCTCATGAGCCCCATCTGCCTGAAGTGCCAGCAACCCAGCGTTCCCCCTTATCAGTATAAAAACATTTCTGCTGGGCTTAGTACCTAAGCCACACATGAAGGCGGTTGTCAGAAGCTATGGGAGACACACACCATCAGGGGTATTTATTAGGTAGTGGGACCTTATCCTCACTACCACACCCCAGCTGTGACAACCTTATAAATAAAGCTGTGAATAAGGGTGGGGAAATGCAACCCACAAATTATTAGCCCCAAGTGAGAAAAAGAATCAAAGCTTCAGAAAGCTTATTGGAAAGGAAATTTCCTTTCAATATCTCAATATAAAACCAAATGCTGATTTCTGTAATGCACTTCCAGACTAAGATTCAACAGCTAATGAAAGGGAGCTGGCAGACTTTCTGATTGGCTCTTAGACATTGCTTTTCTTCACTCTGAAAAATTTTAAACACTAGAATTAGATGCCAACAGCTAACAAAATCTCAGTTCAGGAGCAGATTGTGTTACATGATGTGGTGAACTACATATACCTGTCTGGACACGCCCCCCTGCTGACTGCTCCTGTGGCTCCTACCACAGACCCCGGTATAAAGGCGATTGAGTCCTCAGTCCTGAGTCCTGCCCTCAGTCTCCAGGATGTAGTATGGTGGTCAATTACTGCTTGTTCTTTCTTCCAGTCAATAAAAGCCGGTATCTCGCCTCACGTCTTGGAGAGTTATTGATGGTGCATCAATTTTATTGACTGTAAGTTTAAAACATGGACAGCATTTTACGTCCGGAAAAATTAGACATTGATCCTCAAGACTCAGAAGCAGCTCTTGCCTTTGAACTCTGGCTTGCATGCTTCCAATCATACTTGGAACAGATTCCAGTGACTGAGCCTGCCACGAAGTACAAAATATTACTATCTAGAGTAAGTCCAAAAGTATTCTCCCTTATCAGGGACCTACCAACCTACCAAGGGGCACTGGACGCCCTCAAAAGACAGTACCTGCGGCCGGTGAACACCGTCTGCGCAAGACATCGCTTAGCGACGCGGCGACAGCAACCCGACGAGTCGAGCGCCGTGTTTCTCCGAGCCCTACAGACACTTGTGCGGGCCTGCGACTGCAAAGCTCTGACGGTGGAACAACATGTGGAGCTGCTAGTACGAGACGCCTTCGTTACGGGGATCAGGTCAGTGTACGTGCGCCAGCGGCTGCTGGAAAATGCCGATCTTACCTTACGCTCGGCGATCGAGACAGCCGACACACTGGAGGCTGCTCTGCACAACACTGACGCTGTCCAGCCGCGCAATCCCCCGCCGGTTCCGTGGACACCTCAGACCCCGCCGCCGTCGGTTCCCACGAGCGAATTCACCAACGCCGCTGCCAGTCGCGAGTCCACGAACTCCCCGAAACCGACCACAGCTGCTGCCAGTCACAAGTCCGCGCATTGTTACTTCTGTGGATTCGAAAAGCACCCCCGAAAACGCTGCCCGGCCCGAGAAGCGACCTGCTCCAGCTGCAGGAAGAAGGGCCATTTTGCCAAGGTCTGTAAGTCTAAACCACGAGTGGGGTCAGGCAGCGCTGCGTGTGAGGCGTGGGGGCCGCCATCTTGCCTGCCTGCCTCGTGCGAGACATGGGGGCGGCCATCTTTGTCGGCGCCACATCACCCCGCCCCCGACCCACCAGTGCTTACCGGGCACCAAGACGGCAGTTCAACTCTGGCCTCCGTAACCCTCGACCAAAGCGCCCCACACCAGATTGCAAGGTCAATGATGGACATCCTGGTGGAGGGGCACAGGACTAGCTGCCTGTTTGACACGGTCAGCACTGAGAGTTTTATTGACCCGGACACGGTGCAACGCTGCGGACTCGTGACATGGCCGGTAAGTCACAGGATCACCTTGGCTTCTGGGTCGCATTCCACAGACATCCGGGTGGGTTGTGTAGCGACATTGGTGGTGCAGGGCACAGAATATCGGAACTTTGCGCTACTGGTCATGCCTCAACTGTGCGCGTCTGTGCTATTGGGGCTGGACTTCTAGAGCCACCTCGAAAGTGTGACTATGGCATATGACGGGCCCCTCCCACCACTCACTGTCAGGAATCCTCAGTTTTGTGGGACTTCGCCATAAACCCCGCTACTGACCACACACACACACCGACCCACACGTCCCACCCAGCACCGTGCCGACAGCTGCGCTACTGACACCACTTGCAGCCTCTCCACCCTCAAGATCCCTCCCCCACCGCGGTTCGCCAACCTGACCCCCGACTGTAAACCTGTGGCAACTAAAAGCAGGAGGTACAGCGCAGGGGACAGGGCCTTCATTAAGTCGGAGGTGCAGCGACTGCTCAGGGAGGGGATCATTGAGCCAAGCACAAGTCCTTGGAGGTCCCAGGTGGTTGTTGTTCGGACCGGGCTGAAAAATAGGATGGTCGTGGACTATAGCCAGACCATCAATAGGTTCACACAGCTTGACGCGTACCCCCTACCTCGCATCGCGGATATGGTCAACCAGATAGCTCAGTACAAGGTGTACTCGACCATAGACCTGAAATCCACTTATCACCAGCTCCCCATCCGCCCGGAGGACCGCCCCTACACCGCCTTCGAGGCGGGCGGCAGGCTCTATCACTTCCTGCGCGTCCCCTTCGGTGTCACAAATGGTGTCTCTGTCTTCCAGAGGGAAATGGACCGGATGGTGGACCAGTGCCAACTGAAGGCCACATTTCCCTATCTGGATAATATCACCATCTGTGGTCATGACTGGTCGGATCACAACGCCAACCTCCAACGATTTTTCCAAGTGGCCAAAGCCCTGAACCTTACTTATAACAGGGACAAGTGTGTGTTCGGAACCACCCGGCTCGCTATCCTTGGGTATGTCGTGGAGAACGGGGTCATTGGCCCTGATCCCGACCGTTAGAACTCCCTCTTCCCACCACCCTCAAAGCCCTCAGACGGTGCCTGGGCTTCTTTTCCTATTACGCCCAATGGGTCCCCCATTACGCAGACAAGGCCCGCCCCCTGGTCAAGTCCACCACATTTCCCCTCTCTGCCGAGGCCCGCGCGGCCTTCAGCTGCATTAAAAGGGACATTATCAAAGCAACGATGCATGCGGTGGACGAGACCATTCCCTTCCAAGTAGAAAGTGACACCTCCGACTTCGCGCTGGCTGCTACCCTCAATCAGGCAGGCAGGCCAGTAGCATTCTTTTCTCGTATCCTTCAAGGCTCTGAAATTCGGCACTCCGCGGTGGAGAAAGAAGCCCAGGCCATAGTGGAAGCTATTAGGCACTGGAGGCACTATCTCGCCGGCAAAAGGTTCACCTTGCTGACCGACCAGTGTTCGGTTGTGTTCATGTTCAGCAACCAACAGCGGGGCAAAATCAAAAATGATAAAATTTTGCGGTGGAGAATAGAACTCTCCACCTACAACTATGATATCCTGTACCGGCCTGGAAGGCTCAATGAGCCCCTGATGCCCTATCCCGGGGAGCGTGTGCCAGCGCACAGCTCGACCAGCTATACGCCCTCCATGCACATCT
Organism: Hemitrygon akajei; assembly: GCF_048418815.1. Classification (NCBI taxonomy): domain Eukaryota; kingdom Metazoa; phylum Chordata; class Chondrichthyes; order Myliobatiformes; family Dasyatidae; genus Hemitrygon; species Hemitrygon akajei. The sequence goes on along the minus strand of NC_133149.1, from coordinate 42,759,959 downwards.
TTGCCATCCGGAAGTCACCTGATTTTACCATTTCGTGAAAGCCCGGAACCTGCCGTACTCCCTTGAGGACATCAGGACGATGACCAGGGACTGCCAAGTCTGCGCTGAGTGCAAACCGCACTTCTACCGTCCTGAAAAGGCACAACTTATCAAGGCCACCCGCCCCTTTGAGCGACTGAGTGTTGACTTTAAGGGCCCCCTTCCCTCCACCGACCGCAATGTCTACTTTCTCAACATTATCGATGAGTACTCGCGGTTCCCCTTTGCCATCCCCTGCCCCGACACCACTGCCACGTCCGTCATAAAAGCCCTGCGCCAGCTCTTCACTCTGTTCGGATATCCCTGCTATATCCACAGTGATAGAGGGTCCTCCTTTATGAGTGACGAGCTGCGCCAGTACCTGCTGGCTAGGGGCATTGCTACTAGTAGGACCACGAGCTATAATCCCCGGGGAAATGGACAAGTGGAGAGGGAGAATGCCACGGTGTGGAAGGCCACACTTTTAGCCCTTAAGTCAAAAGGGTTGCTGGCCTCTCGATGGCAGGAGGTCCTCCCCGAGGCACTCCACTCTATCCGCTCCCTGTTATGTACGTCCACCAATGCCACCCCTCACGAGCGCCTATTTTCTTTTCCCAGGAAGTCTGCCACTGGGACCACCCTACCGGCTTGGCTGACGTCCCCAGGGCCAGTGCTGCTCCGGAAACATGTGAGGAGCAATAAATACACCCCGCTGGTCGAGAGGGTTCACCTTCTACATGTGAACCCCCAGTATGCCTACGTGGTCTTACCTGATGGGCGGGAGGACACGGTCTCCGTCTGCGACCTGGCGCCCGCAGGAGCAGCAGACCACTACCCCGAACACTCCACGGTAACTATGAACCCTGTACCCGAGGTGACACCGCGCACACCGAGCCCTACACAGACTCCTCACGACACTCTCTACCGGGCGTCTCGCAAGTGCATATACCAGGCGCCTCGCACACGCATGAGGGATCACTGACGCCTAGTGGGCTGACACCTCCAGTTAGGCCGGAACCAGCACAACCACCGTCTCCGGTGCAATCACAGCCGGTGCTACGTAGATCGCAGCAACAGATTCGACCACCTGATAGACTTAACCTGTAAATATACTTGTAAGAAACTTCGCCCCGTGGGGACTCTCTTTTAAAACAAAGGGGGGGTGAATGTGGTGAACTACATATACCTGTCTGGACACGCCCCCTGCTGACTGCTCCTGTGGTTCCTCCCACTGACCGTGGCTCCTCCCACAGACCCCGGTATAAAGGCAATTGAGGCCTGAGCCGAGCCCTGCCCTCAGTCTCCAGGATGTAGTATGGTGGTCAATTACTGCTTGTTCTTTCTTCCAGTCAATAAAAGCCAATATCTCGCCTCACGTCTCAGAGAGTTATTGATGGTGCATCACATGATTAGCAGCGTGCTTGGAAAGAAGGTGACATCATTGTGTAAGGTCAGAAATAAAGTTTCCTACAATGATCATTTCAGCAGAAACCTGAAAGGGTTGGTAACAGCAGCCTTCCCCCATCCCACTCTACTCTTCTGTTACTTTGTAATCGTCTCGAGCCTAGTTTCCTTCAAGATACAGATTTCAGACTTCTTATTAACTCAACCATTGAGGACCACAGCAAATACTTTAATCTTTCCAAATCTACTCATCAACTGAAGAGATTCTGCAGATGCTAGAAGATGTGAGCAACATAAACAAAATGCTGAAGGACCTCAGCAAGTCAGACAGCATTTATGAAGAAGAATAAACAGTCAATGTTTCAGGCCAAGATGCTTCATCCTAGATTCTGGCTTTTTGTGTGAGTTAATCTACATCTCTCCTCTTTTAGGTGCTTTCAACCATTGACCAAGCTTTTGGACATTAGCCCCAAAATCATCTCAGTGTTGTCACCTTTGAATGAGAACACTCCTATGAAGCATACTAGATGCTTAACTACAATAAAACCACCACATGAATGTATTAAAATGGCAAGACACCAATTCTGAGTGAATCCCATCAATATAAAGGCTGCATGCTATTGAGCAGAAATTTTTATTTATATACAACCCTATTAAAATGATGCAACTTGGAAATGAAGTTGTACACTGTGGAGTTATATGGAGGTATTAATGTAATAAGGTGATCACAGGAATTGATAGCAGAAAAGAGAGAAGCTATTTCCTCTGGTAATTGGGGGCTGCATTCAAGGCCACAATGTTAAAATTAGAGCTAGGCTATTTAAGAAACACAAAGGACAGTGGGAGATTTTGTCACCAATTAAGAAATAAGATTGGAAGTTAGCTGAAAATTGCAACATTGAGACTACTGAATTTCTCTGGACAAGGACATTAAAGATAGAAGTAACAGAGTTAAAAGTGATGAACTTAGTTAATAGAGGACACAGTGGCATGTCTACTTCATGCTGCCTTGCAGTGCCAGAGAACCAAGTTCAATCCTGAACTCGGGTATTGTCTGTCCAGAGTATGCACGTTCTCTCTGTGACGGTGTGGGTTACCTCCATTTTCCTCCCACTTCCCACATACACGTGGATTGGAAGGCAAAGTGGCCACTGCAAACTGTCCATCCAGCCAGATGGGACTCATCAGTTGCGGTTGGCAGCTCAATTGGGAGAAAGAAAACTCTGATTTTAAACCACCGCTGCCTTGTAACTATACCCACTCATAGGGAAGGCTTCAGGAGTAAACCCCAAGAGAAAAATCTGGAGCTGAAGTCCCTGAGGCAGTTCTTCCTTGAGTTCAACACCAACTGGCAACTCCTGTGATGCTGCCAGTGCCAAACTGTATCGGTCTCTGTTGCTCCCTTGGATTTATCAGATGTGTGGAAAGAGGGAGCCTGCTGCATGGGCAACAGCTTGATCTCCATATCATATTGCCCGGGTCTGCATACTGGCTTGTACATCATGTAGACAGCTAGGACACAACACCCATGGTTGACCACAACCAACAGAGCACCTCAAACTGCCCCTAGTGTGTAGGTGAGTGACACAGTCTGGGGCAGTACATGGGAATGTGGGGAGATACAATAGGATTTGTGTAAATGGGGACTTGATGGTCATGGATCAACTCCATGACCTTTGCACAGTGATTAAACCCAATACTCGAGAGGCTGAATGCGTTACTCAGATTTTAGCTTGTGATATCATTTGGTCTCTTATCACAGATTATCTCAATTACACTTGCTCATTAATACAAATATCTGATCAGCCAATCATGTGGCACCATCTCAATACATAAAAGCAGACATGGTGAAGAGGTTCAGTTGTTGTTCAGACCAAACATCAGAGTGGGGAAGAAATGTGATCTAAGTGACTTTGATCATGGAATGATTGTTGGTGCCAGACAGGATAGTTTGAGTATCTGAGAAACTGCTGATCTCCTGGGATTTTGACACACAACAGTCCCTAGAATTTACAGAAAATGGTGTGGAAAAAAAATCTAATGAGAGGCAGATCTGTGGGTGAAAACACCTTGTTAATGAGAGAGGTCGGAGGAGAATGGCCAGATTGGTTCAAGCTGACAGGAGGGTGACAATAACTCAAGTAACTACAGGTTAAAACAGTGGTGTGGAGAAGAGCAGCTCTGAATACATAATGCACCAAACCTTGAAGTGGATGGGTTTCAGCAGCAGAGGACCACAAACATACACTCAGTGGTGTGACGCACGGCTACGTGCACCTTCTTGGGTCCCTCCTGTACTTAATCAACTGGTACATTAGGTACAGGAGGGACCCAATAAGGCGCACGTAGCCATGTGTCACACCAGTTGGTACAATGTCTTGTTGAGCTAAATGCTTCATCTTATACCTAATCCATGTTGTTCTGACCTGGAATAGAATGATGCTGAGTAGTAGGGTAGGGTATAGTAGGGTAACCACATCAATACAAAAGGTGCCTGTTATTCTACTAAATAAAAAAATCCATCAGCAATAATTAACAATGGGTAACATGAAGGGACTGGAGAATGTAGGATTGGTCTAAGAGTCGTAGAATCATAGAACACTAAAGCACAGAAATAGGCCCTTTAATCCATCTGGTTTGTGCTGAACTATCATTCTGCCTAGACCCATTGACCTGACCTGGACCATCATGTACTTCTCAAAATTTCTCTTTAATGTTAAAATCAAACCTGCATCCACCGCTTCTGCAGGCAGCTGATTCCACACTCTCACCAATCTCTGAGTGAAGAAGTTCCCTCTCACACTCCCCTTAAACATTTCACCTTTCATCCTTAACCCATGACCTCTAGTTGTAGTCCCATCCAACCTTAGGTCTTAATGGAGTTGCTACTCAAAATGGTAAGAGGTAAGGGATGGTGAGATCAGATTTCTTCAGAACTTTCAAGAGGCAATTCAAGTTCAAGTTTAATTGACATTCAACCATACACATGAATACAGCCAAACAAAACAGTTTTCTGGATGTATTGGTATTAGAACTGGAGGAAAGGGAACTTTGGAGGCATGAGAGAGAAGGTAGTGAATCATGGAATTCATTGCCACAGATGGCTGTAGAGGCTAAATCATTCAGTATATTTAAAGTAGAGGCAATAGTTAGTAAGGGTGTCACAGGTTACAGAGTGAAAGCAGGAGAGTAGAGGTGAGAGGAAAAATAAATCTGCCAGGATCGAATAGTGGAGCAGACGCCATGGGTCGATGAACTACGTGGCCTAATTCTGCTCCTATGCCTTACGGATGAGATATAGGAGACTCCAAATGTTGGAATCTGGAGCAACAAACTATCTGCATGGAACAACTCAGAGGGCTAAGCAGTATCAGTTTGTTGGGGGGGAGGGTGGGTGGTAGGGGATGAAGTAATTTTTGACATTTCAGGTTACACCCCTCAACCATCAGGCTCTTGAACCCAAGGGGATAACTTCACTCATCCCATCAGTACACTGTTTCCACACAGTCTATGGACTTACTTTCAAGGAAATCATCTCACGTTCTCGATATTTGTTGCTTGCTTATTTCTTTCTTTCTTTTTGTATTTGCACAGTTTATTCCCACATTGGTTGTAGTCTATCCTGTTAGGTGCCATCATTCATGAATTCTATTCTGTTTCTTGGACTTACTGTGAATGCCCTCAAGAAAATGAATCTCAAGGTTGTATATAGAAACATATATGTACTTTGATAATAAATTTACTTTGAACTTTGATTTGAGCTACCATTGAATTATGAGGTTCCATTTTTACTTTTTGCATTACCATTGAAGAATCTTTCAAAAGAGCTTGCACATTTTTGATGGGATGAAAGCATCTCTGTGCTACAATAAGTATGAAGATACAGATCAAATGACAAGATCAGTTTCATGGTATCCCAAGCTACACATCATAAAATAAGTACACAATATCTCACTGGGATTTACTAATAAGGAAAAAATTCTATAACATGACTGAAGTCCTTCTGGGATGGGGACCGTCATTAGTACTTGTATTGGAGACATAATAGTCATACCAGGATTGGCAGTGATTTATGCATCACCGATAAACCCACTCATTATTGCCCATGAGTGTGTACTGAAAAGTTATCTGAAAATAAAGTAACAAATAACTCACGCTTGAGTTGAACAGTGACAATGTGATCTAATTACACCCTGTCTGTTGTAGTGGTCCCTTCTCCATTTCTTTTCCCTAACATCATTAGCAATATTACTTATGACAATGATGGAGTGCATGATCTCACAGCTGTGTGCTGTGGATTGACATGAAGAGAAAGCCCTAATTAATGTGATTTACAGCAACAGGAAGCAAAGAATTCCACCAAAGAAAGCCATGAGCAACCAATCAACCTGCAAATAACACATTTAATCTAGAAAATGGGATGGAAACATTGAAGTGCAGAAACGTTGAGTAACATACACAAGATGCCAAAATGCTGGAGGAACTCAGCAGGTTAGGCAGCAACAATGGAGAGGAATTAAGAGTTGGTGTTTTGGGCTGAGACCTGAATGTCAACTCTTTATTCCTCTCCATAGATTATTCCTCCAGCATTTTGTGTGTTGCTGCTCTGGATTTCCAGCATCTGCAGAATCTCGTGTTTATTATCAGTGCAAAAATGTTGCTGCTGTGAGGTAGTGTTGAGAACATTTCTGTATGAGTGAGTGAAGCTTCCCACACCCATTCGAATCAATTTTTACAGGAGCACCGTCGAGAGTGTCCTGACCAGCTGCATCACGGTCTGGTACAGGAATTGCAAGGTATCTGACCGCAAGTCCCTACAAAGGATTGCGGTGACTGTTGAGAGGATCGGAGGATCATTGGGCAGTCTCTCTTCCACCCATTAGAGACATTTATCAGGAGTGCTGTGTAAGCAGGGCCCTAAGCATTGGCAATGATTTCTCCCATCCGTCCCACAGTCTCTTTGACCCCAGGCAGGCAGGAGGTACCATAGCATTAGGACAAGAATTGTTAGGATGAGAAATAGCTTCATCCCTCAGACCGTAAGATTACTGACCTCCCTGCCAACACCCAGGTCTCGTTACGTATGAAGCACCAGTAGCGTTATACTGTTTACTTTTTAACTTGTATCATTTATGCACCTTATTTTTTTGTTAATTTATTTGTGGTAATTAGCTTGTGTCTATAAGTTATATGTACTGTGTTGTGCAGCTTTGTCCAGTGTTGTTTTATTTTCTGAATTTCCCGTACTTGAAAGGGAAATCCAAATTATACAGAATTACTAGTCTTATACAAAATGGCATTAAAGCTTTTTCCTGAAACTTTCCTTAAGATTCACTAGACTGGTTTCAGGCAGAGCGGGTTTACTGCAGTTGCAGAGATTGAGTAGGCAGCAATGGTATTCTTCAAGATTTAGGAGAATTAAAAGGGAACTCATCAAAACAAGTTTATTTATTGAGATACAGTGTAGAATAGGCCCTTCTAGCCTTTAAACCGCGCCACCTTGTAACCCACCAATTTAACTCTAGCCTTGTCACAGGACAATTTACAATGACCAATTAACCTACTAACCAGTCCTTCTTTGGACTGTGGGAGAAAACCCATGCATTTCATGGGGAGGATGTATAGATTTCTTGCAGATGACGTCGGAACTGATCTCCAAACTCTGATGCCCTGAGCTGTAATAATGTTGTGCTGACTGCTATGCTACTGTGGGGTAAAATTCTTAAAGAACTTGACAGACTAGATGCAGGGAACACACTTCCCCCTTATTGAGCATTCTAGACTTAGAGGGCATCATTTCAGAATTAAGGGCAGCCCAGTTAAGGACTGATATAAGAAGCAATTCTGCACTGAGATTGTTGAATATTTGGAACTCTCTACCTCAAAAGGTGTAGATTCTCACCCATGTGTTAATTCAAAGCAGAAGTCAGTAGATTTCAGGGCTTTAAGGGATACAGAAGTAGTATTGGAAAAAGGTGCTGAGGTAGATCAGACAGATCTTAATGAATGAGGGGAGCAAACTCAAAAGGAATGACCCGCTCCTTCTCCATTTTCCTGTGTCTTTAGCTGCACAAATGGAAATTGCAGCTTTGAATAAAATTCCAGTTGCCTCTTTGCAATCTATTTATAGTGTAATGGGATTGATAGTTTTAATAGAACTTGTCAGAAAAGGGAGGATTTACACCTCAAAGCATTAAAAATAGACCAAAATTAACTAGTAAAAGAAATATATGACTTAACCTATTAATAATTCAGCAAAACTGAAATGAAGACAAATATACGCCTGGCAGCACAACAGGCTTTTAGCGGAAAAGTTGACCTATCAGCAAGTTCTAACCAGATCTATGGGGATGAAATATTAATTTTGTCATACATTTATGTAATTTAGAAATGAGATTAAAACATCATTCCTGCTCAGAAAAAAATCATTGCACCACACAAGCTCCAACCATTCACATGCTCCTATGTTGGACATTGCGGCACCTAACCACAAATAGTCCACTGAAGGGACTCAGTGTTGGTGATGGGAAAGGAGTCTTCAAATTGCTCCAGACTCCAGCAATATTATGTCTCTCACTCTGAATTAGTGCCGAATCTGTGGGTGGCAAACACTCTTATCTCTAAAGCAAAAGGTCTTACTCTATAGACCAGAGGACAAGCAGGCTTTTTCTATTGAGGTTGGGTGAGACTAGAACTGGTAGAACTAGTGGTCATACTGTAGGTTAAGGGTGAAAGGTGAAATAATTAAGTGGAACCCACTCCAAATGTAGGGTCTCAGCCCAAAAGGTCGACTATTCCTTTCCATAAATGCTGCCTGACCTGCTAAGTTCCTCCAGCACTTTGTGTTTGTTGCTCTGGATTTCCAGCAACTGCAGGATTTTTAGGGTTTATATTTAAGGGTAATTTCTTCACTCAGAGAGTGGTGTGAGTGTGGAATGAGCTCCCAGTGGAAGAGGTGGATGCAGGTTTGATGTCAACATTTAACAGAAATTTCGATAAGTACATGGATGGGAGGGGTATGGAGGGCTGTGGTCCAGGTGCAGGTTGATGGGATTAGGCAGATTAATTGGCCAGCATGGACTAGATGGGCTGAAGGGCCTGCTTTTGTGTTGTAGTGCTCTATGACTCGCTGACAAGATTCAACTGAACAGAAAGTTCTGATACAACCTAAGGGAATGTTACTTTGTTAGATTTGCCATTATTCAGCTGAGTGATTCTGCTGAGATTCAATTGACAGTTGATTTGCACAGTAAACTCCCATGTGATAACGATCCAATGACTTGTTTTAGTAATATTAACTGAGGAATCAACATAGGTTCAGATCATCCAGGTAGACATTTGCTCCCATCTCACTGATAGTTTACAGCCATAATGTTTGTCTCTTGCAGTCTAATGAAGAGATTGCTGAATTCAACTGTTCAATTGACCATGTCGCTGGCAAACTTCATGCTTATCAATTATCAGCACATACAGGAAGCCTCGTGATCGACCCGTTTGTTGATCATGCATAATGCCTGGCCATACCAAGCGACTCGCAAGGAAACCCTTGGAGATGTTTCCTAGTTCTGTCCTTCCTTGGGGTGTGGAGTTGTCGGATTCTTAACGGCTATCCCATTAAGGACAAGTAACAAACCATTAGCAAGGTTTTCCATGTCAACCTCCTAGAAAGGAAGGATATATTTAAAAATGCAAAATTTGTCTGTACACTGCTTCACACTCTTAAAATGTCAGCATTTCCCAGTACAAAGCTTTTATAGATTAAAGATGAAAGAAACATCAAAACATACAGTGAAATGCACACTTTTCATCAATGTCCAAAACAGTCTGAGAATATGCTGAGCCTGTAAATGTCACCATGCTTCTGGCGCTAGCCTAACATGACCACAACTTACTAACCCTAACCTGTATATCTTTTGGAATGTGTGAGGAAACCAGAACACTCGGAGGAAACCCACGTCATCACTAGGAGAACATACAAACTCCTTACAGACAGTGAAAGAAATTGAAGCCCGTTTTAATGATCAGTGGCGCTGAAAGTGTTGCGCTAACCACTATGCTACCGTAGTGGTTAGCATATATACAGTAAGTACAATTACATACGAATGTACAAATTAAGAGCAGAAGTTGATGGTTCAATTCTTCTGGATTGTTCTGCCATTTCATAAACTCAAGGCTGATCTAATGATAACCTCAACTCTGCATTCTTAACTATCCCCATTAACCTTTCACCCACTTGCTTATCAATTATTCATCTACTTCTACCTCAAAAACATTCAAAGCCATTTGATTCCAACACCCTTTGAGGGTCAGAGTTTCAAATACTCATGATTTCTGAAAGAAAAAGAATGAAACACAGATTGGAGGAGCAACACCTCATATTCTATCTCAGTTGTCTCCAACCTGACAGCAGGAACATCCATTTCTCTAACTTTCAGAAACCATGCCCCTCTGTTTTCCCTTCTGCCATCTTTGTTTTTCCTCTTTCTGCTGTCCCCCTCACTCCATCTCTTCTTCCCCCTCTTCCTTGCCCTTATGACCTGCTCATCAGCTCCTTCTAGCTCTTCACTTCTTTCCCATTATTCCATGGTCCTCTGTCCTCTCCACTCAGATTCTTTATTGTTCAGCTCTTTATTTCTTCCACCTATCACCTCCTAGCTTCTCACATCATTCCATCCAGCACACTCACCTACCTTCCCCTCACGTGGATTCACTTATCATCCACCAGCTTGTGCTCCTACCCTTCCCTCCCACCTTTTTTACTTTGGCTTCCGAGACCTTCTTTTGAAGGGACTCAACCTGAAACGTTCACTGTTCATTTCCCTCCACTGAAGTTACCTGACTTGCTGAGTTCCTTCAGCATTTTGTGTGTATTGTTCAGAACTTCCAACATCTGCAGAATCTCTTGTGTAGAAGAATTGCTTCAGCTGTTTTATATCAGTAACCCCTCATTTTTAAACAGTGATCATGAGTTCTTGGTTCTACCACAAGAGTAAACACGCTCTGCACATCCACACTCTCAAGGCCCAAAGATAGTGTATGCTTCAATCAAATCCTGTCTCATTCTTCTAAATCCAAATGTATACAAGTCTGATTCCTTTGATCTTCATACCAATGCTACAGGTTCCTTTACATTCTACCTCAGCCATTTCTGCTCTCTTCAGTTCAAAATCTCACCTGAAAAGCAGCTCTGCTACCAGTGTGACACTCTCGTAGTATTACAATAGTTTAGATTTTGGCTGCCAGGTCTCTGAAGTGAAGCTTGAATCTGTCATCTTATGATTTTGATAATCCCAGAAACCAAAGATGCTCCTGGTAGCAAAGGCCTTTCTCTCGACCAAGTCCCCAAAATACAATTGTATTTGGTGGGAATAACTATGACTGTCTAGTAGGAGATGCCGATGGCAATGCTGCTATGTAAACATTCTGAGGTAGTTACTATGTAGCTGAAGATTCTCATCCTGGTTCTGTCCCACAGTGAGTCACATCTCCTCGCTGGTCTCCTTGGATACTGCACACCACTCTGTGTGGTAACTAAAGTGATTTGAACATTAGTCTGAACTAGGGGTACAACTGTATGCTGACAAAAAACACTACAAGCTATTTGGTGTTGGTAGCTAGGATGGAATATTGCAGTTCAGTGTTCAATTCTGGTCACCGCATTATAGGAGGAATGTGGAAGCTTTAGAGAGGGTGCAGAAGAGATTTACCTGGATGCTGCCTGGATTACAGAGCACGTTCTATGAAGACAGGTTAAGCAAGTTGGTGCTTTTCTCTTTGGAGTGAAGCAGATGAGAAGTGACTTGACAGAGGTATATAAAATGATAAGAGGCAGAGACAGAGTGGGCAGCCAGTGACTTTTTACCCCAGGGCAGAAATGGCTAATAAAAGAGGGCATCATTTTAAGGTTATTAGAGAACAGTATAGGTGGGATGTCAGAGGTAGACTTTTTATTATACAGAGAGTAGTGGGTATACTGCCAGGGGTGGTCGTAGATGCAGTTACCTTAGAGACGTTTAGGAGACTCTTAGATAGGCACAAGAATTGAAGAAAACTAGAAGGCTAGGGGGGAGAGAAGGGTTAGATTGATCTTGGAGTATGTTCAAAGGTCAGCACAGCATGATGGGTTGAAGGACCTGTATTGTGCTCTAATATTTTATGTTAAGTGGCTTGCAATATCGGACAAGTTGAAGCCAGCAATAGAAACCCTATAATATATTTACCTGGTATGGTCACAAATACTAACTGTCTCTCCCTACTAACCAATGTGTTCCAGGTATCTAATTCAAATAGGTAAATGCAATATTATACTGAAAAGGTTCACATTCCTGATGTTTCAAGCCAGTCTCCATGCCCTTCCAAACAAATTGCAGACAAGTGCTAAGTTGGCAGCAGGGCACAGGTTAAAGTAACGTAATGCAGTGCCAGAGACACTGTCTCTAAGGAGTTTGATAATTCTCCCCATGACCATGTGGGTTTCCTTGGGGTCGTCCAGTTTTCCCCCACATTCCAAAGCTGTATGGATCAGTATATTAATTGGTCACTTGGGCGTAATTGGGTGGCACAGGCTCATTGGGCCGGAACGGTCTGTTACCATGCTGTATCTCTAATATTTTAAAAAAATGTTTATCCCAATGAACAGGCTTATCAGTACGCTGCCTCAAGATCAATGAACTCTAAGTACAATGCATTGACAGTATTATGTTACCAACCAGAGATGAAATTTTGGACTTTATAAAACCTCCAAAATAATGTTGAAATAATGCCAGCACCCCTCGTATTGACCCTTGCTTAAGTATCACAATTTATAGAGGAGAAATTCAACACCATTACATTCTCCTTTGATGATTTATGTCTTGGTGAGATCAGAAATCATTGTACTTCATTTTTCTCTATCTCTGTGGCACAGCAGGCTGACATTTAACATCAGACAATTTTACTGGTCGAACTACTGCTTGTCACCATTTGAGCCACAGTTCCTGCAATAAACAACTGGGTCATTGCAAACTGGGTCATTTTGAAACAGCAACATATCTGGTTGTAACATTGCCTGTTCAACAGCTAAGAGACAAGGTAATGGGTACCACTCAAGTCCACTCTCTTATATAGCATTTGCAAGACAACCTAGCTTTAAATTACAAACACAAGAAAATGTGTGCGTAGCTTTAAATTAAGCACTTTTCTCACCCTATTTTCTGGCCTTCTGCTACCCCCTCCAAAACTGCTGAAACATTGGGCATCAAAGATGTCTTGCAATGGGTACAGGCCATTTCAAGCAGGGAGGGTAAACAGACAAAGGCTGCGGTCTATGGTACCAATGACAGAGGCAAAAGTAGGAATGAGGTGCTGCCAAGGGATTCCAGGGAGCTATGTGGAAAATTCAAAATCAGAATAAGGTTTAATATCACTGGCATATATCATGAAATTTGTTGTCTTTGCAGCAGCAGTAAAATGCAATACATAATAATAGTAAATATTATGAATTACAATATATATGAGTAGTGTGAAGTAGTGTCCATGGGTTCAATAACCATTCAGAAATCTGATGGCAGAGGGGAACAAGGAATTCCTGAATCATTGAGTGATACTGGTGGGGTTTTTGGCGGGAGAGGCAAAGAGGAGAAGATTGGGAAGACTAGTAGTTTTTTTAAAAATCCTGAACATTTAGGATTGGGGGATGCGGGAGTGGGAAAATAATCCCTTTTGTACCTCTTGATCTTGTCACTCAAGATTCAGTGCCATGCAACCCTGCCACTTTGATCTGGCCCATGCCTTCATTAACCAGGTCCAACACTTGCCTTTATTGGATCTTACTCCTCCTTACACAAGTCATTGGGTTTGTGGGGGTGTGGCCAGGGTTAATTGGGGTGTGCCTAGGGTTAGTGGGGGGTGTGTGCCCCCTTGAGGGCTAGTGGATATATATGCAGGACTGGGAGAGATAAGGTTGTGGAGTTTAGTGTGGTACGGTCCAACGGGAAGATGCGATTGCAAGGTATGCTTTACAAGACGAAGGAGTCCAAGATGGGAAATTCTACCGGTGATTGGTGATGAGAATTCAGTGCTGTGAAGATACTTTTGGAAGATACGAGCTCCAACATATGTGCACATTTAGACTTTTTTAATTGTAATGGACCCTTTCAAGTTTTCTTTTCTTAATAACTGGTTGATAAAGTTGAAATTATCACTTTATAACTGTATGCGGTGTATGATCTGTAGAAGTTTGTGTGTATCTTTGGTAAAAAAAAAAGGACTTCAAGGGTTATAATCTCAGGATAACTACATGTTACTGAGATAAGAAATAGATTCATAGTTTTAGAATAAGTGCAACAAATGGGGCATGCTAATGTGCGTGGACATTTTGAGATTAAGGAGGAGATAGTGCTGGGAAGCAGTTCTGAAAAGCATTAAAGTGGATAAGTCCCCAGAGCCCGATGGCACATATCCCAGAAATTTGAAAGAAGAATGCTGATGACAAGGACCTTTCTGTTCTCAATAGCAACAGTCAAGGTCCCAGAGGGCTGGAGCATAGCAAATGTTCATTTGATCAAGAAGAGAAATAGTGATAATTGTTATATTTTGTAACTTCAAAACATTAACACAACTCATAAACAACATCAATGAGTCGGAGTATAGAGACTGGTGTGAGAACAACCTCAGTCTGACCAAGGAAATGATTGTGGACTTTAGGAAGGTGCAGACGAACCATACCCCTTTGTGCACACATGGCTCCTCCGTAAAGAGAGTTAAGTGCGTCAAGTTCCTGGGAGTTCACATCATGGACAACCTCACCTCGTCCCTCAGTATCACCTCCCTGAATAAAGTGGCACAGCAGCGCCTTCACTTCCTGAAGAGATTGATGCAAAAGCAAGGCTTTCCCCCACCCCCATTTTAAGTGAATTTTACAGGAGCATCATTGAGAGTGTCCTGACAAGTTACATCTCCATCTGGAATGGGAGCAGCAGAGCATCAGACTGAAAGCCCCCTACAAATGTGAAAATGGCTGAGAGGATCATAGGGGTCTCCCTACCATCCATCGGGGACATTTATCAGGAGTGCTGCATACACGGAACCCTTAGTATTATTAAAGATCCCACCCATCCATCCAGCATCCTCTTTGACTTTCTACCATCAGGCAGGAGACTATGATACATAAAGACAAAAACAGTCAGGATGAGAAACAGTTTCTTCCCCCAGGCCATTAGGCTTCTGAACTCCTGGCCACATCGTATTCAAAGTGTCACTGGAGTGTTGTGTATTTAAATTGTGTATATACACACACAATTTTCAAATATTACTGAAACATTAAATACACAACACTCCTCCCTGTTTAGCCATAAACTCCAACTCAAAATAGAATATATCTCAACTAAAGAACTTTACTATATAATGGCATCCACTGCATAGTAAATTTTTAAATTGTCTCATTCAAGCTCAGATCCTTTCTAAAGCTCTCACCTTAAACCCATTCCTCCTGATTTAATACATGTATTTTTTGTGGATTTTTATAGCACTTTTTAAATTCTCAGAATGGCACAAGGCATTTAACAATCAGTTAAAGACTTCTGGAAGGGTAATGCAGCAGTCAATTTCTTCAGAGCGAATTTCCCACAATCAACAATAGTTTCAGTTCAAACTAAAAATAGGGGCCCAATCTCCTGTTGTCAAAGCTTGGGTCACAGACAAGCAGACTTAAATCCTCCTCAAGTACCTCCAATCTAGGTCAAACCATTCGATACTGAACATGGAGCTAAATGTCTGCTTGGTATTTTCAGCTCAAACTGACTGTGGCAACTTCAGTCCCCTAATTATTTCCACATTAGTATATTGTGACAACACTAACTTTAGCCAATTGAGCAGGCAGTCATGGTGACTTTAAAAGGCAGAGACCTTCAGGTAAGTTTAATTAGTAGATTCAACAGCATTAGAGATGGCTTTAGATGCTTGCCCTGACTGACGACAATTAACTTACTGTAAACTGGTGGTTGAGACAGAGACCTTCCTATTGAACTAGCTCACCGTCCAGGACATGTCCTCGTCTCGTTATTACCATCAGGAAGAAGTACAGGAGCCTGAAGACCCAAGCTCAATATTTTAGAAACAGCTTCGTCCCCTCGCTAGCAAATTTCTGAACAGTCCATGAACTCCATATTTGTTCTCTTTTTGCACAACTTATTTATTTTTTATATATTTCTTATTGTAATTTGTAGCAATTTTTCATGTGTCTTCAAAGAGCAGTTAGACAGGGATGCGTTGCCTCACCGGAATTATTTAATATCTATAGTGAAATGATTGTCAGAGAAATAGAAGACCAAGATGGGATAAAAATTGGAGGTGTTAACATCAACAATATAAGATATGCAGACAATACCACCCTAATAGCAAGTGCTGAAGGAGACCTACATATCCTCCTAGACAAAGTAGTACAAACAAGTGCAAATTTTGGTCTAACCATCAAATGTAAAAAAACAAATGTATGGTAATATCAAAACAGCAGGATACTCCCAACTGCCAATTGTACATTGGTAACCAAGAGATTGAACAAAAGACCAGCTTTAGTTATCTTGGTAGCGTTATATCACAAGATGCTAGAAGTAAGGTAGAAATAAAAATAAAAAGAAGAATTGCCATTGCCAAAACCAAGTTTCAAAAAAAAAATTAAACCCATTTTTACCAACAGATACGTTTCTATGACAACAAGGCTTAGGCTACTAAAATGTTACATCTGGTCAATCTTGCCATATGCTTCCAAAACATGGACTATAAATACCAGAACTCCAAAGAAACTTAGAAGCAACAGAAATGTGGTTTCTTAGAAGAATGTTGAAAATATCATATAGAGATAGGGTAACTAATGAGACAGTACTCCAACGTGCCCATACAAGAAGATCTTTAATGAGAACATTAAATGAGAGGAAACTTAAATTCCTGAGCCATGTCATCAGAAAGGGAAAAATAGAATGCCTTACATTACAGCCATATGCTTGGGAAATGTGGAAGAGGAAGGCAAAGAAGAAAATATATGGACACTGTGAAAGAACTAACAAATCTAAATGTGAGAGATATCATTGACACTGCGAGGGATCGTTCGATGTGGAGAGCTATGATCGCCCAAGCGTGTAACATGCAAGGCACATAAAGAAGAAGAAGACAGTATGTCAGTGATAATAACCCTGATTCTGATTCAGTCTAGTTTGATAACCTCATCCTATCCATTAAACTAGTGACATATCATTTTGATTCAGAGATATCAAGGGCAAGAACTAAGCACAGAAACCACTGACTCTATTTACATTTTAATCAAGCTACATGCTGTTGGCATGTGGCTCCTGAAATAAATAATGCTGTTTGATCTTTCAGTGAATCAGGCAGCAAAGCTAATGGCACAGAAAAACCTAAAGCAAAATATATAGCAGAAAATAGCAGAAAGATCAAGACTGCATACCAATTTAAATTCAGAAACCAAATCAAAAGTAATTGTCACACTTAATACTTCCTTTATTTTAAAAGGTGCAACCATCTGTATTTCAAAACATTTCAATGCAGTGCTAGTGCACATGTGAATATTTCAACCAC
The DNA here is from genome assembly GCF_048418815.1 of Hemitrygon akajei. NCBI lineage: Eukaryota > Metazoa > Chordata > Chondrichthyes > Myliobatiformes > Dasyatidae > Hemitrygon > Hemitrygon akajei. The sequence goes on along the minus strand of NC_133149.1, from coordinate 42,742,967 downwards.
ACTTGATATGATAGGAGGTGATTAAAAGCTTGGTCAGAGAGATCCATTTCTAAAACCATCCTAAAAGAGAAAGTAAGCAGGAAGGTGAAAAGATTTGGTGGGGTAATTCCATCACTCGAGGCATTGGTAACCTTAAAGGCATGACTACCCTGGAAAAGCAATTACTTTCGGGTATAGTCGGAAGACCAGAATTAGAGCCGACTCGGTATCTGAGAGGGATGCTGGAGGAGGCCACAGAGAAGAAAGGTTGAGTGAGTGGATGGCATAATATTATAGATTTAATTCCAAAATCCGTTTGAATGGTGAACAACCTGTGTTCCATTCCGCTCTCAAAGTGCACACAGCCCTCTCACAGGCCGTAACATCAAAGTGAATAGTTAGTATCTTAATTTGGCATAACAGATCTTCAGAAAATGCAAGATTCCTTCAACACTGTACTGGAAAATTGTCCAGCGTTATCTTGGCATTCTAACCACTATTTCCCGATTCTAGAAATTAAAATTCAATGAAGTAAAAAGAAATTGATTTTCGTTCAAGATTACTGCACACTTCCTGTCCATAGAGTACTGATGTGGTGCTCCAATAATGGAGAGCTGAATCTGGTCAGACAGAAAACAAAGAGAATCACTGTTAATTGTTTGACCTGACAGAATTTCTGCTCAAATACACCACAGTACATTCTTCAGCCCTTTACCTTTTCTACCTATCACCTCCCAGCTTCACACTTCATCCCCACTTCCCCACCTTCCCCCACACCTGGTTTCACTTGTCGCCTGCCAGCATGTACTCCATCCCCTCCCTCCATCTTCTTTTTCTGGTTTCTTCCCCTTGCATGCCATGAATGAGAATTAAGTTCAGAATATTTCCAGGTTGGGATGAGAGAGAGGGGGAGTTGCATTTTTGATTAGGGAGAACATCACAATGGTACTTGGAGAAGATATTCCTGAGGGATGTTCCAGTGAGGCAATATAAGTGGTCCTCAAAAATAAGAAGCGATGATCACTTTGATGGGATTTGTTGGCTCCAATCAGGTCCTGAATAAGGGTCTCGGCCTAAAATGTCAACTGTTTATTACCCTCCGTAGATGCTGCTTGACCTGTTGAGTTCCTCCAGCATTTCCCTCCCGGCACTTATCCCTGCAGGCGGCCAAAGTGCCACACCTACCTATTCACCTCCTCCCTAATCTCCATTCAGGGCCCCAAACAGTCCTTCCTAGTGAGGCAACACCTCACCTGCAAATCTACTGTGTCCAGTGTTCCTGATGTAGCCACCTCTACATTGGTGAGATCCATTGTAAATTGGGGGACTGCTTTGTCGAGCATCTCCACACCATCCACACCATCCACCACAAGTGGGACTTCCTGGTGGCTAAATATTTTAGTTCTGACATGTCAGTCTATGGCCTCCTCTTGTGCCAAGATGAGGTCACCCTCAAGGTGGAGGAGTAACATCTTATATTCCATCTGGGTAGCCTCCAACCACATGGCGTGAATACAGATTTCTCCTTCCAGTAAGATAACTTTCCCTTCACCGTTCCCTTTTCTTCTATTCCCCACTCTGGCCTCTTACCTCTTCTCCTCACCTCTCTATCACCTCCCCCCCCCTTTCTCCTATAGTTCACTCTGCTCTCCTGTCAGATTCCTTCATCTCCAGCCCTTTACACCTGGCTTCACCTATCACCTCCTAGCTATCCTCCATCCCCTCCCGCCACCTTTCTATTTTGGCATTGTCTCCCTTCTTTTCCAGTCCTGATGAAGCACCTCAGCCGGAAACACCGACTTACACATTTCCATAGATGCTGCCTAACCTGCTGAGTTCCTCCAGCATTTTGAGTTTGTTGCTTAATGTTTTGTGTGCGTTGTTTACAGTACATTTACCAGTTTATACAAAGAATGTATAAAATACAATATATGCAGAGCAAAATAAATATCATCACAGTTCACCTTCTAAATCAAGCAGGGAAGTTCCAACACCACAATTACCACAGTAAGATTGAGAAAACATTTCATTGATTGTAAAACGTTTAGTAGAACTGAAGCTACTCTTTATCTTTAAACTCCACATAGATTGTACCCAAATCCAGCTCGCTGGCACTTGTGAAGCAGCCTCGTGCCCTTATTCAGGAAGGAGGAGGCAAGTAGCTCTGGGTTCCTCGTCATGACCTCTATTCAGTGAGTCCTGTGTAAATAGTTATTGTTTGTCACTTGCTCTGGAGTGCAGAAGATTAAAAGGTTAGTTTTATTTGTCACATGTACAGTGAAACATACAGTGAAATGCGTTGTTTGTGTAACAACCAACACAGTCCACAGATTGTGCTGGGGGCAGCCTGCAAGTGTTGCCATGGTTCCGGCACCAACATAGCAAGCCCACAACTCACTATCCCTTCTTTGGAAGGTGAGAGGAAACCTACACAGTCTTACAGAGAGGGGCAGGAATCTTACTAACACTCACCCATACATCTTTGGAATGTGGGAGAAACCACAGTTACGGGTGAAAACGTCCAAACTCCTTACAGTCAGTGGCACCAATTGAACCCAGGTTGCTGGTGCTGTGGAGCATTGTGCTAACCACTATATTACCATGCTACAGACCATGACACCTAGCTTTATGGAGTTGTGCTGTGTGTGGAGATGGCTGATTAGATTAGTCTGGGCTTGAAAGTTTCTTTCATACAACATGCCGTCACTGTTTCAGCAGGACTGACTGGGAGGAAGAGGCTCAGAGGACAATAGATCTGATGACGCAGAGCTGCCCAACGTGTTGGAAGGGCATTAGCTGTGGCATTCAGCGATTCCTATGTACAATGTACAGATACTGAGACATCAACTATCCAACCAGCATGGCTAATTTCACACAAATCAACAGTGAACACAACTTATGTACTCACTTTCAAAGACTCTACAAGTCATGTTCTCAATATTATTTATTTACTTAATTATTGTTATATTTGCATAGTTTTTTTTCCTTTGCACATTGGCTCCCTGTCAGTTTTTGGGTGCCATTTTCACTGATTCTATCGTATTTCTTTGTTCTACTGTGAATGCCCGCAAGAAAATGAATCTCAGTGTGGTATATGGTGACATATGCATACTTTGAAGATTGTGAGGACAAAATAAAGATTCTTTGAGGATATTCTCCGGTTCCTGTAGCACAATGAAGATTTTTATGGCCTCTTAGGTACCAGAAGGCTGTCTGCACCTGCAGAGGATCAATATCTAAAGAACAAATTGTACAGAAAAACTATTAAAAACACTGTCTGTGACAATAGAAATTTATTTACATTGCTCTGTTGATTTATTCTGTATACTGGATTTCCAGATGTAATCTTCAGGCTTACATATTAATTAAATTGATTAAGTATCAATTTGATTTCCTTTTGGCAGAACAATACTGCAGTGCTGATTTGCATCAATGCACATTAAATCTCACCAGGCAATTGCGCAGAGCTGCCTGCTGCTCGCCGCAATGAGGGTTACTACAGGTCGACGACTGCTAGTAACCCAGCTTGCTGTCACCGGTGACAGCTTCTGCATTTAAGCTCAGCTTTGCAGTTTCACACAGCTCATCCATCAGTGCTGAGACCACTGCAAACTTCCTGAGGCAAAAAATGCATGGTTATGCTCAAATTTAAAAACAAGCAAGATATTCTTTCTAAATGCTAAATCACAGAGCTGCTTTACTAAGATAATAATTTGTAACTGGACTTCTTAGTGTTGTATTGTTTCTGGAGGTGGTGCATCTTTAAGCAAATGAAGCCATTGTATTCTTTGTAGCTTCATTATATCACAGAGATACTTTTCTTGTTAATTTTTATAATGGATACTTCAGAGTAGACTTAAGAATTAGTTGTATTTCTATGGAACACTATTCACACAAAGGACACAAATATAGCAAACATTGTCTCTTTCCTTTCCTACACAAATCTGAAATAAATAGACCAGCCACACAAGTACTATAGCTATACAAGCAATGTAATAAAAGGTTTGTCAGAAGTGCGCTAGAATACTATCAACTTGTTTGGGTGAGTGTAGGGTTTTCAATGCTTAATAAGCACAATGTATACAAGGCAAAACATTCCACTTGGTATTCAACCCTTGTATGACCCTAAACTATACTAAGAGTGTCGCTTCACTCTTTAAGATGGGAGGAAGGCAAAAGAGAGGAAATTATAGGCCAGTTAGCCTAACCTCAGTGGTTGGGAAAGTGTTGGAGTCAATTATTAAAGATGAGGTTTCAGGGTACTTGGAGACTAATGAAAAAAATAAGTCAAAGTCAGCATTTTTTCTGTAAAGGGAAATCTTGTCTGACAAATCTGTTAAGAGTTTTCAGAGGAAGTAACAAGCAAGGTGAACAAAAGAGAGGCAGTAGGTGTAATGCCTTCTTGGATTTTCAGAAGGCATTTGATAACGTGCCACACAGGAGGCTGCTTAACAAAATAAATTCCTATGGTGTTACAGGAAAGATACTGGCATGGATAGAGGAATGGCTGACAAGCAGGAAGCAGTGAGTGGGAATAAAGGGGGCCTTTCAGGTTGGCTGCCAGTGACTAGTGGTGTTCCTCAGGGGTCAGTACCAGGACCACTACTTTTCACATTTTGTATCAATGATTTGGATAATGGAATTAATAACTTTGCAGCAAAGTTTGTGGGCAATACTAAGACAGGGGGAGGGGGAGGTAGTGCTGAGGAAGCAATGTGATTGCAGCAAGACTTAGACAAATTGAAAGAATGGGCAAAAAAGTGGCAGATGGAATACAGTGTTGGGAAATGTATGATAATGCATTTTGGTAAAAGGAACAAAAGTACAGATACAGAGAGAAAGTTCAAACATCAGAGGTGTAGAGGGTCTTAGAAGTCCTTAAGTAAGACACACAGAAGGTTAATTTACAGGTTGAGTCTGTGATAAAGAAGGCAAATGCAATGTTGGCATTTATTTCAAGGGGAATAGAATATAAAAACAAGGAGATAATGCTGAGACTTTATAAGACACTAGTCAGGCCGCACTTGGAGTATTGTCAACAGTTTTGGGCCTCATATCTCAGAAAGGATGTATTGTCATTGAAGAAGAGTCCAGAGAAGGTTCACAAGGATGATTCTGGGAATGAAGGGGTTAACATATGAGGAGTGTTTGGCAGCTTTGGGCCTGTACTCACTGGAATTTAGAAGAATGCAGGGGGGATCTCACTGAAACCTACCGAATGCTGAAAGGACTAGATAAGGTGGATGTGGAGAGGATGTTTCCAATGCTGGGGGTATGCAGAACTGGAGGGCACAGCTTCAAAACTGAGAGGTGACCTTTTAGAACAGCAGTAAGGAGGAATTATTTTAGCCAGAGAGTAGTGAATCTGTGGAATGCTCTGCCACAGACTGTGGTGGAGGCCAAGTCCATGGGTGTATTTAAGGTGGGAGTTAATCGTTTCCTGATTGGTCAGGGCATCAAAGGACATGGCAAGAAGACAGGTGTATGGGGTTGAGTGGGATCCGGGATCAGCTATGAAGGAATGGTGGAGCACACTTGATGGGCTGAATGGCCTAATTCTGCTCCTATGTCTTATGGTCTTGTACGATCACTAAATTTCATCTCTGTATGTGCTGGATCATAACTATATGTGCAGTGTATGACTATGTGAACTATATTTTGCACTTTGGCCTCAGAGCCCACTATACAGGAGCCTGAAGTCCCACACTCAACATTTTAAAAACAATTTCTTCCTCTCTGCCAACAGATATCTGAGTGGTCCATGAACCCATGAACACTACCTCATTTTTCATTATTTTTGCATTATTTAATTTGTAATTTATGAGAGGTGATTGATAAGTTCGTGGCCTAAGGTAGAAGGAGTCAATTTTAGAAAACCTAGCACATTTATTTTTCCTACATTTACACACTTAGTCCAGCGGTCGTGGAGCATACGGATGGATCCCTTCTTTGGAGAAGTCGGCATCTTGGACCTCCAGAAGTGGTCCACAGCGTGGGGTGATTGATAAGTTTGTGGCTTAAGGTAGAAGGAGATGAGTTCGTAACTTCAAACTTTCTGCATTATCACTCAAAGAGTTGAACTGCACGTGCATGTAACGAGAGCTATATAACTTATCTCCTTCTACCTTAGGTCACAAACTTATCAATCACCCCAGCTGTGAACCACCTGGAGGTCCAAGATACTCTCGTTACATGCACGTGCAGTTCAACTCTTTGAGTGATAATGCAGAAAGTTTGAAGTTACGAACTCATCTCTTTCTACCTTAGGCGACGAACTTATCAATCACCCCTGCTGTGGACCACTTCTACAAAGAAGGGATCCATATGCTCCACGACCGCTGGACTAAGTGCGTACATGTAGGAGGGGACTATGTTGAAAAATAAATGTGCTAGGTTTTCTAAAATTGACTCCTTCTACCTTAGGCCACAAACTTATCAATCACCCCTTGCATAGCAGTTTTATGTCTTTGTAGTGTACTGCTGCTTCAAAACAACAAATTTCACAACATGTGTGTCTGATAATAAACCTGATTCTGATCCTGCCCTCCCCAACTCATGGCCTTGATCATTAGGGTACAAGGGACGCAGGTGCTTAGGACCACAGCTCATGTATAAAAAACTCAGGAAACCTCGGGTAGCTCTGGCAACATCTGTAGGGAGAGAGACAATAAACATTGCAGGTGAGGAAGCCCCCTCATCAGAAACTGAATTAGTTCCGAGTATATTTGACCCAAAATATCAACTTTCCACAAATGCTGTAAGATCTGCTTAGCTTTTCCAGCATTCACAGATCTCCAGCATTTGTAGGCTTTTGGAATTCAAACACCATATTCTTCTATTCCCCTCTCTGCCCTCATACCTCTTCTCCTCACCGGTCTATCCCTCTCCCTGGTGCACCTTCTTCTTCCCTTTCTCCCGTGGTCCACTCTCCTCTCCCATCAGATTCTTTCCTCTCCAGCCCTTTACCTTTCCCACCCACCTGGCTTCACCTCTCACCTTCTAGCTGTTCTCCTTCCTCTCCCCTCCCCCCACCTTTTTATTCTAGCATATTTTTCCCTCCTTTCCAGTCCTGATGAATAGTTTCAGCCCAACACAGCCAACCATTGATCCATTTCCATAGATGCTCCCTGACCCGCATACATCATTTTGTGTGTGCGCATTTGGATTTCCAACATCTGCAGAATCAACTGTGTTTATGTTCTTTTCACAACTTTTCCCCAGTTTTTTTTAAAATCATCGTTGGGTCAAGGTTTACCTGGTGGCATTTCTGTGACATCTCTTGCTACATTAGAAATGCTAGATACTGGAAACTACTGTTAGTTCTGGGAACTGTATTCACAATCAATGTTTCAGCTGGAGTGAATGGCAGGAAGAGGTTTTGAGATCAATATATACGCTGAGGCTGAACTGAATGAAGGAGTGACATTTAGCACATTGGGTTTAGTTATGGTGTCACTTATTAAACAAAAAATGTTGCTCAGATCTTCAAATCCATCTGAACCACCACAGCAATAAGATGAGACCTCATTTTAATGTCCCAAAGACATCCATTCAACAATGAATCACCACAAAAAATAAATAAATTAAACCCAAATTTATCTGATCAGTGTTTCCGATGTAACCAAGAAATTGGTACTTTTTTTACATTCTACTTGGTCTTGTTCTAAAATTCAACCTTTTTGGACAAATTTAAGAGTTTTACTGGAACAAATTATTGGAACACAACTTCCGCATAACCCAATATTATTTTTATTAGGTGATATTGAAGGGATAAAACCAAAACCCAAATTGAATAAATATCAGAAAGAATTCATAAAAATTGCACTGGCAGTAGCCAAAAAGGCTATTGCAGTTACTTGGAAATCAGATTCATACTTAAGTATAGATCGCTGGAAGAATGAAATTTCCAGCTGTATTCCACTTGAAAAAATTACTTATAATTTAAGAGATAAATATGAAACATTTTGGAAAATTTAGCGCCCTTATTTACAAAAGACAGGATTAAATATATAGGTGCTCCGAAGATAAAATTATTGGTTATTTGGGGAAATAAATAAATATATATACTAAAGTTATTATGAACTCTGTGGAGCATGTGTGGATCTTCCGATATCCAGGCATTCTTTCTTTCTTTCTTTTTTCTTCTTTTTCTTTTTCTTTCCTTCTATAGGGATGTTAGGGGGGAGGGGGGGAAGGGTAGATAATTTTTTTTCTTTCTGTAATCATTTGAAAACTCAATAAAAATTTTTTTAAAAAAACAATGAAGCATGCCTTCAATGCAACGTTGCCTGTCTGCCTCGCTCTCATATGAAATTTGGCCTTCAACCATCAAGCTTCTGAGCCAGTGTGGATAATTCATTCACCTCAACACCAAACAGATCACTGAATATGACCTATGGAGTTACTTTCAAGGTCTCTACAAATCATGTCCTCAGTATTATTTATTTATTATTAGTTTATTTATTATTATTTGTTCTTTTGTTATTGCATCTTTGTCTTCTTTTGCACACTGGTTGCTTGTCAGTTTTTGTGTTTGTGTCTGTAGTTTTTCATTGATTACATTGTATCTCTTTGTTCTACTGTGAATGCCTGCAAGCACATGAATCTCAGGGTTGTATATGGTGATATATACTGTATGTACTTTGATAATAAATTTGCTTTAAATTTGATCCCACAATACACCTATTAAAGAGATGAGAGTTACAAGCCGATTCAAACTAATGTAAACTAAAAATGTATTCTACCTGCTTGCTTATGGTTTTCACATCAGTCATAATTGAATAATTCACCACAGAAGACAATTACCTTTGGATCAACTTCCACCTGTTCTCTTTAGGATCACAATCTGGGATCCAAGCTGAACTGGAAGTCAAAGCTCAGGGGCCCAAATTGCATATGAATCCAAACAAAAATTTAATATCCAAAACCTAACCCACTCTGGAAAACTTGTTGTTTCAGTCAAATCAGAAAATAGACACACCAGATAGTGCAGATGCTGGAATCTGGAGCAAAAAGAACAAAGTGCTGGTAGAACTCAGCAGGTCAGGCAGTACCTGTGGAGGGAAATGGTATGTTGACGTTTCAGGGTGAGATCCTTCATCAGGATCCATTTCCCCTCACAGATGCTGTCCACCCTGCCAAGCTCCTCCAGCAGTTTGTTTTTTTTCCCCCACCATAAATAAAATTATTCAGTTTCATGGCCACCTGATGAAGTATTTGGCGTCAGTTTCCAGGTTATAATTTATGGCTCTTTGTAACAAGCTGTCATTCAATCTTAATCTGTGCACAACCATTCATTTTTCTCATCTTTCAACTGTAAAGTTAATCCTTAACAATGAAAAAATAAGCCGCCTGCTGGACATCAAGACAAACAAGTGAATGCAGCAAACAACTAAAAGATTGTGATCCAGGGTTCTATGGAGTTCCACAAAAAATCAGAGAAAAAATATTTAATTGAATTAGGGAAATATTAACAGCTGTTCAATTAAAATTTGATTGCCCGCTGAGCAAAGGACTTCCTCTAATGAAGCACACTTATAACTGTGGCAGGCTTTTTCTCTCAGGTTGGGTGAGACTAGAACTAGAGGTCATAGTCTTCGGGTGAAAGATGAAATATTTAAGGGGAAGCTGAGGGTGGTGCGAGTGTGGAATGAACTGCCAGTGGAAGTGGTGGATGCAGATTCAACTGTAACATCTAAGGGAAGTTTGGATAGGTACATGGATGGGAAGAGTATTGGGCTATGGTCTGGGTGCAGGTAGGTAGGGCGAGGCAGAAGACCAAGTCATGACAATCTAGATGATTTCTGTACTGTAGTTCTCCAAGACTCTATGACTCACTAATTCACAGACAAAATAGTTCTGAACTAATATTTTGTCTGTGAATTAATCTGAACTAATATTTAGTCATATTTAACAGCAAAGTGGTCACCAAATTGAGTCAAAAAAGGTGCAAAATTGGGAATTCTGGCACTCTCCTGTCCAGGCGACAGATGTGGTGATGGGACCAAAGTTGTTCCAACAATGGACCTGGATGCTATCTTGCTCTGGACACTTTTAATCTCAAGCAAATGCAGGCAGAGCAAGATTGTTAATTTTAAGACCCTTCCTTACCTTTGCACTTCTGAATACACATTAAGCAGCAAAAATAACACCATATTCAACATTATTTAAAGAGATAATCATCTATTTACATGCTGCAATTCTATATACAATACATATGACATTTACTGCAGATTGGATGCAAAATTTTGGCTAGCACTGATTTTTTTTTTGTTAACATCCACATCACCCATTATGGTTAGACATTGTCACAATGTGCACTGGCAATGTCATATCCCAAGTGCAGAGGAAAGACAGATTCCAATGTGGAGATGGCAACCAAAGTTTATTCATAAGAATTCCAACAACAGAACATCAGTGCCTTGGCCAAGTGGCACCGTGAGATATAACATTCTCAAAACTAGGACCCTGCAATTAGCGCTAATTAGGCATCCACTTAAATAATACAAGTTAACGTGGAATCACTAAGCAATCAAAATAAACATAATAAGTTTATGCAGAAGGCACCAGGAGACTACATTACAAGTTGCTCAAGAAAAAACACAAGGAACTCTCATTGATTAATAACTTAAGTTAAATAACAATTAACCAGTTCTGGTGCTCTTAAAACCTCAGAGCCCAACACTCTGGCTCCCTGCACAGCCCGAAGAGCTCATTAGAGACAAGGGTCCATTAATAGACATTCCTCTTGGAATTCAGCTTGACTCAAAGTCTGAACAGTGGGCTGTAGAGTTGCTGAAAGGAAAGATAAAAGGCAGAGGTGCTCAGAGTAGGTCACCTTATCCACCCAAACTAGCAGGGAGATTTCTTCCCTAGCATTAGCAAGGATTCTGGAGATGAACTATTGCCATTTCAAAGACCTCTATCACAGCAAGGTCTACATGACAAAGTGGTGCCATGGCAACCATGCAATAAGATTTAATGAGCCTGGCTCCTTCCAGACTGCAACTAAGGGCTGCCAACTTGCAGTCTGACAATGAAGGGCCTTCTTAACGCTCTTAATTCAAAGAGTTCCAATATATTTTCTTTTGTGAGATTCCAGTGTGTAAACAGAACATTTAAGTTTGCTGGGATATAAGGTTTGCCTCAGTTCTGTGGTGTCAGTGATTGCATATGTATTGTTTTACTAGAAACACATTTCATTGTGGCTTTGCTGAAGCCACCTTCAGCATAAAACTACTGGGTGACAATAGTGAATAAATTAGGTCAATGCTTGGTGCTTTGGCAACTATAATGATGTCCTCTATTTATGACAGTACAAATTGGACAACCTCAGGTGTGCCTTTAGCAAGAAGAGTAGTGCCCTTTAAATAACATGTTAAAATGTTGGGCCTTTACTGATGTACGCAGTCAATAAATAGCACTGCAATTTATTGCTACTGCACTGGCATCTCCAATTCTATTTTTCTGTGTTTAATCACTCTGGCTTCCCAAGTGTCATGGCAGCTTCACCACAACCTCTCACCATGCTGAGTGACTGAAAATTGACAGTCTCCAGAATCATGGAAATAGGCACGAGTCCTGAAAAAGGGTCTCAGCCTGAAATACCAGCTATTCGTTCATCTCCATGGATGCTGTCTGACCTGCTGAGTTCCTCCAGCAATTTGTGGGTGTTGGATTGGAACAATGCTGACCCTGACAATCATTCACAAGAAAAAGGAAGATTCTAACAAAGATTCAAGAGAAGGCAAACAAAAGATGTGATAGGAAAGCTCCCTTCATTAGAAATAGAACATAGTACAAGACTACAGCACAGTACAGGCCCTTCAGCCCATAATGTTGTGCCAACCCTTTAACGCCCTTCTACCTTACTACCTTTACACTCTTTATTCTGCTTCTCTTTCCTCAAAGCCTCTCTATATGTTAGATCTGGCTTTATTCCATGCACTTCTTCCACTGCTCTAATGCTCCGGGTCCCTTCCCCCTTGCAAATTAGTTTAAACCCTCCTGAACCATGTTAGCAAACCTACCTGTAAGGATATTGCTCCCCCTCCAGTTCAGGTGCAACCCATCCAATCTGTACAGGTTCCACCTTCCCCAGAAGAGATCCCAATGATCCAAAAATCTTAAACCCTGCCCCCTGCACCAATTCCTCAGCCACACATTCAACTGCCATCTCCTCCAATTCTTACCATCACTATCACGTAGTACTGGCAGCAATCCTGAGAACACCACTCTTGAGGTCCTGTTCTTCAGCCTTCTGCCTAGTTCCCGAAACTCACACTTCAGGACCTCATCCCTCTTCCTGCCTATGTCGTTGGTACCAACATGTAGCATGGCTTCTGGTTGCTTTCCCTCTTGTACCAGGATGTCGTGCATCCGGTCAGAGACATCCCGGACCCTGGCACCCGGAGGGCAACAAACCATGCGGGTTTCCTTCTCACGTCCACAAAATCTCCTGTCTGCTCCCCTGACTACAGAGTCTCCAATGACGACAGCTCTCCTCTTCTCCATCCCACCCTTCTGCACCACAGGGTCAGACTCAGTGCCAGAGGCCCTGCCACCGTGGCTCACACCTGGTCAGTTGTCCCCACCAACAGTATCCAGGACGGTAGACTTATTATTCAGGGGAATGGCTATAGGGGTGCTCTGCACTACCTGTCCACTCTCCTTCGCTTTCCCCCCCTCGGACTGTCACCCAACGACCTGCTTCCGGCAGCCTAGGTGTGACTTCCTCCCTGTAGCTCTCATCTATGACCGCCTCATTCTCCCTTATGAATCGAAGATCATCCAGCTGCTGCTCCAGATTCCTCACACGGTCTTCCAGATCGCCCAGCTGCAAGCACTTCTGGCAGATGTGACTCTGCGGGAGAGGGGAGTTCCCCCAAGACTGCCACATCTCACAGGAGAGGCACATCACCGTCTCAGGAGGCATTGTAAAGACTAACTGGGAACAAGCTCGTCCTCCACCTCTTCTTGTCGAAGTCTCTCGAGTCAAAGCCTCAAAGCTCCACTCCTTCACTGGCCCACTCACTCACTCACCAGAAATGGCCAGTTCTGAGACGGAGATTTGGAGAATTTTATAATAAGTATGGAAAACTGCAAAGTGTCCAGACAGAACACAAGGTAGGACAGAAAACAAATTTTAAAAATGCATTTCAATAGTATCTTCCACCAGCATTTGTTTGAAAAGTACATGGACTCTGTGCCTACACCTCTCACTGCCTCAGTAAAGCAGCCAGCGTCAAAGACTCCACCCACACCAGACATTCTCTCTTCTCCCCTCTCCTATCAGATAAAAGATACAAAAGTCTCAAGGACAGCTTCTATCCCATTGTTATCAGGCTCTTGAAAGAACCTCTTGTAAGATTAAATGTACTCTTCACACTGCACTTGCTCTGTAACTGTAACACTTCATTCTGCACACTGTTTATATTTTATCTTGTACTACCTCAATGCACAGTTGTAATGAATTGATTGGTGTGAACACGATGCGAGCAAATCCTTTCACTGTATCTAGCTACTTGTGACAATAATAAACCAATTCCAATAAATTGCAGTCATCATCATGATGCAAGAAACACGATAGTCAATATATCATTAACACCAATAACCAGCTTTTCCCATGATGTTTGAGGGAAAAATTGAACAAAGAACCTTCCTCTTCTCTAAGTAATACTATGAGAAGTCTATGCCACAGTTCAATGTCTCTTCAAACAATACAACCACCATTTTTGATCATTCTTCAAATTTCTTGTCAGTGGCGGCAAGGATTTTCTGATCACAAACAAGAGAAAATCTGCAGATGCTGGAAATCCAAGCAACACACACAAAATGCTGGAGGAACTCAACAAATCAGGCAGTATCTATGGAAAAAAGTAAACTGTTGATGTTTCGGGCTGAGACCCTTTGGCAGGACTGTAATAGAATCGATGAAAGCACGCACCAACAGAGCGGATGATCAATGTGCAAAGGACAATAAACTGTGCAAATACAAAAAGAAAGAAAAATTAATGAATAAGCAATAAATATTGAGAACATGAGATGAAGAGTCCTTGAAAGTGGGTCCCAAAACCATCTCAATCGTCAATAGTTGGCAATTCAAAAACAAAGCCTCTACTTTAACGTGACTGTTAGCCCAGCTGCAAACTCCTGTTGCTCCACTCACTTACCGTCCATTAGAACATAAGGCATCTGATACAAGTTTAGCCTGTACACAGCTAGAAGCAATTAACAGTCTAGGTAGAGACCTTAGAAGGTAATAACCCCTGGATTGTTTCCTGAGGCAAATGCACTTTAGCAGAGGACAAATGAGACGGCTCAAAGATTGGCGAGCTGGGATCAGTTTATGAAACAGACAGAATACATTAGCTCATTGTCATATACAGCACACCAGGGTGCAATGAAATTCCTTCTTCACAGGAAGCTCATGGAGTAGACAATAATGAAAACAATAAATACAACAGCGAAGGCAAAACAGCAGAATGTAGCAAAGGGTGCAGTGAGTAAAAAGAAATGTTCAAGTGATAAGAACAGAATAACTGAGTGAGGGGGAGTTAAGAGAATGAAAATGCGGCAGCACTACAGGGGAGGGGGAAGCTTGGGGACTGGCATCAGAAGGGACTGTATCATTTGGGCAGGCTACACTTAACAATGCTCGGGCCAGTGTTAGAGCGAACCCAGAGAAGTACAGACGATTTCCAACGAAGTGGTGAGGGAAAAAGCATGAATCAGCTGTACTGTCACTGACACGTCATGAAACTTGTTTTGTGGCAGCAGTACAGTGCAAGGCATAAAAATTAAGTTACAATAAGAAATATATAAAAAAATAAGTAGTGCAAAAAGAGAGTCAAATAGTTTATGAACCATTCAGAAATCTGATGTTGGAAAGGAAAAAGCTTTTGATAAAAAATGTTCAGTGTGGGGCTTCAGGGTCTATCTCCTATCTCTTTCACCTTTAAATATATCAGTGTCCTTTATTAACTTTGCTTGGGTTTTTACTGGATTATTTGTAATTTTTACCTTATGGATGACCTTTATTGTAATCTACCCCCTGCCCACCCAAGTTGGTAACATCTTCTCCACGTCAACACAGTGCTGCAGTTGGCAGAGCTGGCTTCAATCCTGACCTCTGCTGCTGCTTGTGTGGAGTTCTCTTGTAACCACGTGGGTTTTCCCCAGGTGCTCCAATTTCCCCTCAAGCCCTATGTCCCAAAAACTTGTGGGCTTGGAGGTTAAATGGCCACTTTAAATTGCTCTGGCTAACTGAATTACTGGTGGAATCTGTGGGTGGGGTGCAGGGAGTTGTTGGGAATGTAGAGAGAATAAAAAGGGACTAGTGTAGGAATAATGCAAATGTGTGATTGATGGCTGGCTCTGACAGTGGGCTGAAGAATCTATTTCTTTGCTCTACAAAGAGGTCAGTACCGCCATTCAAAAGCCAAAGGTCGATTGGAAGTCTGGAGACTGGAAGCCCAGAGGCCTGTCCTGGGGTTGGAGGACTGTCCGAGTGTGGGGGTGGGAGGTGGGTGGAAATGGACTTGTTTTGCTGTTGTTGGGTTCTGTTTTATTGTGCTCTGTGCTGTTCTGCCAAGCATTGTGGGCACGTGATGATGGCGCTGAAATATTTTTGGCGCCAACATAGCATGCCCATAACACAACCTAGCACGTCCTTGGATTGTACACACAGAACACTGGAGGAACTCAGCAGGCCAGGCAGCATCAATGGAAAAGAGTACAGCTAATGTTTCAGGCTGAGGCCCTTCATTAGGACTGGTCTAGGTCTCGACTGTTTACTCTTTCCCATAGATGTTGCCTGGCCTGCTGAGTTCCTCCACCACATGGATGGTTGTGAAGAAAAAACATTTCAGGATGTATATTGTATACATTTCTCTGACATTAAATTGTACCTTTGAACTATTCACTTGTACAAGCTGTTGTCCTGCACACACTGTATTGTTGGTGGAGAGGGTTGGGGAGAAGGTTGCTCCTGCTAGCCTTCCTATTGTGCAAGCATCTGTCTGTGACCTTCTTTTCCACAACACAACTGACATTTACCATGGATAGAACGGGTCACTCAATAGTCTCAGAGCAAAAGAGAATTCATACTGGCTGCATTAACAGCAGAACTGGCAATGGAAGCACAAGTGGAATTGCTCATCCAGAAAAAGAAATCATTATTAGGTCTGCAGCAGAAAGTCAGAGATGTTCAGTAAAGTTCAGACAGTCTCTGCCATTCAATATCCACAATGAAGGGTCCAGTGAGCTTTATTTTAAGACTGACGAGTCTACTCTCCTCCATCACTACATTCCATCATCTGCAGTCCATTGTGTTTCCAAGGATATATTTATTGTGTCAGCCCAATTCCTGGCATACATCTGAATCAAAAGGCGCACACCATCTCCTCAATGAGCCACACCATGCCAGCCTTCAGCAGATCTAGCTCACTGCAGAGCACAGGTCAGTACCTCCAGATTACGCACCTCAGAGTTTAAAATCCCAAGTCAGGTACATTCTGGAGTCAGATGCCAGAACATCTAACCCTAAATGCAGATAGGCAGCTTATCACTAAATATTTGAAATTCATTTCAAGCATTTAAATAAATGTAAAACAAATGATTTTTATTTCCAAGTTCTTCAAGTGATTTTAATTAATGCTTTTTGAGCGCTGTGGAAAGAATGACAGGGTGGTCTGGGCTCAGGGCTCAGGAACCTCCACCTGACACCCAATTACACACACAGAGCCACGACTCCAGTTCACTGAGCCATAGGTATTTGGCTCAGCCATGGGAAGAATTTGGCCAGTGAGTTGGATAGAACATGACCTTGACCCATAAGATTGTGTCTTAAGGTTGAGTTATGGTTGCACTCTCTTGTGAATTCCTGATGGAATTTATCCTGAGGGGTGGGGATGAATGGGCAATCAGAGTTTTTGAAGTTACTCACCCTCTAACACATGACTACTTACAGGCTTTAATTCCCTAATTTTACAAACTCTCACCTTTTCTCCTCAGTTTTTCCTCTCATCTCCTGGCAGCTTCTAAATTTGAGTCTATCTTTTGTGGACTTCCTTGTTTGAATTCCTCCAACAAAGTGTGTGTGGCTGTCTCCAAAAGGAAGTGGCTCTCAAACCCATGTGGCAATATTAAACTACCCCTACATACCCTTCTCAAGCTGTCAATTTTCCACAAGGTTGACCACGAGCAAGACTATTCACAAACTTTGTGAAATACTTGATCCCCTTGATGAGCTTCCACCCTGATAAAGCACCATCCCTGAAACAGCCCACAATCTCTTCCAGTTCATCTGCTGGTGAAGCACGCAACAGCAGACAAGCGACACACACAATATGTTAGAGAAACTCAGCTGGTCAGGCAGCAGCTATGGAGGAAAATAAACAGTCAACATTGCGGACCAAAACACTTCATCAAGACTGGGTCTCAGCCCAAAACATCAATTGTTCATTTCTCTTAGATGCTGCCTGACCTACTGAGTTCCACCAGAATTGTGTGTGTCTGTGTCTGTTGCTCAAGATTTCCAGTATCTGCAGAATCTCTTGCACCAACACTTATGACCTTGTTTCCTCTAGAATTCACTGCTCTGACTCACTCACAACCTCCACCGTTTCATCCTCTTGGAGGGTAGGTCATCCAAAAGCTCTACTGCCTGGGTACTTTTTTGTATCAAGATCCTTTTATTTGCTCATTGATTTACTCAGAGTTCAAAGTAAATTTATTATCAAAGAACATATATGTCACCATATACAACCCGGAGATTCATTTTCTTGTGGGCATTCACAGTAAAACAAAGAAATTCAATAGAATCAATGAAATATTACAAAGACTGACAATGCACAGAAGACAAAATGTGCAAATACAAAAAAGCCAATAATAATAATAATAATGGAACATGAGTTGTAAAGTCCTTGAAAATGAATTCATAGGTTGCAGAATCAATTCAGTGTTGAGGTGATTCAGGAGCCTGATAACTGTTTCTGGTGTGGGACTCAGAGGTCCTGTACCCCCTTCCTGATGGAGCAGCAAGAGAGCAAGGCCTGGATGGTGGGAGGAGGGGGAAGAGGGTCCTAGATGATGGATGCTTCTTGTAGATGTGCTCAATGGTGGGAAGTGCTTTTCTTGAGATGGACTCTGATTCCAGGTGAAATATTTAAATATTTCCACAGTTTAAGATTCTCACCCATGTTCCATTCCTCTTTGTGACATATACACCAACCTATTTCATATCCTACACCCTTCAACCCTACAAGCTCCAATTTGTGCCTCATGATCATCCCAACTGGCAATAGTTCCCCAAAGCCTAAACGCTGAAACTTCTTCCCCAAGTCTCAGATACTCTCAGATTCCCTTGAGGGCAGGTCTCACAAGCCTTCAAATCCTTTTGTTCCCCAGACCTGGAGTACCTGGTGCTGTTGTGCAGACCCTACTGGCTGCCCAGGGAGTTCACGGCTGTTATCATCACAGCGGGGTACATTCTGCCACAGGCTGACACTGACCTGGCTCTCAAGGAACTGTACCAGACCATCGCCTTCATCATCACCGGTGACTTTAATCGAGCGTCGCTGATGAAAGTCTCTCCGAGTTTTGTCAGCACATCCAGGTGAGCACTCGTGGAGATTAAGACACTTGACCACTGTTACACTCCCTTCCACAGCGCTTACAAAGCTCTCCTTCGCCCAGCTTCTGGAAAATCAGACCACTCTTCCATCCTGTTTTTGCCGACCTACAGGCAGAAGCTGGAACAAGAGGCGGCCATTGTTCAAACTGTCCACTGTTGGTCCGACCAATCGGTCTCCATGCTGCTGGACTTCTTCGATGGCATCGACTGGAACGCCTTCCATGATGAGGGTGTCTCCGAGTTTGCAGAAAGAGTCATGAGTTTCATCCGGAAGTGCATCGACGATGTTGACTCCCAGAAGTCGGTCAGGATTTTCCCGAACGGTCAACAGTTCCGTGCGAGCACAACACAGAGCTTACGCTGCCGGCAATCAGCAAGAGCTCAAGGAAAGCAGCTATCAAACCTGCGAAATAACAAATACAGGGACAAGATTCACGACGAATAGCACATGTGACTCGTCGTGAGGCTGCATACCATCACAGACTTCAAAGCCAAATGTAGTGGTGCCGCCAACATCGCGGCCTCCCTCCCAGATGAGCTCAATCGCTTCTACACTCAGTTCGATGTCGCTAACTCTGAGCCTCTGAGGAAAACCTCCGCTACAACCTGCAACCTGGTCACCTCTGAGGCTGAGGTACACAGATGTTTCCAACGAGTGGACAGTCGCAAGGCTGCGGGACCGGACGGCATCCCAGGGCGAGTACTCAGGATGTGCACAGCACAACTGGCAGGTGTGTTTACTGACATTCTTAATCTCTCCCTCTCCCAGTGTAGAATGCCCTCCTGCTTCAAAACATCCACCATTGTCCCTGTACCAAAAAAGACCAAGGTAACACACCTGAACGACTGGCATCCTGTCGCACTCACCTCAATGATAAGCAAATGCTTTGAGAGGCTGGTCAAAGACTACATCCCAACCAGACCTCTTACAATTCGCCCACCGACACAACCGATCGATAGATAACACAATAGCCACGGCTCTACACACCGTTCTTAAACACCTGGAGCAGAAGGATGCTTATGTGAGAATGCTGTTCTTGGACTGCAGTTCAGCATTCAACACCATAATTCCCTCCAGGCTCGACAAGAAGCTCAGAGACCTCGGCCTTCACCCTGCCTTGTGCAGCTGGATCCTGGACTTCCTGTCAGATCGCCAGCAGGTTGTAAGAGTGGGCTCCCTCACCTCCACTTTCTGACCCTCAACACAGGAGCACCTCTGGGCTGCATACCAAGTCCCCTCCTTTACTCCCTGTACACCCATGACTGTGTCACCACCCATAGCTCCAATCTGCTAATTTAAATTTGCCGCTGACACTACATTGATTAGCCTTATCTCAAACAATAACAAGGTGGCCTACAGGGAAGAAGTCATCTCTCTGACACAGTGGTGTCAAGAAAACAACCTCTCCCTCAACGTCACAAAAACAAAGGAGCTGGTTGTGGATTACGGGAGGAATGGAGACAGGCTAACCCCTATTGACATCAATGGATATGGGGCTGAGAGAGTAAACAGTTTTAAGTTCCTCGGCATCCACATCACCAAGGACCTCATGTGGTCCGTACACACTGGCTGTGTGGTGAAAAAGGCAAAACAGCGCCTCTTTCATCTCAGACAGTTGAAGAAGTTTGGTATGAGTCCCCAAATCCCAAGAACTTTCTACAGGGGTACAATTGAGAGCATCCTGACTGGCTGCATCACTACCTGGTATGGGAATTGGACCTCTCTTAATCACAGGATTCTGCAGAGAGTGGTGCAGACAGCCCAGCGCATCTGTAGTTGTGAACTTCCCATGATTCAGGACATTTACAAGGACAGGTCTGAAAAAAAAAGGGTCCGAAGGATCAGTAGGGAATCGACTCACCCCAACCACAATCTATTCCAGCTGCTACCATCTGGGAAACAGTACCACAGCATAAAAGCCAGGACTAACAGGCTCCGGGACAGCTTCTTCCACCAGGCCATCAGACTGATTAGCTCACTGTTCTATTGACTGTTCTACTTATTATAAATTATAAATTACTATGATTGCACGTTGCACATGGACATGTAAAAATTTTTACTCCTCATATATATGAAGGATGTAAGAAATAAGGTCAATTCAATTCTTGTTGGATGTTTCTCTTGGAATAAGCTTTTGACCATCTGTCCTCATTAGTTGGACTAAGCTTATTTAATATGTTCCTTAAAGCAGCTTGGGATTTTCATCTCATTCAAGACAGAGAAGGGGACCATTTAACCCACTGAGTCTATGCTGATTTTCTGAGCATACCCCATCCATTTTGCTTTGTCAAAGGTGCTACCTAAAATGTTTATTTTTTGAATTTGGAAATGAGTACACACCACCCAATTGCACCCTTGTGATCAATTAAGCTTCTAATCAGTACGTCTTTGGACTGTGGGAAGAAACCAGAGCACCCAGAGGAAACACACACAGTCACGGGGAGAATATACAGACTCCTTATAGACAACAGCAGATTCGAACCTGGGTCACTAACACTGTAATTGTGCTAACCGTGATGCTACTGTGCCACTTGTATGCAAGTCATTTTGTAGCACATGTCCATCACTGCCTGAACTCTGGTGATATAATTACACTGCAAACTTTTCACATTAACCTCAACTGAGTTTCCATCATCTTAACTGAGTTTTCATCAACTAAGCTATCCACCAAAGTTATCCATCATCTTAATGCCTTTATTTATTGCATTAACACCTGCAGAATTCCAAATCTCCCCTTGACATCTTCATCGCAGTGCTCAACATACATGAGCCGATTATATCAATTAAGTTTTATCTGCTACAAGTCTACTGTAGATCATTGGAGCTATCTGCAAGTGAATGCTCTTTTTTTAAAAACAAGTCATAAACCAGAAATGACCCAACAGCTTTCACGAGTTGACAGTGCTCTGCCGAACTTAATGCAGTTCCTTCAAAAAAAAAATGGAAAATTCAGCAGCTTTAACAATTCGCCACATTAAGTAAGTTTCCTGGCTCATTATCCTGCACAGTTCATGGCAGATTTGTGACACATGCAATTACCATTACAAAATGCAACCAGACACCTGCTCCTGCAAGTTATCTCTTGTAGGAAAATTATAAGGAACAGATAGAGGTGAGTCTCTCCCCCAGCTACCTACCTTCCCTCTCACATGGTTTCACTTATCACCTTCGAACTTGTGCTCCTTCCCCTCACCCAACCTTCTAATTCTGGCTTCTTCCTCCTTTCATTCTAGTCCTGATGAGGGTTCTCAGCCCGAAACTTTGACCCTTTATTCCTTTCCACCGATGCTGCTTGACTTACTGACTTTCTTCAGCATTTTGCCAGTGTTACTCTGGAAGACCTCTAGCAAGCCAGCAGACACTATGTACACCCTCAAGCAGGCATCTCTTGAAAGAAGGGCAGGCAGTCAGCTTGGACAGATCCCTTGATGGCCCAATGCCAGAAACTGGAATGCCCAATCCCGTTTGTCCGCAAAGAGTTCCAGGGAAAAAAAATCTTTGTGACTTAACGTCCCCAGTTACCTTTGCTGATGATGCTAGCTGCTGTTTTAACCACTCCTACCTGTAAAACAGAATGTGATCAATTTTAACTACCGGGCTTATAATTCTGTCCACGTGGTTATGGGGAGAATGTGCACACACTTTGTCAATAGCACCCAAGGTCAGGATCAAACCCAAGCGTCCAGGCACTATTACTAACTGCCCTACCATAACCCTGTCCATCACATGACAACTGAAATAAAAACAAACAGTGCTGCAAACACTCCATAGGTCAGCCATCGTCTGTGAGAAGGGAAGGAGTTTGGACAGTCTTTGTCCTAAAAGATCATCTCTGCTTCTCTTTCCACAGATGTTGTCTTACCAGTGGATGTTTCCAGTATTATCTTTGTTTGTCTTTATTGCAGATTTCCAGCAATTGTATTTTCTCAATACTTGTGTGACAATTGAGACCTAATGAACACAAATATTGCCGTCCGGCTCTTTCCACTTGGGATTTTTCACCAAGTCAAAAGCCAATGAACAAACCAAAGAAAGAAAAATGTTGGATGAAGGGAGAGCACTGATCAAACTCAAATTTCAGAGCGTTCGGCATCTTAGCAGGATAGAACACCATCCCCACATTAACGAAGGATGATGGCAGAGAAGTACAAGTCTCACAGTGCCTGGCTTCAATCCTGACTTCAAGTGCTGGGTACATGGAGATTCCATGTTCTCCCAGATACCACTTGTGTTTCCTCCATATGCTCCAATCCCTGCCCATGTTTCATAAATGCTTGTTTAACAGCTACTGTCAGTTGCTCTAAAGCAGGAGTTCCCAACCTTCTTTATGCCATGGAGCCTTACTATTAAACTGAGGGGTTCGTGGACCCCAGGTTGGGAACCCTTGCTCTAGTGTGTAGGTGAGTGGTAGAATCTGGTGGAGGCAGATGAGAATTTTTTAAAAATTGGATTAATGTAGGATTAGTGTTGTGGTGAACTACATATACCTGTCTGGACACGCCCCCCCCCCCCCCCCCCGCTGACTGCTCCTGTGGCTCCTCCCACTGACCCCGGTATAAAGGCGATTGGGGCCTGAGCCCTGCCTCTCAGTCTCCAGGATGTAGCATGGTGGTCAATTGCTGCTTGTTCTTTCTTCCAGTCAATAAAAGCCAATATCTCGCCTCACGTCTCGGAGAGTTATTGATGGTGCATCAAGTGTAAATGGGCCAAATGGCCCGATGCTATGCTGTCCACTTCTACGATTGCTTTGCAGGACCTGAAAGTTAAAATTCCAGCGGTCCTGCACCTCTCTGCCAAACCTATCTTGTGCTGGGTTTTAAATCCTGACGAGTTACCCTTTCACCAACTTATTACCCAAGATGGATCCCCTCACCTCATTTATGTTTGCAAGCTATGACTGTGACTGTGTCAAGTGTTGATCTCAGGGCAGTCAGTGAAAACAGATTTTTTTGCTTAGGTCTATTTAAAAATCCTTTACATGTCATCAACTGAAAGCAAATCAAACCGTTCTATTCCTTTGACATAAGTACTATCTGCAGTTCAACCAGTTACTTTTCCAAAATGGAGGTCATGGGTTCAAGTCCCATTGAGTCCATCATATAACTTGGCCCTCTAATGGTTGAAGAGCTGCACTAATGGGGGTGCTGGCTTTCAGGTGAGGGGTTAAACGAAGGTCCTATCTTCTCTTATGTGAATGTGATACAAACCTATTTCGCTTTTCTGAAGAATAATGTTCCAATATTTTTCTGACCGAGCTGAGTAGCTAAACAAGTATCAGAGGAGCATATGTGCACAAATTAGCTGCTGCATATCCTATAATATATCAGAGTCAACTCTTCTATTGGTTGTATCTTGTAGCAATCTAATGTTGTGCAGTGCTAAATAAACATAGATCTTTCTTGTTCTTGGTAATCAAATGTACTACCCTGATGTCATCAAATATAAACAATGCATTGATGTACCTGACTTACTAGCTTACCAAACATTGGGACCTTCATACAAATTGGCAGAAGTCCAACATTACCCTATTAGTCAGATCCCTTGAGGTTCAAATAACCTTTATTCCATCACTACAGACGGATGAACAGTTAGTCATATTTGTACAGTAGTTCCTGCAAAAATGCTTCAAACATTTAAATACCGCTGATTGCACTGGGCATTGGACAGGAACCAGTCTGGAAGTCATTTTGGGCTCCACACAAGCCAGTGACAAGAATGCACTGGCCAAGACAGGGCAGTTTGTTTGAAAGGGTAAGTTCCTGAGCCTTGCCAAACTTGAAGATACTGGAGACAAAGGAACCTATAAAAGCTTACAATCTTTCAAGGTTAAAAAAGTCCATGCAATATTAATAGCTCTAACCAGATAAACCAGTGAGCAGAGGCTCCAAATCAGCATTGTACCTAGACACTGGATAATAGCAGGTTAGCAACTACACCTGAAGGCTGTTGGGATAATGTCTATTGGATTAACAATGAAAATGTAGTGCTCAAAACTCAGGGCTCTTGTAATTTAAAAAAAAATTTAAAACCTATTCCTCTGAATTTGACATCACTCTTGTTTTGGCTGTACAACATTGTTTGCCCTTCTATCCAGCTGCCCTGGGCTGAGACCAGCTTCGATTTTAGTCAGACTGAAAGTGTTCATCACTACAAACACCAGCTTATCTGCATGCACATCAGTGAGAGTAGTTGACTCACATTTAGTAATGAATACCTCACCTTCTTGTAATCTGATAGACTGCCATTAAATATACACTCAGTTCTACTCCAACAGGAGGTTATGGGAACAAAAGAAAAACAAGATGAAATCTAGTGCTGACCCCAGTACTGGCACTGGAGATAGTCAACGTGCATGATGTATTATTAGCAACAATTGCACTGACCTCATCTATGTCCGGTATCTCACTGTAGTCTGACTGAAATCTACCTCATCACTGTCCTACTCATACAGGTGATGCAACATATACAATTTCAATAATGGACACTGCATTCAGTTAAAACCCAGTTGTATTAATCAGAAAACCACTTGTACCCATTTGTTCTTTCCACTACACTATCCAATGGGTTCTTAAATGAACACACATCCTTTAATAATCCAGCTGCAAGTTTCTTGCTCAAGTTTCACCTATAAGGTTACCAACAATTTTCCAATTACAGTTGTTGAAATAACTTTTTAAGTAATAACTTTATGTAGCTTAATAACTCAATTCTCTGCTGTCCTTCCAGGTTGGAAGTCCTAATATTCTTGAATAAACTCTTCTCGGGCTTCCAGCCAGGTACAGGTATCGATTATAACTGACATTTCGATGACAAACTTTGCCATCTTCATCAGGGATGATGCCAGGGCATGTTTAGTCCAGTGGTATTTGTACCCCCGTCACCCATTCCTCCTGATTGGTTAATCGTCATCCAATCAGGTTTCAACTGTTCACAATCAAATTCCAGTTCTTACTTAGAGTGAGGCCTTCGCCTTTGTTAAAATTCATTTCCCCTAGTTTTAATTCAATGGTGCCTTTTACCAGGCAGTCCCAAAAGCCATTGGCGTGGCACAGTAGTTTTGTGCTGTCAAAGTCAATCCCATGGCCAGTGCAAATGCACTGCTCTGCAATGGCCAATTTCTCTGGATAACCCAAACAGATATACCTCCTGTACTCCTTGTTGCGGGTTTCCACTGTGCAACCCATCTGGCCAACAAACATTCCCTTTGTTCTTTTCACTCCTGCCCTGTGACCCCAATTTAAATCAAGTTTGATTACTAATTATTCAGTTTTAAAAAACTGAACACTGACTTGAAACATTGATTCTGTGCCTGTCTCCACATACGCCGCCTAATGTACTGAGCATTTTCAACATTCTCCATGAGTTATCCCAGGCAACAGTCTAATAAATGTTTAATACCAGAGGGGATGCATTGAAGGTTAGAGGAGGTAGGTTCAAGAAGGATGTGAGGGGTAAGTTTTTTTACTCAGAGTCATGGATGCCTGGAATGCACTGCCTAGTATGGTGGTAGAGGCAAATACATTAGAGGCTCTTAAGAGATGTTTAGATAGGCACATGGATGTGAGGAAGATGGAGGATACAGACGTGGAATAGGTGGGGGGGGGTTAATGTTTGGGTGTTTTTAATTTGCTTTTTAGCTGGTTCGGCACAACATTGTGGGCTGAATGGCCTGCTCCTGCAATGGCCTAATAGAAATGCCCCAAAAATCAACATTTCTAAACCAACAAATAGTCTAGTCTGTACCAGAATGCTCTTTGCAGGAGGATTATAGTGAATGCCTCAGAATCTACCTCTTGCACTTTATTGTTTACCTGTACTGTACTTTGTTAGTAGTTTTTCCACTTTATTCTGCATTGTTATTGTTTTATCTTATTCTAGCTCAGTGCTCTGTGTAATGATCTGATCTGCGTAAACAGTTTGCAAGACAAGCTTTTCACTGTATCTCCGTACCTGTGACAACGATATAGTAGTATATATTGGTGGTGCATTGCCTTCATCATTACAGTAATCACACTTCATTTCTATACTTTGTTCTTGAATCATTATAAGTGGGCCTTGAACATTACTATAAAAACAGACTACATTGTGGAAGCCTAAACAGCATATACAAGGGGGCATAATTTTAATGTGATTGAAGGAAATTACCAGGGGCATGTTGGAGACAAGAGGTGAATGAGTGAGTGCCAGGAGTGGTGACAGAGGCAGATACATTAGGGACATTTGAGAAACCTTTAGGTAAGTACATGAATGATAGAAAAAATGTAGGAAGAAGGTGTTAGGATGTTTCTAGGATAGGTGAAAAGGTTGCCACAACATGGTGGGCCGAAGGGCCTGTACTGTGTTGGAATGTTCTATGTTCTAAACCAACAACTGGAGACAAAAGACCAACAATCTCAATCTCCACTCCCTTATCATACCAATTCAAACCTTTCCAAGCTTCTACAAGCTTCAACCTGCAAGACTCCATTTCCCAGTCCAGATCACAGAGTGATCAGATTCCACAAGAGCTTATAAAATCCATACAGCTTTTAGATAATGCATAATGAAAACTGAACAATCAGACTAATGGATGGGAACAATTCTTAGTTAATTTTTGGACTCGGTCCATTCAAATTAAAGCCAAGGTTAAGAATGTGATTTGAGAATACAAGATTCTTCAGAGCCTACTTCCTTTTAGTCCATTAATGGTCTCCATTTATTTTATACTAATTTAGCTCCAGACTTAATCCATCCCTCTCAGATCTAGCTCTTACTCACCTCAACATTATTACAGACATTGAGAAAGATAGAGGAAATCTATTTCCCCCTTTATGTTTCTTTCCATTTTTTTAAAAAAAGGAAAGCTTTAAGAAATAGAAAACTATTTGAACATCTATGGGTTCAAGCATCACTCTGAGGACTGACACTTAAATGATGGATCGGTGGGTCAGTGCAGTATTGGGGATTCACAAACATAATGCTGCTGGAACTTAGCAGATTAGACAACTTCTATGGAGGGAAATTAATTTCCAGTGCAGTACCATCTACATCAGTGAAACCTGGCGCAGACTAGAGGACTACTTTGTTAAGCACCTTTCCTCTGCCTGGTGGATCCCCATTTCAATTTGACTTCACATTCCCGTTCTCACATGCCTGTCCTCTACTGCCATGATGAGGCCAAATTCAGGTTGGAGGATCAACACCACATATTCCATCTGGGTAGTCTCCAACCTGATGGCATGAACAACAATGTCTCTAACTTCTGATAAATTCTCCCTCCCTCCCTCTTCTATCTTATTCCATTCCTCATTCTAGCTCCTCTCTTAACCCTTCTCTTCTCTTCAACTGCCCATCACCTCCCTCTGGTGCCCCTCCTCCTTCCTTTTCTACCATGGTGCACTCTCCTCTCCTGTCAGATTCCTTCTTCAGCCCTTTACCTTTTCCACCCATCACCTCACAGGTTCTTACTTCATCTCCCCTTCCTCCATTCACTCAGCTTCCCCCTCACCTGGTCTCACCTATCACTTTCCAGCTGGAACTCCTTCCTTCCCCTCTCCCCACCTTCTTATTGTGGCTTCCACCCCTTCCTTTCCAGTGCTGATGAACGGCACTGGCACAAACGTCGACTGTTCATTTTCCCTCCATAAATGTTGCCTGACCTAAAATGCTCCAGCATTTTGTTTAGATTGCTCAATATATTTATATAAAATGCTCTTTATATTTCCATCATCTTTTGTGAGGGCCTAGATTTCATGTGAATCACTGCCTGAGGAAATGCCAGATATTGGTACATGACATTGAAGCACAACGGTATAGAAGACTACAGACTCCAGAGCAGTTACAGGTAAATGAGAGCAGTATGGGTATGTATAGATTTGCAACAACATAAAACTTAGGTTAAGTCACACTTGGAGATTTGCATCCAATTCTGGCCATCCATGACAGGAAGGATGTTGAGACTTCGGAAGTGGTTTACCAGAATGCTACCATGGATCAGAGGGTATGAGTGAAATGGAGAGATTGGACAAATTTGGGATGTTTTCTCTGGAGCATCAGAGACTGAGGGGGGAGCTGATCAAAGTTCATATGATCATGAGAGGTAGACATTCATTATCTTTTTCCCCAGGATAGAAATGCCAGGTATGAGAGTTGACTGGAACAGGCTGCCAAGGGCAGATACGATAGTGGCATTTAAGAGGCTGTTAGATAGGCACATGGAAATGTAAGGAATGGAGGGACATGGATCATGTACAGGCAGAAGAGATGTAGTATAGGTTGGCATTGTATTTGGTGCAGATATTTGTGGGCCAAAGGTTCTGGTCTTATGCTGTACTGTTCTATGCAAGTAAAGTGATTGTCATAGAAATCGTAACTGAAGGTCCTGTTTCTCTGTGCTGTACTATTCTACAATAACTTATGACCTGCTCTGAAAATAACTTTTCCAAAATTCAAAAAGGCCCATACACAACACACAAGGCAAGTTTTACATGGCTCACCAATACACATTTGAATTCCAAGTATCACTTTTCATTCACATCTGAAATAGCTACCCCGCCCCACCTTCTCAACGCCCCTAGACTTGGCCTTCCATATGGGCTGAAAGAGGAAGAATCTGATAGAGGAGGACAGTGGACTGTGGGAGAAAGGGGAGTGGGGGCCAGCAGAGGGAAGTGATAGGCAGGTGAGGAAAGGAATGGGAAGAGGAAAGCCAGAGTGGGGACTGGAAGAGAGGAGGGGGATTTTTTTACTATTTTGTTTTGTTATAAACCCCCTTTAAAAACTCATCATCTTCTATTTATGTAGCACCTTTAATATCGTGAAATGGCTCAATGTGATTTACAGGTGTGTTTTGAAATGATATTGTGGCAGGTGACCAAAATCTTAGTCAAACAATTGCTGGGGTAAGAGGCAGAGATATTAGTAGAGGAAACTCCACAGTTTAGAATGTGGGCACCTGCTGGTAAAGCCACCTGAGATCGAACAGTGGAAGCCAAATTTGGAGCGGCACAGATTGGGGGAGAGGGGTTGAGGGGAAGGGGTAACAAGCTAGAAGGTGAAGCCTGACTCCTCACTGCCCTCTACTTCCCTTTCTTTCATGGTCCACTCCGCTCCAATATCATCTTCTTCAGCCCTCATCTTTCCCATCTATCACCTTCCAGCTTCTCACTTCATTCTCCCTGCCCTACCACCCACCTTCCCCCTCAGCCAGCCTCACCTATCACCTGCCAGTTTGTATTCCTTCCTCTCTCCACCTTCCCCTTCCATTCCAGTTCTGATGAAGGGTCTCAGCCTGAAATGTTCGACTGTTTATTTCCCTCCATAAATGCTGTCTGACTTGCTGAGTTCCTCCAGCATTTTGTGTCTGTTGCTCTGGTATGATTCATATGCACAGAAATCATTTTCATATTTCTATTGTTGCACAGGAGCAACACCGATTGGCAATGTATGGAATGACGTCAGCACAAAGCATTAGTAATAGTACAGCATGCATTAGTACCCATCAGGAGTGAAAATACATTTGATTAGAAATTACAGCAATGCTGTGCGAGTCCATTAACACAATCAGTCTGCAGACAGAACAGTTTTCAATGACAGTCAGAGGTCAAGCTCTCTCGGCGTGGCCTTGTTTCACATTTCATCTCTGGGTTGAAGCTGAGTTCAAGGAGGAAATTGCAGATTTTTGACTATCATTTTCAAGAAAAGTGGGGTATGCTGCTGGGAATGAGAGAAATTGTGCTTCATGTTCATGCCCTGAGGGAAACAGCTGGGGAGACAGAAAGAGTGAGGTGAACTGTAATGGTGGGGGGGGGGGGGGGAAGAAGAGGGGGAGGGGAGGGCAATGCAGACGTGTTTATATGGCTCAAAACTCATGCCCATTGTGTAGTGATGTTAGTATGTGGCTGATATCACTACTGACAGGGGAAGAATTACTTGACAATTTCGGATACATCAAAATTATCTTCAGCTTATCATATGCAATGAACTGCATTAGATGGCGGCTTTTACATATGGAAAAATACTGTGCGTTTCTGCACATCTCAGTAAAATATTATGAATAATAAATCAACCTATTTTTGTCAAGACTAGTTGAGGAGGCACATTTCCCAAGATACTGAGTAAACACCCTGTTCTCCCCCTCACCCCCAAGATGGAGGTGACACTTGATTCCCATACACTAACTGAACAGGCAGTACTGAGCCTGAGTTCAAAACTGGTATCTCCAACAATTCAGTGTCACTGAGGTGAAGGCCATTGGCATGGAACTCCAATCCACATCTCCCCCCTCAAGGGGAGGAACTCCTGTGCACTTTCACATAAATCATGTATTAAGAAGTCTTGTGTATCACTAAAATGTGTCACGTTTTAATGTCTATGTGCACTTTTTGTCGATTATTTTTAACTTTCTATTGCACATGCCAAAATGACATTGACTTATTCCCTGTCAATGGCTATGCTCCGATGTCTCTCTGTTTCTCATCCAGTGAATACAAAGCACAAACAGTACCCCTAACAAACTATTTCATGGAATATAGAACATTACAGCACATTAAAGGCCCTTCGGCCCACAATGCTGGGCCAACCTTTCCCTCCTACATAGGCCTCTATTTTTCTTTCATGCATGTTTTCCAGTTCCTAAATTTCCTGATTTAGTGCATGAAGCATTCAACCAATTATATAAAAGGCACGGTTAGAATATGCTAATTTAAAACTACAGCCACTGTTTTGGTCTAATAATTTTCTTTAATCTTAAAGCTTAGTCAACCACTAAAATTTTCTTTCAGAACTACCTTCTACAGTAGAGTCAGCAAGAAGTCCTTTGACTCAACCTCCATTCTGTTAATTTCCGACTGGTCATGAATATCTAGACAAATGTTTCTTACTCTTTCCTTGTTAATCATATCAAGTTAAGTACATCAATAACCAAAAAGTTAAAACAAATATATAGAAATAAACCATTTGCAAAACCATAAATAATTTACAAAATCTTGAATGATGGGCAAATAATTGCAGGAGGAATAAATAGGTAAATCTCTGGTTTACAGATATACAGTATTGAGTTAAAATACCACAGGGGAGAAAGTAGTGATACCCTTACCCCCACAGACACAGAGAGTGTAACAGATCTAAGTGAAACACTTAAGAAGTCCATATGACAGAGACGTTTATTTGCATTTGGCCGATGTTAGCAACTTGTGACAAGTTACCCTCCCACTGACACATCCTGTGAGGTCAGGCAGTGAGGAATATAAATTGACACATGAGTCTGCTGTGCAATAAATTGGTTGGGCATGGGGGTGAGATTTTTTTTGCCCAATACCTCTTATTTAATAAAAAATCTACTTAAAATCTCTCCCTAGAGCATAGAAGTGTGCAGTACTTTGGCTCACAATATTGCACTATCAGAATTAGAACCAGGTTTATCATCACTGGCATGTGACATGAAAATTGTTAACTTAGCAGCAGCAGTTCAATGCAATACATAATCTAGCAAAGAGAATACTAATAAATAAAAAATAAGTCAACAAGTAAATCAATTACGTATATTGAATAGATTTTAAAAACCGTGCAAAAACAGAAAATAGTGTATATTATAAAAAAGTGAGGTAGTGTCCAAAGACTCAATGTCCAGGCTTCTGTACCTCCTACCTGATGGTAACTGTGAGAAAAGGGCATGCCCTGGGTGCTGGAGGTCCTTAATAATGGATGTTGCCTTTCTGAGACACTGTTCCCTAAAGAGGTCTTGGCTTTGTAGGCCAGTGTCCAAGATGGAGCTGACTTGATTTAAAGTCCTGTGCAGTAGCCTCCCACTCTCCCCCCCCCCCCCATACCAGACAGTGATGCAGCCTGTCAGAATGCTGTCAGTACATCTATAGAGGCTTTTGAGTGTATTTGTTGACATGCCAAATCTCTTCAAACTCCTAATAAAGGATAGACTAATAATAAAGTATAAACTAATCTCCCTTCCTCCTTACACAGCCCATAACCCTTCATTTTCTTTCATCCACCTGCCTATCCAAGAGTCCCTTAAATGTCCCCTCAATGATAGCCCCAGCCGTGCATCCCAGGCACTTTTCATTCTATGTCAAAAAACACTTTTGACAAAAGAGGTAAAGATTAAAAGTAAGTCGGCAATTTGTTTAGCAGACTGTGTTTACAAGGTAGACATGAACAATGTTGATGTGAACTTTTTTTCCTTATAAAAGACTGCCCAGATGCTCATTAGACACTGAATTTTACCAGCTGACCACCCCACAAATGGCACCACCGAGAAAAGAAGTGGCCAGTCTCACTGTGATGAACTACATATACCAGTCTGGACACGCGCCCTGCTGACTGCTCCTGTGGCTCCTCCCACAGACCGCGGTATAAAGGCGATTGAGGCCTGAGCCCTGCCCTCAGTCTCCAGGATGTAGTATGGTGGTCAACTACTGCTTGTTCTTTCTTCCAGTCAATAAAAGCCGTTATCTTGCCTCACGTCTCAGAGAGTTCTTGATGGTGCATCAATTTTATTGACTGGAAGTTTTAAAACGTGGAAAGCGTTTGTGGTGAACTAGATATACCTGTCTGACTGCTCCTGTGGCTCCTCCCAAGACCCTGCTGACTACCCCTGTGGCTCCTCCCACAGACCCCTGTATAAAGGCGACTGTGGCCTGCTGCTCTCCCTCATTTTCCCCAGGATGTAGTGTTGTTCTTCAGTCAATAAAAGCCGATATCTCACTTCCTAAGTCTCGGCGTGAGTTATTGATGGGGCATCAATTTTATTGACTGAAAGTTACAACATGGAAACCGCTTTACGCCCAGAACGCCTAGACTTGGACCCCCGAGACCCTGGAGCAGCTCTTGCCTTTGAACACTGGCTGGTGTGCTTCCAATCGTACTTAGAGGAGGTTCGTGCCACCGACTCGGCTGTTCGGCACAAACTTCTCTTCTCGAGGGTCGCCCCAAAAGTTTATTCGTTCATCAGGGACATATCCACCTACGAGGAGGCGCTTGCCGCCCTCCGAAGACAGTACCTGCGGCCAGTAAATCCAGTTTATGCACGGCACCGCTTGGCAACGCGAAAACAGCGGCCTACGGAGTCGACTGCTGAATTTCTTCGCGAGTTACAGACCCTCGCGCGGGCCTGTGACTGCCCAGCGCTCACAGCAGAACAGCATAAGGAACTCTTGGTCCGAGACGCTTTTGTGACTGGGGTTCGGTCAGTGTGTATCCGCCAGCGGCTGCTGGAAAAAGCTGATCTTACCTTACGCTCCGCGATAGAGACGGCCGATTCGATAGAGGCTGCGCAGTTGTACGCCGAAGAAGTCCAGCCGAGCGATTCCCCGGTTCCGAGCGAATTCGCCAACGCCGCTGCCAGTCGCGGTATCTCAAACCCCACGAATTCGCCAGGTATGAAACTCTGTTACTTTTGTGGGCTTCGGAAACATGCCAGGGACAGCTGCCCGGCGCGCGAAGCGACGTGTTCCAGCTGCGGGAAGAAGGGCCATTTCGCCAAGGTCTGTAAATCTAAACCGCGCCCGGGGTCGAGCAGCGCTGCGTCTGAGACCTGGGGGCCGCCATTTTGCATGACCGGATGTGGACAACCATCTTTGCCGGCGTCACCAGGCCCCGCCCCCCGCCTCGCCATCTTGCATGCCCGGATGTGAGCGGCCAACTTTGCCGGCGTCACCAGGCCCCGCCCCCGACACGCCCCGTTCTACGCTGGCTTCCGTGACCCTCGACCAAAGCGCTCCGCACCAGCTCGCAAGGTCGATGATGGACATCCTGGTGGAGGGGCACAGGACTAGCTGCCTGTTTGACACGGGCAGCACTGAGAGTTTTATTGACCCGGCCACAGTGAAACGCTGCGGACTCGTTACACGGCCGGTCCGTCAGAAGATCACCTTGGCTTCAGGGTCGCATTCCACAGACATCCGGGTGGGTTGTGTAGCGACATTGGTGGTGCAGGGCACAGAGTATCGGAACTTTGCGTTCCTGGTCATGCCTCGGCTGTGCGCACCTGTGCTATTGGGGCTGGACTTCCAGAGCCATCTCGAAAGTGTGACTATGGCATATGACGGGCCCCACCCACCACTCACTGTCAGGAATCCTCAGTTTGGTGGGACTTCGCCATATACTCCGTTACCACACGCACATACACCCCGAACCCCACATCCCGCCCAGCACCATGTCGATAGCTGTGCTGCTGACACTATTTGCAACCTCTCCACCCTCAAGATCCCTCCCCCATCGCTGTTCACCAACCTGACCCCCGACTGTAAACCTGTGGCAACTAAAAGTCGGAGGTACAGTGCGGGGGACAGGGCCTTTATTCATTCAGAGGTGCAGCGGCTGCTCAGGGAGGGGATCATTGAGCCAAGCACAAGCCCATGGCGGTCCCAGGTGGTCGTTGTTCGGACTGGGCAGAAAAATAGGATGGTTGTGGACTACAGCCAGACCATCAATAGATTCACGCAGCTTGACGCGTACCCCCTACCCCGCATCGCGGATATGGTCAACCAGATAGCTCAGTACAAGGTGTACTCGACAATTGATCTGAAATCCGCTTATCACCAGCTCCCCATCCGCCCAGAGGACCGCCCCTACACCGCCTTCGAGGCGGGTGGCAGGCTCTATCACTTTCTGCGCGTC
Source organism: Hemitrygon akajei (assembly GCF_048418815.1). Taxonomy (NCBI): domain Eukaryota; kingdom Metazoa; phylum Chordata; class Chondrichthyes; order Myliobatiformes; family Dasyatidae; genus Hemitrygon; species Hemitrygon akajei. Next base: position 42,707,742 of record NC_133149.1, on the reverse strand, counting down.
CCGTTTGGTGTCACAAATGGGGTCTCGGTCTTCCAGAGGGAGATGGACCGGATGGTGGACCAGTACAAACTGACGGCCACATTTCCCTATCTAGATAACATCACCATCTGTGGTCGCGACTGGTCGGACCATGACACCAACCTCCAACGTTTTTTCCAGGTGGCCGATGCTTTGAACCTCACTTATAACAAGGACAAGTGTGTGTTCAGAACCACACGGCTCGCTATCCTTGGGTATGTCGTGGAGAACGGGGTCATTGGCCCTGACCCCGACCGTATGCGCCCCCTGTTAGAACTCCCTCTTCCCACTACTCTCAAGGCCCTCCGGCGGTGCCTGGGTTTTTTTTCCTATTACGCCCAATGGGTTCCCCATTACGCAGACAAGGCCCGCCCCCTGGTCAAGTCTACCACCTTTCCCCTCTCTGCCGAGGCCCGCGCGGCCTTCAGCTGCATTAAAGGGGACATTGCCAAAGCAACGATGCATGCGGTAGACGAGACCATTCCCTTCCAAGTAGAGAGTGACGCCTCTGACGTCGCGCTGGCTGCTACCCTCAATCAGGAAGGCAGGCCAGTGGCGTTTTTTTCTCGTACCCTTCAAGGCTCTGAACTTCGGCACTCCACGGTGGAGAAAGAAGCCCAAGCCATAGTGGAAGCTATTCGGCACTGGAGGCACTATCTCGCCGGCAGAAGGTTCACCTTGCTGACCGACCAGCGCTCGGTTGCGTTCATGTTCAGCAGCCAACAGCGGGGCAAAATCAAAAATGATAAAATTTTGCGATGGAGAATGGAACTCTCCACCTATACTTACGATATCCTGTACCGGCCTGGCAGGCTCAATGAACCGTCTGATGCCCTATCCCGGGGACCGTGTGCTAGTGCCCAGCTCGACCAGCTGTATGCCCTTCATGCCCAACTTTGCCACCCGGGGGTCACCCGGTTTTATCACTTCATTAAAGCCCGGAACCTGCCGTACTCCCTGGAGGACATCAGGACGATGACCAGGGACTGCCAGATCTGCGCTGAGTGCAAACCGCACTTCTACCGTCCTGACACTGCGCAGCTTGTCAAGGCCACCCGCCCTTTTGAGCGACTGAGTATTGACTTTAAGGGCCCCCTTCCCTCCACCGACCGCAATGTCTACTTTCTCAGTATTATTGACGAGTACTCGCGATTCCCCTTTGCCGTTCCCTGCCCCGACACTACTACCACGTCGGTCATCAAAGTCCTGCGCCAGCTCTTCACACTGTTCGGATATCCCTGCTATGTCCACAGTGATAGAGGGTCCTCCTTTATGAGTGACGAGTTGCGCCGGTTCCTGCTTGCTAGGGGCATAGCTACTAGTCGCACCACGAGTTATAATCCCCGGGGGAATGGCCAGGTGGAGAGGGAGAATGCCACAGTGTGGAAGGCCATACTTTTAGCCCTTAAGTCACAAGGGTTGCCGGTCTCCCGATGGCAGGAGGTCCTCCCTGAGGCACTCCACTCTATCCGCTCCCTGTTGTGTACGTCCACTAATGCCACCCCTCACGAACGCTTATTCTCTTTTCCCAGGAAGTCTGTCACTGGGACCACCCTGCCAGTTTGGCTGACGTCCCCGGGGCCAGTGCTGCTGCGTAAACATGCGAGGAGTAATAAGTACTCACCACTGGTCGAGAAGGTTCACCTCCTGCATGCTAATCCCCAGTATGCCTACGTGGTCTTGCCTGATGGGCGGGAGGACACGGTCTCTGTCCGCGACCTGGCGCCCGCCGGAGCAGCAGACCACTACCCCGAGCACTCCACGGTAACTTTGCACCCTGTACCCGAAGTGACTCCACGCGCACCGTGCCCCACACAGACTCCGTATGCGGCTGTTCCAGGGCCCTCGCTCACACGCGAGGGATCCCTGACACCTCCTGTTGGGACAGAATTAACCCACTCTCCGCCTTCGGAGCACACACCACCTCCGGCACCTGTGCCGTCATCACCTCCGGCTCCTGTGCAATTGCAGCCGGAGCTACGTAGATCGCAGCGAACGATTCGACCACCTGATCGACTTAACCTGTAAATATGCTTGGGAATTTTTTTAAACAAAGGGGGGGTGAATGTGGTGAACTAGATATACCTGTCTGACTGCTCCTGTGGCTCCTCCCAAGACCCTGCTGACTGCTCCTGTGGCTCCTCCCACAGACCCCTGCTGACTGCTCCTGTGGCTCCTCCCAAGACCCTGCTGACTACCCCTGTGGCTCCTCCCACAGACCCCTGTATAAAGGCGACTGTGGCCTGCTGCTCTCCCTCATTTTCCCCAGGATGTAGTGTTGTTCTTCAGTCAATAAAAGCCGATATCTCACTTCCTAAGTCTCGGCGTGAGTTATTGATGGTGCATCAGCGTTTTACGTCTGGAAAGATTGGATTTGGACCCCCAAGCCCCTGAAGCAGCTCTTGCCTTTGAACTCTGGCTTGCATGCTTCCAATCATACTTGGAGGAGGTTAATGCAACTGAACCCGCTGTTATGCACAGAATTCTCCTCTCGAGGATCACCCCAAAAGTTTACTCACTTATCAGGGACCTGTCGACCTACCAAGGGGCACTGGACACCCTCAAAAGACAGTACCTGCGGCCGGTGAACACCGTCTATGCAAGACATCGCTTAGCTATGTGACGACAGCGGCCTGGAGAGTTGAGCGCCGAGTTTCTCCGAGCCCTACAGACACTCGTGCAAACTTGCGACTGCAAAACTCTCACGGCGGAACAGCATGCAGAGCTCCTCATACGAGACACCTTTGTTACAGGGATCAGGTCAGTGTACGTGCGCCAGCGGCTGCTGGAAAATGCCGATCTTACCTTACGCTCGGCGATCGAGACGGCCGACATGCTGGAGGCTGCTCTGCACAAAACTGACGCTGTCCAGCCGCGCGATCCCCCGCCGGTTCCGTGGACACCTCAGACCCCGCCACCGCCGGTTCCTGCGAGCAAATTCGCCAACACCGCTGCCAGTCACAATTCCACGAACTCCCCGAACCCGACCACAGCTGCTGCCAGTCGCAAGCCCGCGCATTGTTACTTCTGTGGACTCAAAAAGCACCCCTGAAAACGCTGCCCGGCCCGAGAAGTGACCAGTTCCAGCTGCGGGGAGAAGGGCCATTTCGCCAAGGTTTGTAAGTCTAAACCACAAGCAGGGTCGGGCAGCACTGCGTTTGAGGCATGGGGGCCACCATCTTGGTCGCCGCCATCTTGCCTGCCCGCCTCGTGCGAGGCATGGGGGCCGCCATCTTGCATGCCCGGATGGGGGCGGCCATCTTTGTCGGCGCCAACATGCCCCGCCCCTTACCCACCGGTGCTTACCGGGTACCAAGACGGCAGTTCAACTCTGGCCTCCGTAACCCTCGACCAAAGCGCCCCACACCAGCTTGCAAGGTCAATGATGGACATCCTGATGGAGGGGCACAGGACTAGCTGCCTGTTTGACACAGGCAGCACTGAGAGTTTTATTGACCCGGACACGGTGCAACGCTGCGGACTCGTGACACGGCCGGTAAGCCAGAGGGTCACCATGGCCTCTGGGTCGCATTCCACAGACATCCGGGTGGGTTGTGTAGCGACATTGGTGGTGCAGGGCACAGAATATCGGAACTTTGCGCTACTGGTCATGCCTCAACTGTGCGCGCCTGTGCTATTGGGGCTGGACTTCCAGAGCCACCTCGAAAGTGTGACTATGGCATATGACGGGCCCCTCCCACCACTCACTGTCAGGAATCCTCAGTTTTGTAGGACTTCGTCATATACCCTGCTACTGACCACACACACACACCGACCCGCACATCCCACCCAACACCATGCCGACAGCTGCGCTACTGACACCACTTGCAGCCTCTCCACCCTCAAGATCCCTCCCCCACCGCTGTTCGCCAACCTGACCCCCGACTGTAAACCTGTGGCAACTAAAAGCAGGAGGTACAGCGCGGGGGACAGGGCCTTCATTCAGTCAGAGGTGCAGCGGCTGCTCAGGGAGGGGATCACTGAGCCAAGCACAAGTCCTTGGAGGGCCCAGGTGGTTGTTGTTCGGACCGGGCAGAAAAATAGGATGGTCGTGGACTACAGCCAGACCATCAATAGGTTCACGCAGCTTGACGTGTACCCCCTACCCCGCATCGCGGATATGGTCAATCAGATAGCTCAGTACAAGGTGTACTCGACAATAGATCTGAAATCCACTTATCACCAGCTCCCCATCCGCCCGGAGGACCGCCCCTACACCGCCTTTGAGGCGGGAGGCAGGCTCTATCACTTACTGCGCGTCCCCTTCGGTGTCACAAATGGTGTCTCGGTCTTCCAGAGGGAAATGGACCGGATGGTGGACCAGTGCCAACTGAAGGCCACATTTCCCTATCTGGATAATATCACCATCTGTGGTCACGACTGGCCGGATCACAACGCCAACCTCCAACAATTTTTCCAAGTGGCCAAAGCCCTGAACCTTACTTATAACAGGGACAAGTGTGTGTTCGGAACCACCCGACTTGCTATCCTTGGGTATGTCGTGGAGAACGGGGTCATTGGCCCTGATCCCGACCATATGTGCCCCCTGTTAGAACTCCCTCTTCCCACCACCCTCAAAGCCCTCAGACGGTGCCTGGGCTTCTTTTCCTATTACGCCCAATGGGTCCCCCATTACGCAGACAAGGCCCGCCCCCTGGTCAAGTCCACCACATTTCCCCTCTCTGCCGAGGCCCGCGCGGCCTTCAGCTGCATTAAAGGGGACATTGCCAAAGCAACGATGCATGCGGTGGACGAGACCATTCCCTTCCAAGTAGAGAGTGACGCCTCCGATTTCGCGCTGGCTGCTACCCTCAATCAGGCAGGCAGGCCAGTAGCATTCTTTTCTCGTACCCTTCAAGGCTCTGAAATTCGGCACTCCGCGGTGGAGAAAGAAGCCCAGGCCATAGTGGAAGCTCTTAGGCACTGGAGGCACTATCTCGCCGGCAAAAGGTTCACCTTGCTGACCGACCAGCGCTCGGTTGCGTTCCTGTTCAGCAACCAACAGCGGGGCAAAATCAAAAATGATAAAATTTTGCGGTGGAGAATAGAACTCTCCACCTACAACTATGATATCCTGTACTGGCCTGGAAGGCTCAATGAGCCCCCTGATGCCCTATCCCGGGGAGCGTGTGCCAGCGCACAGCTCGACCAGCTATACGCCCTCCATGCACATCTTTGCCATCCGGGGGTCACCCGATTTTACCATTTCGTGAAAGCCCGGAACCTGCCTTACCCCCTTGAGGACATCAGGACGATGACCAGGGACTGCCAAGTCTGCGCTGAGTGCAAACCGCACTTCTACTGTCCTGAAAAAGCGCAACTTATCAAGGCCACCCGCCCCTTTGAGCGACTGAGTGTTGACTTTAAGGGCCCCCTTCCCTCTACCAACCGCAATGTCTACTTCCTCAACATTATCGACGAGTACTCACAGTTCCCCTTTGCCATCCCCTGCCCCGACACCACTGCCACGTCTGTCATAAAAGCCCTGCGCCAGCTCTTCACTCTGTTCGGATATCCCTGCTATATCCACAGTGATAGAGGGTCCTCCTTTATGAGTGATGAGCTGCGCCAGTACCTGCTGGCTAGGGGCATTGCTACTAGTAGGACCACGAGCTATAATCCCCAGGGAAATGGACAGGTGGAGAGGGAGAATGCCACAGTGTGGAAGGCCACACTTTTAGCCCTTAAGTCAAAAGGGTTGTCTGTCTCTTGATGGCAGGAGGTCCTCCCCGAGGCACTCCACTCTATCCGCTCCCTGTTATGTACGTCCACCAATGCCACCCCTCACGAGCGCCTATTTTCTTTTCCCAGGAAGTCTGCCACTGGGACCACCCTACCGGCTTGGCTGACATCCCCAGGGCCAGTGCTGCTCCGGAAACATGTGAGGAGCAATAAATACTCCCCGCTGGTCGAGAGGGTTCACCTTCTACATGCGAACCCCCAGTATGCTTACATGGTATTACCTGATGGGCGAGAGGACACGGTCTCCGTCCGCGACCTGGCGCCTGCAGGAGCAGCAGACCCCTACCCCGAACACTCCACGGTAACTATGAACCCTGTACCCGAGGTGACACCGCGCACACCGAGCCCTACACAGACTCCTCACGACACTCCTATACCAGGCGTCTCGTGCGCGCATATACCAGGCGCTTCGCACATGCATGAGGGATCACTGACGCCTAGTGGGCTGACACCTTCAGTTAGGCCGGAACCAGCACAACCACTGTCTCCGGTGCAATCACCACCGGCACCTGTGCAATCACAGCCGGTGCTACGTAGATCGCAGCGACAGATTCGACCACCTGATAGACTTAACCTGTAAATATACTTGTAAGAAACTTCGCCCCATGGGGACTCTCTTTTAAAACAAAGGGGGGGTGAATGTGGTGAACTACATATACCTGTCTGGACACGCCCCCTGCTGACTGCTCCTGTGGCCCCTCCCACTGACCATGGCTCCTCCCACAAACCCCGGTATAAAGGCAATTGAGGCCTGAGCCCGGCCCTCAGTCTCCAGGATGTAGTATGGTGGTCAACTACTGCTTGTTCTTTCTTCCAGTCAATAAAAGCCAATATCTCACCTCACGTCTCAGAGAGTTATTGATGATGCAGCACTTATTTAACAATGTTTGACCACCTTGAGGGTCAGAAAATCAAGTCTTATCACTCAGATCCTTGAGGTGGTCCTCTTAAACTGCAGTAAAAAAAGTGGGGGCATTGCCCAAGAATCCCTCCATCTGGAGCTTGCAATGCGAGAAAATGCTCAATAATGCACATTTCCCACATCATTCTCTGAGCCAGCTGGCCATTTGAAACATAATCTATTGTTCAGTTATTTTTTGAGATACAGCACAGAACAGGCCCTTCCAGCCCCTCAAACTGCGCCATCCAGCAACCCCTGATTTAACCCTAGCCTGACCACAGGACAATTTACAATGACCAGTACCAGTACATCTCCGTACTGTGGGAGGAAACTGGAGCACCTGAAGAAAACCAGGCACTCCAAGGGGAGGATATACAGAGACTCTTTCCAGATGGCGTTGGAATTGAACTCCGGCACCTCGGGCTGTAATAGCATCGTGCTAACAGCTACGCTACCATGGCGTCCCCATACAGCACATGAGACCATCAAATCCATGATGGCATTGCACCCTGCACCAGTAGGGCAAGCCCAAACCATAGTTATAAAGTGTTTTGATGGAGTAAATAACTAAAGGTAGGGCTTACCCAATTTGCACAGGGGGAACCATGCATCATTATCACAACTTCCATTAGTTGTTGTCCCGTGTACAGAAATCATTCAAAATAATTTCGTTGTGAACTACAGAAAAATCAGAGGCTCCTTCTATTGGAAGGGGTAGTTGCACGTTGAAAATTTTGCACCAAGTCACAAAGCAATTAATTTTCATACTATTGAAGTTTATCAATCTATAAAGTTTCAGCAATGCAACATCCAATTGTATATTCAAATACTTTCACTCCAGCAGCCTTCCTGAATCCATTTTGCATATTGATTATTCCTTGTTCATGGAAAAATTCCATGACCGCAGAGGACTGCGGTTTAGCTGCATACATGTGTATGGTTAAATAACAATTAGACTTGAACTTTTTAACATTGGTTCTAGACTGAAGCTAGTAAACCATTCAGCTATGATCCCCACCATGTTTACTACTTCCAGTTAGAGTTATGGAGCACGAGAAAATTGGCTCTTCTACTCAAATTTTACATGCTCACCAAGTTGCCTACATCTGGCCCATCTTGCTGTAAACCTTTCCAATCCATGAATCTGCCCAAATATCTTTTAAATGTTATAATTGCACTGTCCTCTACTACTCCCTTTGGCAACTCCTTCCACCTACCTACCACCCTCAGTGTGGAAAAGATTTCCCTCAGGTCCCCTTTAAATCTTTTCCCACTCAACTAATTTTAATTCCACACTCTGGGTAAAAGATCATTCACCTTTTCTATGGCCCTCATGATTTCAAACACCACAACAAGGTCAACCCTCAGTCTTCCATGCTCCAGGGAAAAATGCCTCAGGATGTCCAGTCTCTCCTTGAAACTTAAAGCCCTCCATTTTGAATCCTTTCCAACTTAATCACATCCTTCTTATAGTTCAAGGAAAATAATAGATTAATTTGTCACATGTATATTGAAACATACAGTGAAATGTGTCACTGCATCAAATCAAATCAGTGAGCATTGTGCTGGGTCGCCAGCAAGTGACACCACAGTTCCAGTGTTATCATATTCCTGCTCGCAACCGTACATCTTTGGAGTAAGGGAGGAAACAAGAACACCCAGCGGAATTCCATTCTGTCACGGTGAGTCTGACATCAGTAGTGGGAATGTTATTGGAAGGTATTCTATGGGACCGGATATACAAGTATTTGGATGGACAGGGACTGATGAGGGATAGTCAGCATGGCTTCATGCATGATAGGTCATGTCTAACCAATCTTAGAGTTCTTAGAGGAAGTTACCAAGAAAGTTGATGAAGACAAGGTAGTGGATGTTGTCTACATGGACTTTAGCAAATTATTTGACAAGATCTCGCATGAGAGATTGGTCAGGAGGGTTCAGTTGTTTGGCATTCAAGATGAGGTAGTAAATTGGATTAGATATTGGCTTTTTGGGAGAAGCCAGAGAGTGGTAGTAGATGGTTGCTCTCTGACTGAAGGCCTGTGACTAGTGGTGCGCCACAGGGATTGGTGCTGGGTCCATTGATGGTTGTCATCTACTGCATATCAATGATCTGGATGATAATGTGGTTAATTGGATCAGCAAACTTGCAGATAACACCAAGTCTTCACCAAATATATTCCCATTGCAGATAAAGACAAAAATAGATAATTCAAAGTCACAGTAAATGTATTATCAAAGTGCGTATACACTCAATGGCCACTTTATTATGAGTGTATGATTGTGGTCTTCTGCTGCTGTAGCTCACCCACTTCAAGGTTTGACATGTTGTGCATTCACTGGATATTTTTCATTTTTTTCACTATTCTCTGTAAACTCTGGACACTGAACATCCCAGGAGATCAGCAGTTTCTGAGATACTCAAATCACCCTGTCTGGCACCAAGAATCATTCAATGGTCAAAGTCACTTAAATCACATCTTAGTCTAAACAACAACTGAGCCTCTTGACCATGTCTGTATGTTTTTATGTATTGAGATGCTATCACGTGATTGGCTGATTAGATAATTTCATTAATGAGCTATACAGATGTACCTAATAAAGTGGCCACAGAGTGTATATTCCCATTGTAGGTAAAGACAAAAGTAGACCATTCAGTCAAAGTAAATGTATTATCCAAGTGTGTATATGTTACAATATACTCCCTTAAGATTAATTTTCTTGCAGGTATTTACAGATAACAAGGCCAGACAAAGCAGAAAAATAAAACTACCCTTACCTCTTTTCTTCCAACATGGTCCCTCCCTTATAGAGTAGGAGAGGTCAGTGAATTCTATGTCCACAGCTGGACGCTTGGGCAAATGAGAGAACCTCTGGGCCTCAGTGATATGGTTTTCCACCTTCTTCAGGTGTGTGGTGAGGAGAGGTGCATCCTGGGACCCTCCATTGCACACGGTGTCTTCAAGAGCAATTGTCACACATCCAGCATCAAGCGGCTTTTCAGCCATAACTCCACGCTGTGGGGAAAAAGAGAAATCTTAAATTGTAATGGATGTACTAATGGCTTGTCCTCTGCTCCAAGGTATTATAGGAACGGAGCTAAGGCTGGCACTTAGCATTATGCATTTCTGATGATGACGGATATTAATAAAATACAAGCCAATAGACTCCCACAGCTACTTCACCCAACCCAACCTGCAGGAACTCCATTCCACTTTTCCAGCTAAATCTTCACTGCTTCATCCTGAGACTTTCCACACCAATGGCAGTTGGTTGATCCCTCAAATTAAGTACAAGATGCATCTTATCCACACCATCCACCCACCAGCCTCGACATTCAGCAGACATTGCTGGCATTTCAAAGAAAATGTGCCTGTAAAAGAAGGTGAACTACACTTAATGTTTCATCCACCTAGAGCAATCTCAGTGATTAAGTCAACAGGCCTTATTCGATTTTCTTCTATCCTGTTTTTTTGTGGAAGTGGTAGGTTTTGGGATCGACAACCTTTGCACCCAAGTTCTCAACCTGTGCATTCTCATCGTCATCAGCTTGAAGTTGTATAAATTATCTTGTGATTCATGATCAACGCAGAAGATGTTGGAGGAATTCAGTGAGTCCGGATAGAGGGAAATGGACAGTTGACATTTTGGGTTAAGACCTTTCACCTGGACTGACAAACAGAGGGAAGGTACTATAAAGAGGTGGAACCTGGTGAGGTTGGGTGGTAGAATCCACCTAGCCCTTGCTCTCCCTTTCCCTCCACCTTTTCATAATGGCTACCTTCCCTCCATCTTTCAGTCCAGGTGAAGGATCTTGAACTGAAATGTCAAGGATACAATATCCATAAGATACAGTTTTACTGAGGTGGACATTCCACAGCACCATGGTGCAGAATTTTCCTCAGCTCAATATTACACTTATTGCCTGGTCCTTTCTCTTTACTGGGGTACAGTTCAGCAGATCCATAAAGCCTTGGTGCTAAAACTAAAACATTATTTCTGGCATAATAGTAGTAACGTAATGTTCTCCCGGGGGGTTACTCCCTTAATGGAGGACACCAAAGCATAACTTTGGTCAAGGTCCAGTGGCATGGCATCGAAGACAACTGGGCACCTTTCACTGCTGCAGCCTTCCTCCATCTTCACTGCCATTGTAATGTTATTATCATCTGCCAGCTCCATCGCTGAGGTCTTGGTTGGATCGCTTTTTGTCTGGAAGCTCCCCCTTGACCTTACTGCCATGGGTGACCCTACCAGGAGTGAAGCTCCAAGCATTGTTCTCAGATATTTTGGCATATAATAGTAACTGCGATGCATGCCAATTATTTTAACTGACATGATAGACAGAATTACAGGTCTTCATTTCCCAGTTACTGGGGAGATGGAAAATGGGAATAAGGAAATATTATATTTGCACTTCAGAAACATATCCTTGAATTCGTAAGAATAAATGTTTGCAATGCTCTACAGCACACTTGAACAGTGAGCTAGCTAGAGATCCATTACTTATTTAATACTGAGAACTCCCAATATGTGGAGATGTGATGTCGGTGAAAGTGTAGAAGTCATACATCAAAAATAAAAACGGAAATAAAGTGGGAAATTATGGTCCACAGCATGTCTGAGACACAGTGTTGCTACCATTGCTTTGAGAATGTGTTTGCTATTGCCACAATCCATACTGCCACACACCATTATAGTGTGAAACCCATGTGGAGTACCTACATGACAGACTCTTCATGACATCTACTGACATCCATCTCACTCTTCATGCAGCTCAACAGAAGCCTGATATGGTGAGCAGCTGAAAAGGGAATAACGAGCATACTAATGAAAAATTTGGTCTATAATAATGTGAAACATTTTGATACGTGGTGAACATGGAAATACAAGCCTTTCTCAGTTGCGGGATGATGGAAGGCTGAGAAGAAGAAGAGGAGAAAAAACATCTTTGTATACTGAGTGGCCACTTTATTAGATACATTCTGTACCTAATAAAGTGGTCACTGCGAGAATGATCATGGTCTTCTGCTGCTGTAGCTCATCCACTTCAAGGTTCGACATGCTGTCAGTTTTGGAGATGCTCTTCTGCACACCACTGTTGAAATTGTTAAACGAAGTACCCACTGAGCTAAAGCTGACGGCCACACCACTGTTGTAACGTGTGGTTATTTGTGTTACTGTCACCTTCCTGTCAGCTTGAACCAGTTTTGTCATTCTCCTCTGACCTCTCTCATTAACAAGGTGTTTTCACCCATAGAACTGCCACTCACTGGATTTTTCTTTGTTTTTTTTACACCGTTCTCTGTAAACTCTAGAGACTGCTGTGTGAAAATCCCAGGAGATCAGCAGTTTCTGAGATACTCAAACCACCCCGTCTGGCACCAACAATTATCCCACAGTCAAAGTAACTTAGATCACATTTCTTCCCCATTCTGATGTTTAGTCTGAACAATAACTGAACCTCTTGACCGTGCCTCCATGCTTATATGGATTGAGTTGCTGTCACATGATTAGATATTTGCATTAACGAGGTAATTAGGTGTGGCTAATGAAGTGGCTACCGAGTGTAACTGTCACCTTGAATTCACCAGAATAAATGTCTTGCAATTGCTATAAGATGAAAATGTATCTGACTTTCTTATTTGAAACCTGGACAATACTTATTGGAAGCTGAAAAACCTACTAATCATAGAAAATGAGTAAGCAAACTAATTAGTAGCATGCCAACAATTTGAATGCTATTACTGAACCTTCACAGGTTGAAAATGTGTTTGCATCTCCCAGAGATACAAGTACATCATGTTCTTCACATTGACTGCTAGTCTGTTCCAAAGAATATAATTTAAGGCAGCAAACTATCAGAGAAAAAAAATGTTGGCTACTTAGCAGGTTTCGGTGTAAGTATCCGTTAGCTGGTACCATGATCTCGTAGTAAGTGGAGGCATTTCACCAAGCAAGATACTGTCCAACAGGGTAATTTCATGGCTTGGTCAATACTCTGTTGGGTCAATGAATCAAGAATGCCCTGATTTCTAGCATGCAAACAATATTCTGCACTAAATGAAAAAGTAAAGCTACATAAGAAAAAACTGAAAACATGAGATGCATCTTCCAAAGGAGATGTTTCTAAGGTGATCCTGCACAAATAATTGAAATACAATGAAATTTTCAATGCACCTTGTATATCTATCACAATGACCACAATCAAGTGTCAGAGGCACACCAATCAACAGTCAGTACAGGTTGCTGAAGTGAGCAGCTGACAATTTTGCAGCCCTTCCAGCTGAAATGTAATAAGTCATTACACAGAAAGACACCAAATGGGCTTTAGGACCTATTTTGACTACGCTTTCTCTCGAGCACCATCCATCATCAAGGACCCCCACCATCTAGGCGATGCTCTCTTCTAGCTACTACCATCGGGAAGGAGGTACAGAGACCCTAGGTCCTACAGCACCAGGTTCAGGAACAGTTATAACCCTTCAACCATCAGGTTCTTGAACCCATGGGGATAACTTCACTCAACAATGAACTCAACCTATGGACTCACTTTCAAAGACTCAACAACTCATGTCCTCAGTATTATTATTTGTTTTTTCTTTCTTTGTAGTTTGTCTTCTTTTGAACATTAGTTCTTTGTCTGGCTTTGTGTGTAATATTTTTATTGATGCTATTACATTTCTTTCTATTTACTGCAGATGCTTGCAAGAAAATGAGTCTCAAGGTAGTATATGGTGACATATGCATAATTTGACAAATTTACTTTGAACTTTGACCCATGTCCAATGGAAGAAGTTCACTTTGGATACCAACATCACTTACGTGCAAGAACACTGACTGCAGTTGGATTCACTCCCCATGTTTTCAGGCTATGGTACAACTGATTTCTAGTTAACTGTCAGATGACACTCCAGCAAACATACAGCTCAAAATCAACAAAAATCAATTCTTCCCACTAATCCTTTGAAATTTATTGCTTTGTGCTGCATTCCAGTAGGACTATCTTTCCTTATTGAATGTTCAGGCAATGTATATATTTATTTCTATGAAACTCAGGAAATTTATAATTCTGTAGAGGGCTCCGAGTCTGTCTTACCTTTCAGTTTTCCTTCCCTCCTATAAAACCTCAGCTTAGTGTCACCTGGCCAACACTGCTCAGTCTTAATCATGACTTGTGATGACCTCCTTATGATGCACATCAAGTTATGTTTATCAGAATGACTGTCTTGGAGAGGAATGAACCACAGCCAGCTTCTTCCCCATCTATTCTAAACATGACGACACCAGGGGTAGGTAACTTGTAGCTAGAGCAACTGGCATTCTAATTATTTCCTCACAAAGGAAGCATTCTTAAGAACTGATTCCCAAAATACTACTGGTGCCTTCAATATGCAAATGAATGCTTTTCCCCCCACTGAAGTCTGATTTGTTCTTACAGGGCTACCTCCAGCATCTATCACATGGTGAAGGGTTCCCCTTAAACTTTTCACCTTTCACCCTTAACCCATGACTTCTAGTTGTAGTTCCACCCAACCTCAGTGGAAAATGTCTGCTTGCCTTGACCCTATCTATACCCCTCATAATTTTGTACACCTCTATCAAATCTCCTTTCAATCTTCTATGCTCTAGGGAATAAAGTCCTAACCTATTCAACCTTTTCTTACAACTCAGATCTTGAAGCCCCAGCAAAATCCTTGTAAATTTTCACGGTACTCTTTCAATCTTATTGATATCTTTCCTTCACACAATACTCCAAATTAGGCCTTGCCTACAAAACATCCCAACTCCTGTACTCAATACATTGATTTATTATATGGTAAAATGATACTAGCATGCTTCCCAGCAGGAGTTGTGTGGAAATTCCCTTACTGCTGTGTCTTTTTCACACGGATTAACAGCATGGGCGATCAACTGTAAGTTACCTTTTCCCATGGGAGCTACAAAGGAGTTGCACCAAAGGTTGGCATGGAGGTATGAAGGAATGGAATCTCCTGTATGTGCATGGACCCTCCCACAAACTAAAAAAAAAACAAACCAAAAACTTCACTGCCATCGCGCAGTGGGAAGGGCCCGTGAAGCAGCGGCAGCAGAAGGTCACAAAAAAGGCTGCAGGCAGTGATGGATCAACCAGTCATGAGGTTTCAGTAAAGATTAAGATCAGCTTTATTTGTCCCATAAACATCGAAACATACAGTGAAATCATACCACTGCCTGAAGAAGAGCAGGGTGAGCTGTGAAGGTTCACTTTCTTGAAAGATGTTCTGACATTGAGCTCCAAGTCCGAGATCACCAGATACTGCAGTGATTCACACAGGTATAGTTTTATTTTCCCTTTCAAAGAGTGCATAAAAGGTATTGAGCTCATCTGGGAGTACAGCATCACTGCCAATCATGATGTTACGTTTTGCTTTATCGGAAGTAATGGCCTGCAACTCTTGCCAGAGCTGACATGCATTATATTCCTTGAATAACCTGAATCAGAATTGGTTTTTCACTCTCAAAATAGTGTTCTATAGGTCATACCAGGAATTAAAAACCAGAATGTAGTTCTGAATTAAAGGTCTTGAATGACACATCTAGGCTTCAGCAGTCTATGAATCTCCTGGTCCATCCGTGACTTTTGCTTTGGGTACAGCCAGATGTTCTCAAAGGCACACACTCATCCACACAGGTTTTGATTAAGTCAGTGACAACTTTACATATTCATTCAGATTCAAAGATGAATCCTGAATATTGTCCAGTCCACCAACTCAAAGCAGTCCTGTGAGCACTCTCTGCCTCCCTTGTCCATACCTTCTTAGTCCTCACCATTGAAGCTACCATCTTCAGTCTCTACCTATACGCTGGGAGGAGAAGTACAGCCAGGTGATCAGATTTTCCAAAGTGTGGCTGTGGGATGGCACGGTAAGAATTCTTGATGGTGGTGTAACAGTGGTCAGGTGTGTTGGCTCCTCTGGTTCCACAGGAGGTATGTTGGTGGTAATTGTTCAGAGACTTCAAGCTAGCCTGGCTGAAATCTCCCACAATGATAGGGAAGGCATTGGGTGGGCAGTTTTGTTCGTGCTGATTATGGTGCTCAGCTCCTTCTCTTCAACTGAGGTTTATTTGGTGAATCCAGTCAAAAAATCGGAGCAACTGCCAACTTGCCAGTATTGAAGCTGTAGCCATGCACCAGACAACCCCACCCTCAAAATCAAGACTACTCAATGCCACACACCAATTGCTAAAATAATACAAGAACTAACCAGATTAAAGGAAATTGGAGAGGGGGAATATACTCTGGAAAACATTTATCACAAACAAGCATTGACTAAACATCAAAGCATTTAATTGACTACAAAGTGCTAAGGGACACCTTGAGGCTGTGAAAATACAAGTCTATTTTTTCTCTTGGTGAGTAAACATAATACATTACTGTGTTTCTCAAGCTGTGCAAATGATGCTAATATTATTAGTGCTTCCAAATCAATGCTGCAAGTCCCTTGCTTTGTGACCCATTCAATTTCTACACACATCTAAAGCTAGGTACTTTTTCTACATAAACTCCTAACAAGCTCTTGTCAAACTTCTTACCCAACTATTTAACACTAAACAGAACTTCTGTTCAGGTAAGTAATGAGCAAGCTGATACTGAAGATTGTGTGTTTAATATATATACCTGCAGCTAACAGACCTGAATAAATCTCTTGGGAAATTCAGGACAATGGTGAGAATGTGGAATTTGCTGCCATTTGTAGTTCTTCAGGCCAATAGGATAGAAGCCCTTTGATGGAGAGTTCGATAAATGCAGGTGGTTGGGGAATGAGGAAAGAACAGACAAAAGGGCTTCGTGTGGAGTATAAATGCATAATCTGTTCATAGATTATACATTCTAAGACTTAAACCTTTGTACTTATACAAATTTATGTTTAACAAAACATATAAACATCCAATAAAGGGTAGGAACTGGCCTTTCTGCTTAGTCCTGCACTGGCACTGAGCTCACTGTAACCTCAGATTCAAGATTATTTATTGTCATTCTTCAGTACACAGCAGTAAAGAACAAAATGATTATTACTCCAGATCCAAAACAGCATATAAAAACACAATAAGCATAAAGAACACATTAAAACCGCAATAAATACAAATATAAGAGCAATCCTATAAAACACGATGTGTTGGTTGCCCATCCTATCCAGCAATGACAGGAGACCCGTTGCACTGGAGAAGTTCCACTCAGTATAATGTGTAAGTAACTATTCCTTACATAGACTGATTGTAAGTACTGCATATAAAATAATGCTAGATGATGTGTACGTACTGGTAGTTGGTGGGGAGGGTCAATGGGTGCAGGTGTTGATCAGCCTGATATCCCGGAGAAAGCAAGTGCTTTTGAGTCTGGTGGTCCTGGCGTGGTTGCTGCATAGCCTCTTCCCTGATGGGAGTGGGATAAACCATCCATAAGCAAGGTGGGGGGGGGGGGGGGGGGGAAAGACATTTGTGATACTGCTGGCCTTTATCCGGCACCTTTTTGTATTTACGACCTTGATGTTAAGTAGGCAGGTGCTGGTGATGCATTGGGCATTGTAGAGGTTTTCTATCCACCGCAGTACAATTTGATGCAGCATGCTATGATGCTCTCCATCGTGCATCTGTAGAGTATTGGTGTGTCTAGACCTGCTCTCTTTAGCCTCCCCAGAAAGTAGAAGCATTGATTATGGAGGATGTATTCTGGGACCATGAGAGCTTATATGATACACGTACACCCAGAAGTTTGAAACTGTTTGCCAAAGATGTGAAGAGAGGAATGAGCTATGTGCAATTTCCTGGTCAATATATTTATTTATTAAGATACAGTGTGAAGTAGGCCCTTCCACCCTTCAAGTCATGCCACCCAGCAATCCCCCAATTTAATCCTAGCTGACAATGACCAATTAACCTCGCAACCAGTATGTCTTTGGAATGTGGGAGGAAACCGGAGCACCCATAGGAAACCCACACAGTCACAGGGAGAATGTACAAACTCCTTACATACAGTGGCAGGAAGTGAACAAGGGTCGCTTGTACCGTAAAGCGTTGTGAACCACTATGCTACCATACTGCCGCATGACAATAACCATCTCGTTTGTCTTGTTGATATTAAGGAAAAGGTTATTTTCCTGGTACCAGGCCTCGAGTTCCTCCACCTCCTCTCTGTAGGCCGTCTTTTCGTTGTTGGTGATGAACCCGGCCACTGTCGTGTCATCACCGAACTTGACAATGTGCTTGCTCTGTTGTCTGGCCGTGCAGTCGTGTGTGAGCAATGGGCTCAGCTCACAGCCCTGGGGAGCACCCGCGTTGAGGATGACAGGGAGGGAGGAGTGGTTATACATCCTGACTTTTCATTCTTAACCCCCTTGCTTCTCAAGCATCAACCTACTGCTACCTAAACAACCATAATGCTTGCACCTTTATCTCCAGCCTCCTGAATTTCCTTGGGATTTATTCAAGTTTAATGCTGTCATAGGCAAATATGCACAAGGAATAAAAGCCTTAAAATTATCTTTCTGAAGCAGCAGCACAGTATATGATAGGAGGAGGACAAGCACAAGTTTGCATAACCTGAAGTTGATATTCACTGTACATAACTTACATATATGTACAAATTTCAAAGATTCAAAGTACATTTATTATCAAATTAGGTACACAGTATACAACCCTGAGATTCGTCTTCCCACAGACAGCCACGAAACAAAGAATCGTAGAACCTGTACAAAGAAAACATCAAACACCCAATGTGCAAAGAAAGAACAAATCACGCAAATGGCAAAAAATGAGCGAAAATTATAGAATATAAAACATCAAACCACAAAGTAATTGAAACAGTCAAGGAATATTCAGTTTAGTTCAAGTTAGTGCTGTGTCGTTCGTTAACTGCTGGCTGCAGAGCCATCTGTTCCAATCAAAATCGCACAAAATAGCAATGAAAAAAAGGTGAAACCAGAAACACATCATAGCATGAAGTACAAAGTCCAACACACAAACCGCGTCAATTAAACTTTGCCCAAGACCCAAGACTTTGGCACCCTCTCCAGGAAGACAGAACGAGGGGAGG
Organism: Hemitrygon akajei; assembly: GCF_048418815.1. NCBI lineage: Eukaryota > Metazoa > Chordata > Chondrichthyes > Myliobatiformes > Dasyatidae > Hemitrygon > Hemitrygon akajei. The sequence goes on along the minus strand of NC_133149.1, from coordinate 42,689,005 downwards.
GAGAGAGATCAGTCAAACACAGGCACCTTCCTCCGGGAGCAGCAAGTGAGAGTGAGAGAGAGACCAGTAAAATGCAGACAACACCACTGCCAGCCGAAAGCTAGAGAAAAGTATAGTCCAAAGTAGTGTTATGTTTTCTCAAGTCAGTTCAACAGCCTGATGAGAATAGGGAAGAAACTGTTGTTGAACCTTGAAATGTGGATCTTTAGTCCTATACCTCCTGTCTGAAAGCAACATTGAGACAGCATGGTGCCGATGATGGGTGTTGCCTTCCTGAAACATTGCCTCTTCGATAGTGGGGAGAGCTGGCACTGGCCAGGGTCAACACCCTCTGTAGTCTCTTGCATTCTTGTCCATTGGAATTTCCAGACCATACCAACTTGTCAGAATGCTTTCCATCTTATGATAGTGGCTTATATTGGTTATTTTATAAAAATAAAAATATATACATACATATATACAAAATTACACACACACAATATATACATAAAGACATACCCACTCTATGGCCATTTTATTAGGTACAGGAGTGGAGCCCAATATGATCTTTGGCTGCTGTAGCCCATCCACTTCAAGGTTTGACATGTTGTGCATTCAGAGATGCTCTTCTGCACACCACTGTTGTAACGTGTGGTTATTTGAGTTACTGTCGCCTTCCTGTCAGCTTGAACCAGTCTGGCCATTCTCCTCTGACCTCTCTCATTAACAAGGTATTTTCACCCAGAGAACTACCACTCACTGTATGTTTTTATTTGTTTTTCACACCATTCTCTGTAAACTCCAGACTGTTGTGTGTGAAAATCCCAGGACATCAGCAGTTTCTGAGATACTCAAACCACCCCATCTGGTACCAAGCATAATTTCATGGTCAAAGTCACTTAAATCACATTTCTTCCCCTTTCTGATGTTCAGTCTGAACAACAACTGAACCTCTTGACTGAATCTGTATGCTTTTATGCATTGAGTTGCAGCCACATGATTGGCTGATTAGACATTAGCGTTTATGAGCAGATGTACAGGTGTACCTAATGGAGTGGCCACTGAGTTTATATTGGGCATGTACGTATTTGAAACTGTACACCGACACACTTACTATTGTTAATATTTATCTGTATAGGGACCAGAGTACAATGAAATAGGAGGTGAAGTGACAATGCATGGTAATATATGCCCTTTATTCCTAATTTGCCCTCACATACAATGAATCTTTAGGAGGTTATTACAGTGCTGTTCTTCTGTCCAAAAGTACACAAGCTCAGATCAACTATTTTAACTGTTATTCTGAGACAGAAACATTTACAGAAATGTTCTTTTTATCTTTAACTTATACAATGTAAAGGAACTCCCTCAGAAATTAATTTGATCATCTTCTGTTATCTGTACCTTCCCCCACCCCATTTCAGGCTAAATCTTTGTGAGGGGGAAATACTATTAAACTAGAATACATTTGCATATTACTGTTGGCAGAAGGATTAATGGTCTTTGTGAGAGTTTATTCTTTTCTTAGAGATATAGCTCAGTAACAACCCTTCAGCCCATTGCGCCCCATCACACACACGTAACCAATTAACCTACTTACTCATGCGTCTTTGGACTGAGAGGGAAACCAGAGCACCCAGAAGAAATCCATGTGATCATGGGGAGAATGCAAAAACTTCTTACAGACAGCGGTGGGTGACTGGGGCTGTACTAGTGTTACGCCACCGTGCCACCATTACAACTATGCTACCATTAATTCAAGTTAACTTAAGAATGTTGCTTTCACTTTATTATTTTTGGATGTGCAACAGGCAAACTTCTGAGAGTTTTAGGCATTTCTGTGATCCGATGTTACTGTGATGTAAACAGGTTCCAACATCATCTACTCATGGTGAGTACTGAGTCTCACACCCTTTCCTGGTCAACTTTCTTCCTTTGGCTTAACCAGTGATCAACACAGGTCTTAAACACAAGAGATTCTGCAGATGGTGGATATCTAGAGTAACACACATAATGCTGAAGGAACTCTGCAGGTCAGGCAGCATCTATGGAGGAGAATAAATACCAGTATAAGTATCCTAACATGGGGTGGGGTAAGGGGACTTTGATAAAGTTCAGTCCCAATAAAGAAGCTCTGGATAAAGACAGGTTGTTGCACTATGGAGACTGGAGACTGCATTAGAATAGTTAAGAAGATGTAATCATTGCAGCTTGAGAGGCAAGTACTTTGGCAAGGAAACCTGAAAACTTTAAGCATGGTGCAGTACACCACCAGATTCCCTTCACACCTTGAAACTACATTCAGTGGCCACTTTAATAGGCACACCTGTACACCTGCTCGTTAATGCAAATATCTCATCAGCCAATCATGAGGCAGCAACTCAATGCATAAGAGCATGAAGATATGGTCTACAGGTTCAGTTGTTATTCAGACCAAACATCAGAATGGGGAAGATATGTGATCTGAGTGAATTTGATCACATCACCTTTTCTAAGCATCGCAGAAAGTCCTGATCTCCTGGGATTTTCATGTAAAACAATCTCTAGAGTTTACAGAGAATGGTGTGAAAAACAAAAAAAAATCATCCAATGAGCAGCAATTTTGTGGCCAATAATGTCTTGTTAATGAGCGAAGTCAGAGGAGAATGGCCAGACTGGTTCAAGCTGACAGGAAGATGACAGTAACTCAAATAACCACACGTTACAACAGAGGTGTGCAGAAGAAAATCTCCGAATGCTCAACATGTTGAACCTTGAAGTGGATGGAGTCCTCTGGTGCTCCTCCTCCTTCCCTTTCTTCCATGGTCTTCTGCCCTCTCCTATCAAATTCCCCCTTCTCCCCCTGTATCCCTTTCTCCAATCAACTTCCCAGCTCTTTACCTCATCCTCTCCTCTTCTCCTGGTTTCACCAATCATCTACCACCTTGTACTTCTTCCTCCCCTCCCCCTTCTTGCTCTAACTTCTCATCTTTTTTTTCCCCAGTCCTGATGAAGGGTCTCAGCCCGAAATGTCGACTGTTTACTCTTTTCCATAGATGCTGCCTGGCCTGCTGAGTTCCTCCAGCAGTTTCTGTGTGTTACAGCATCAGAAGACCATACCGGGTTCCTCTCCTGTACCTAATAAAGTGGCCACTGAGTGTAGACTGATGCAATTTCTATGAATTATTGAAAGGCAAAAAATGAAACTGGGACAAAGTTTCATGTGGCCAAAGGCAATTTACCCACAAGGAGTTTGGGATACAAATCATTGTGAAATCTGAATGATACAACATGTACAATGAAACGTGCAAGTGATGCTTCAAATGACAGGGTAAGCAATACCATTGGTCACCCATTGGGCAATAGCTAAAGGAACCCAATCATATAAGCATCACACACAGTGACAAAAGGGAAACATTTATAATAATAGATACTCTTTTCTCACCTATAACAACTGAGTTAGCAGAGAAGGTCTTGAGCAGGAAGATAAAATAATAAAAGGATTAATTGAATTGGAGGAATGTCTGGAAGACTTGGTATGCATCCAACAAGCAAGGATATGAGCTGTCAGCAGAAAAATGGGGCAAGATATATAGGGAAGAAATGCTTTATTCTGAGCTTACTTAATGGAAAATTACCAGGAAGATGGGGGAAGGATTCATTGATGTACTTAACACCCTCTTGACAGAGTGCAACATTCCCATTGACTCAGACTAGTCCCTGTTCCATTGTTGATGAACATTCATCAAAGTGTATGAGTATTCAGGATGGTATTGAGAACTTTCTGTCCATGAATTAGAAGCACAAAAAAGCCCACACAAAAAGAACAGCAAAAGGAAAATGCCACCTCACAATATATACACTTGGCTGCTTTCTCTACTGAGGTCTCTGGAATTCCTATAATAACCTCATCACCCTGCAAAACCTCAGAGAAGGAACAAGTTACCCTCAATTTGACAAAGATTGAGCAGACAAATGCTACAAGAACATTCTGGCATTGATGGCATGAAGACTACAGCCAGGGGTTTTGTGTATTCTCTGGGAATGTCCAGACAGGGCCAATGAAACCATCTTTGTAAATAGCCAACAAGTACCAAATGATCATTGAGACCTTTATGTCCTCATGAATATCAAAAGAAAGGAAACATGCCGGTTCCTGCATTTCAAAGTATTAAATTAGATCCATTTTTGAAAGCCTTGGCTTACTAGAACTGTTTGGATCCTCAATTTCGTTCATTGTTATTTAAGCACATTATGAAACAACATGGATTTATTTCACTATATCATTCAATGTCAGCAGAGAAATTAGCGAGGATTTCAAAGCAGCATTGAAGAAACCGAAAACGGTATTATAGTATTACAGAGAATGCTCAAGTTTAAAAGCAAAATATTAATTAGCTAGGGCAGTACAATAGCATAGTGGTTCGCATAATGCCATTGTGACAGTGACCTGGGTTCAGTTCCATCACTGTCTATAAGTTTGTACATTCACCCTGTGACTACATGGGTTTCCTCCAAGTGCTCTGGTTTCCTCCCACATTCCAAACACTTACAGGTTAGTTGGTTAATTGGTCATTTGTTGGGCTGGAAGTAAATGTTATTGTGCAATGTCTCTAAATAAAATAAATAATTTATTTACTTATTGTTTGTTTATTTATTGAGATACAGCATGCAATAGGCCCTTCGAGCCATACTGCCCAGCAATACCTCAATTTAGCTCTAGCCTAATTATCGGATAATTAACAATGACAAATTTGCCTGTCAACCAGTACATCTTTAGGTTGTGGGAGGAAAACAGAGGAGAACATACAAACTCCTTACAGGCAGTGGCACTGGTACTGTAAAACGTTGTGCTAACTCTATGCTACCATTTGGCATTACAAAATTATGCCTCATTCTATGATGGCTACACTTCTACAGAGCTCCTAATGTATCAAAGGCTAAGAACATGATTGAGCCAAGTGCAGTCAAACTTCACAGGGAGTGCTGAAGAGGGACAATTGAGGCAAAGAAAACTGAGTTGAGGTGTGGTTAAAAATAAACCTCAAGCATCATGTGAGCCATGTTACACCATCTCTCAAATCCAACATTCAGAAATAGAATGCTGAAGTGTTTACTGAAATGTGCATTAGAGTTATTGTGCAAAAATACAAGAGCTAGAAAATTTTATAAACATACACATAAATTATTTAAGTCAAACAAGGAATATATAGGGAAACATCCAAGTGTATTGTGACAACGATAAGAAATCGAAGGAGCATGAGGTCATAGGCTTGCTGTGCTTTGTCTGCTGTACAATAACTGCAGTAGAACTTGATTCCCTTAATAATTACTTTTCAGAAGCTGATCCAGTGGAAACTGTGGGAGAAATGATACAAGATCCCATTGAATAGAATTGAGGAGTAACAGCTTTCCCAAATCAAAGGGAGATACTACAACAATGACATGAGCCGCACAAGTGAGACGCATGTGTTCTAAGAATAAGAACGAATACACAAGTTGAAGTTTCAGACAACTGCCAGGGAAATGGAAGTGGTCAGGGAACAGAATTTGTGAAGATATTGTAGATAGTGACTTCTGTGTTTAGATGGAAAAGACAGAAGAGACTGCAGATACTGGAATCACCAAATGCTGGAGGGACTCAGCAAGTCATGCAGCATCTATGGAGGAATGAATGGTCTTGACCTGAAACACTGTCCATTTCCCTCCACAGATGCCGCCTGACCCCCGAGTTCCTCGCACGTTTTGCATTTAATGGAGGAGACTGTCTAATATCCAGAACTGCATGTGCAGAAATCAGATCAACACCTTCAAAACTACAGAGGCATTGGGAGAGTTGTGGTGAAGTTTCGTAAGGACCCACATTGTGAATCTGATGTTATGGAGACACTGAGTAAGAGTGAGGGTAGTGACAAAAGATACATGAAAGGACTTCTCACAGAGCACTGTATTTCAGAAAAACTATTAATAAAGACAGTCTAAAAGAGCATATTTTATGGATAAAAATAATTTTATTTCTAAATATAAACTATTTGCAGTATAAATTAATACAAACACAGTGCTGCTAGAGAGGAAACTGCTCAAAGGCTGCCCAACGTTATTTCATTGGACCTTTCTTAATAGGCAAAATTAAGTTGTAGAGCAGAACCTGTTCCTGAATATTAATGAAGTCATCTGGATTCATCAAGCTCAGCAGACTGAATGGAGTGCAACAAATGGAAAACAGGCACAGGAGTAAGCTCTCCATTTCAGTATGATTGTCCCAATTTAGTACACTCTTCCACTTTCCTACCCATGTGCCTCAATCCCTCTGGTCCTATGAACTGTTTTCTATGTTTGGAAAATTACACAAGTCCTTCAGTGTGGGAGAAGATATTCCTCATTATTTTTGCCTTAAATGGCCCACCTGTTATTGACAGTGATTCCTGGTCCTGAACTCTTCTGCCAATAGGAGCATTGTTCCAGCATGCAATCTGTCCAGTCCTCTTAGAACTTTAAACTTCATGACTGCCTCATGTTGAACACTCTGGTGGACATAATCTCTCTTAGATTGTCTTTATTTTTCTTTTCTCTTCTGTTTGTTTTACCAACAAATTCGCATCCTGTAAAAACAGTCAAGGAAGCAGCCCGCTCCAATTGATTACTGGAGGGACCAGTATGGTTCTCACATACCATAAGACATAGGAGCAGAATTAAGCCATTTGGCCCATCAAATCTGCTCTACTATTCCATCATGACTGATTTATTATCCTTCTCAACCCCATTCTCATCTTCTTCCCATAACCACTGACACCTTTCCTATTCAAAAATCTCCATTCTAAATGGTTTTCCCTCAATTCTGAGGCTGTGCCTGCTGCTCCTAGACTTTGAGCCTTTAAACTAGGAATTCCATTCCTTTCATTCATTTACATTTTCATTTGATGGCAAACTACAGAACTAGAAACATACAGAATTCTTAATTATTGCCCGAAGTGCTGATTTGTGTATTCTAGAAGACAGAAATTGCAACCTCATAAAATCTTTTTGGGGGTTCCTCTAAAATCACCAGATTCCACCTTGAAAAACCAAAAGAATTTTCATTCACCCAGCACCTTTACAAACACAGGATGTCCCAATATCTATGTGGACTTTAAAAGACCGGTCACTGTCGTGATGTTGTAAAAAAGGGTGAAAGTTTATTGTTTACTAGCAAATTTACTGTTTTAACAGTAAAATGTAAGAAAAATAGGCTCTTCAGTTGTTTATGCCTGCTCTACCTTCCAATATTAATATGCTAATATTTCACCTACCACCATTTTCCTGCAGCAACTCTATATTGCTTGATCTGCTTAATATCTAAAACGCTATTGATCTCCGTCTCAGTGACTGAGTCTTCACGGTCTTTTGGGTAGAGAATTCCAAAGGTTTGCCATGATCTGGATGTAGAAATTCCTTCTCACCACAGAACAACTCCACACTTTGGGTCTTTGAGCTCAGACTCCACACACAGCAGAAAGAGGAACATCATCCCTAAATCTATTCCGTCAAACTGTACAACTCCTTCAATCTCAGCCCTCATGTTTCTAAACTCTAGGGAGCTGAGACCCAGTTTTGTCATAAGACAAAGCTCTCATCACATGGATAAATCTGGAGGAACTTTATTGTACCCCCCTCAACTGTGAGCATATCCTTTACTAGATTGGGAGATTAGATCTGTACACCATTCTACAGGTGAGATCTCACCAGGGTGGTCTATAATTTCAAACAGGCATCTTTACTCCTAACTCAAAAATTTATTGAAATGAATGCTGGGGCCTTCCTAACTGCATGTTGCCTCTTTACATTATGTGATTTATTTTTCACTGACACCCAGATCCCTCTGAACATCTTAATAGACAATAGGTGCAGAAGTAGACCATTCGGCCCTTAGAGCCTGCACCGCCATTTTGAGATCATGGCTGATCAACTACTATCAATACCCGGTTCCTGCCTTGTCCCCATATCCCTTGATTCCCCTATCCATAAGATACCTATCTAGCTCCTTCTTGAAAGCATCCAGAGAATTGGCCTCCACTACCTTCCGAGGCAGTGCATTCCAGACCCCCACAACTCTCTGGGAGAAGAAGTTTTTCCTTAACTCTGTCCTAAATGACCTACCCCTTATTCTCAAACCATGCCCTCTGGTACTGAACTCTCCCAGCATCTGGAACATATTTCCTGCCTCTATCTTGTCCAATCCCTTGATAATCTTATATGTTTCAATCAGATCCCCTCTCAATCTCCTTAATTCCAGCGTGTACAATCTTTCACCATTTAAAAGAAAAATCTTTGCTTCTCTCTTTTTTGATCCAAAATAAATGACCTCACAGTTTTCACATTCCATTCCATGTGTCATGTCCTCAAATATTCACTTAGGTTTTCTATATTCCCCTCAATGCAAACTCCTCACAACCAGCACATCATCCAGCTTTCTGTCATCTGTACATTTGGTACCATTGATATAGGTTATGAACAGCTAAGGACCCATCACTAATTCCTGTAGCTCCCTACCAGCCAAAGCCTCTCACCCCAAAAATGACTGTTTCTATTCTCTGTCTGTTAATCATTCCCAATCTATGACCACAGAACATAGAGGCCTTTTGGCCCATTATGTTATGCCTAACCATTAATCTACTCCAAGATCAATCTAACACTTCTTTCCCACATATCCCTTTCATCCATGTGCCTATCTAACAGTCTCTTAAATGTCTCTGGTGTATCTGCCTTTACTATTCCATGTACCTACAACTGCGTAAAAAATTACCTCTTGCAACCCCCCTATACATCCCTCCAATAAATTATGCCGCCCCCACCTCTGTCTTAGCTTTTCCACCCTGGGAAAAAGTCTCTGGTTGTTCACTCTATCTATATTTCTTATCTTGTACATCTCTATCAAGTGACCTCTCCTGCCAAAGGGTCTCGGCCCGAAACATCGACTGTTCTCTTTTCCGTAGATGCTGCCTGGCCTGCTGAGCTCCTCCAGCATTTTGTGTGTGTTGCTTCGATTTCCAACATTGCAGATTTCCTCTTGGTTGTTGACCCTTGAACAATAAGGTTTCTTTTCTCCAGCAGAAAAATCAATAAAAATGGAAACAGGGCACCACAGTAGCCTTGTGGCTAGCACAACATTATCACAGCTCAGGGCCTCTGAGTTCAATTCTGACACTGTAAGGAGTTTGTACACTCTCCCCATGACTGTGTGGGTTTCCTCTGGGTGCTCCAGTTTCCTCTCACATTCCAGAGATGTACAGGTTAATAGGTTAATTGTCTTGTGATTAGGGCTAGGGTTAAATAGGCGAGTTGCTGGGCGGTGTGGCTCATTGGGCAAAAGAGCCTGTTCTGCACTGTACCTCTAAATAAATTTACCATTCTGATGTTTCATTTGATGAAAGATCATTATAGCCTCTATGATCAGCAAAAGAACTGCTCATAGCATCCAACACACAATTAGCAGAACACAATATTAGTTTAGACACTATTACCATCCACAACCACTGGATGTTCTTTGCCATTCCAGACACAAACACAACAAAAGCATTCCCTACCCCACCCTCCATAACATTCCCTAGACTACATCTCAAAACTGCTTATTATTTTCTTAATCAGCCAATCACTCCAAAACTGTTCATCTGCTAGCCTGGCAAAGAAGAAGATGGGTCTCAGGGGTTCTGTTCACACAGTTATGCCATGACTGATCACTTCAGTAATTAAGTGTGGGGCAGAGGGTTGCAAGCCATTGCAGAGAAACCCAACCCAACCTTGCCTTATAGTTATACTCCCTTCCAAAAGCCTGAAACCAACCAACCAGAACTGGAGCAAAGACCTTTCTAATCTATATCACCCACATTGAACTAGTCCACTGCTCCTTTGATCTCTCCCTGACTTTTGGGAACAAGTCCAGGTAGATAAATGAGTTTTCACATCATAATTCAGTGAAGACCCTATTTCTTTCAAAGTTGATCTAATGAGAATCTCCTCTCTATAAGGGAAAGTACACTACACTAGGGCTGGGTCGCCACTTAAACGGGTGAGAGGAAACAGGAGATGAATTCTTAAATACATTGATTTAAACAGACCTCTGAATTATTAATCGGCCGCATGACTGCCGAACACTCGCTACACACTGCAGGGGCAGAGCAATATCCTCAGCCAAAGACTGTTAAACATGGATAATAAATCTCAAGAACTATACTTCATCAGTTAAAGTCTCCATCCTAAATGCAAACTAGCAAGGTTGCGGTATTATAATTGAGCTGCTTTAACGTTTGCAGTTGGACTGTTGCTATCTATATACCATTAAAGCGTATCTCCCAGACACCAGGATATAATCAATCGGTGATGGATTCACGTTTGCCTCCCCGTCTGAACATCAGGAAATAAGGATCGTTTTGCAGAGAGGAACCACCCGATGATAATATCCATTCGCATTAAAAGGGAGGCGGAGGAGTCCGCGAATGTCCTTGGGAATGATGTGCAACAAGGAAAAATGACAATTGCAACTCGCGAAGCCAGTCACTGTCGAAAAAATGCAATATTTTACATGCACAAGGTCACAAAACTACATTTTACAAAACAAGTGCAGGTTACGTCTATTGTCTTCACTGCGAAACTAATTTGGCAAAAATACGATCATATATTTAAAAATGCAGTAGCTACTAAATGGACGCAGCAAAATATTCTCCCCTTACCTTTTACGTTAACAGTGCGGTTTGTAGATTCTAGTGGTGGTAGGGGACCCTCTCCTACGGCCGATTTCCCCTTCTCCACCCCATAGAGTTGAAGCTCACGATTATTCCGGTTACAACACACACTCTCACTCTCCTCTGGCGTCTTATGGGCAAATCAGCTTTAATCCTTCCTCGTTTAAACCACGATTTTAAAAAAATCAATAATCCCAATTAAATTGCTGGCGATCCCACGAGCAGAATTCTTGGCTGCTGTAATCTTTCCTTGAAAATTAAATTCTAAAGCAGACTCTGCTCGGATTAAATCGCCGAGGTTTAAATTCAGTGGGTTACTTGCGGATCATATTTTTGACCCTTTTGTTCATTTTTATTGTCAAAGCAAGCAGAGACGGCATGGGTTTGACCCAGGATGAAGAGTCGCCCAGTTGCAGTGATGTTATGAGAAAGGGGCAGGACTCACTTTGTTAATTTAAACCGGAAACGTACCAACACCGAAGCGTGCCTGTCTGTTTTTGCCATCAGCCAATGGACCATGCGTGCCTAAAAGGTTTCATCTTTGAGATTCAATAAAGTTTAAATATGATACAATGGTGGGACACACCGTGTGCTGATAGCACTAAATATTTGCTCGGATTTACATTGCATTTTCCACGCCTATTTTCTCGGCTAACTAGACTAACTTGTTTTTCTCTGATGAACGGTCACAGACCTGAAATTTCTCACTCCAGAGATACTGCCTGGCCTGCCGAGTTTTCTGGCATTCTCTGCTTTTATCTCCGTTTCTTTTTAATACAAGCCATCTGCACAGTTACGTGCCTAGGAGAAGTTAAGAGGGATATGGGCCAAGTGCAGGCAAGTGGGAGTAGCACAGGTGGGCATCTCGGTCAGTATGGACGAGTTGGGTTTAAGGGCTTGTTTCTACGCTGTGTTACTCTATGACTGTATGATGGTGCATAAGGTCTGTACCTACCGCTACAACTGGATCTTTGAATTCCTCACCAGTCTATGCAGATTGGAAATAACAACTCCTTGCTGACAATCAACACTGGTGCACCTCAAGAGTGTGTGCTTAGCCCACTGCTCTACTCTCCCTACACCCATGACTGTGTGGAATGTGGGAGTAAATCAGAGCATCAGACAGTGATAAGGAAGCTTACAAGAACAAGCATGTCATTAAGACCAAAGAACTGATTGTGGACTTCAGGTAGGGGAAGTTGAGGGAACACACGCAAGCCCTCATTGAGGGATCAGAAGTGGAAAGGGTGATCAGTTTCAAGTTCCTGGGTGTCAGCATCTCTGAGGATCTATTCTGGACCAAACATACTGATACAATGACAAAGAAGGCACAATAGTGGTTATATTTCATTAGGAGTTTCAGGAGAATTGGTAAACTCAGCTAGTTTCATTGTGGGCACAACTCTCTGCAGCTTTGTCCAATCCTGTGCAGTGGTCCCTCCATATCAGACAGTGATGCAACAATGCAGAAATTTTTGTGTGTCTTTGATGGCATACAGGGAGGTGGTACAGGAGCCTGAAGGTGCACACTCAATGTTTCAAAGTTCAATGTTTCAGGAAAAGTTTCTTTCCGTCTGCCATCAGATTTCTGAATGGACACTGAACCCATGAATGCTACTCAGTATTTTTCCTCTCTTTTTGTCATACTTATTTAATTCTATTGTGTGTATATATAGTAATTTATATTGTTATGCTGCAAAACAACAAATTTCACAACATAGCCAGTGGTAGTAAACCTGATTCTGATTCTAATTTTGGTCATTTCACACTGACTCCCATCTTGTCTCTGGCTTATTTCAGCAACTTTGCCAAATGGTTGGGTTCAAATTGTCCTAAATATGCAATATTCAAAAGATACAAAACTTAGATGCTCCTCTTATTCTTTCGTAACAGGAATATACCATGTGTTATTTCTATTAAATGTTTCTATATTCATACACATTAGTTCAAGAAAACTGCTCATCACAAAGACTCACTCTGCAAAGTACTCCTAAATCTGCAATGCCCTCCTTCCATTGCTAGAGCTCGAGTGACTCCACTGGACAAGACTAATTCTCAACATGGTCTTCACAGCCAATGTAATTTAATACTCTATAATAAGACCATAAGGCATAGGAGCAAAATTAGGCCATTTAGCCCATTGTGACTGTTCTGCCATTCCATCATGGCTGATTAATTACCCCTCTCAACCCTATTTTTCTGCTTTCTCCCTGTAACCTTTAATACCCTTACTAATTAAGAAACCATCAACCTTCATTTTAAATATAACCACTGAGCTGGCTTCCACAGATGTCTGTGCCAATGAGTTCCACAGATTCACCGCCCTCTAGCAAAAGAAATTCCACCCCATCTCTGTTCTAAAGGGATGTCCCCATATTCCAAGGCTGTGCCCACTCGTTCTAGACTCTCACTGTCGGAAACATTTCTCCCCACAACCACTCTCTTTAGACCTTACAATATTCGGTAACTTTGTGAGATGTGAATGATGCCAGGAAATAAAGCAGTCATGTGCACCAGGAATTTCTGTAATGGGTGTGGGTTCTCCAGAGATCAGATCTTCATGGATTTTGCCTTCTTTAAGATTTCACATTAAAGTTACACTGGATAATTGAGAGAATGGTGTAGAAAATGCTCTTCCCCAATAAGGATTTATCAGAAACTGCCTGCAATTGAACATTCAAAGTCCAAAAGTTCAAAGTAAATTTATTATCAAAGTTCTGTGCTGTATGCAATATCACCATATACTAACTTGATTCATTTTCTTACAGGCATTCACAGTAGAACTGAGAAATACAATAGAATCAGTGGAAAACTACACACAAAGACTGACAAACAACCAATGTGCAATAGAAGATACTCTGCAAATACTAAATAAATAAATAAATAAATAAATAAATAGATAATACTGTGAACATGAGTTGTCAATTCCTTGAAAGTGAGTCCATAGGTTGTGGAATCAGTTCAGTGAAGTGAATGAAGTTATCCATACTGGTTCAGGAGCCTGATGGTTGAAAGGCATTAATTGTTCCTGAACTTGCTGGTTTCTTTTCAAGAAACCCAAGGAAACCACTGTTAATTGTATGGAAATCAAAAAAAAATCACATGTATATTTTCTTTATTTTGGAAAGAAAGATTTACACCCAAGAAATATGGCATTGTATATTACCAACTATTTAAAGTGCTTTACTGTGGGTTAAGTGCTGACTACATGGATATAACAGCTTCAAACTACCCACAGCTGATTGACCGATGGTTCCACTTCCTTCATTACTGCTTGAGCTGACACTGCCCATGGCTTCTCTTCAAATTTTATCTTGAATCATCATTCAGAACAGATGGAACTGTGTACATTATCGAATGAAGGATGACACATCCAGCAATAGAATCCATTAGCTTGGAGCTGAACTAATAGCTCATATTTATTTACTTAGAGATAGTGAACAGACAGACCCTTCTAGTCCAACAAACCACATCACTCAGCAACCCACCTATTTAATCCTAGCCTAATCACAGAACAATTTACAATGACCAATTAACCTACTAACTGAAACATCTTTGTACTGTGGGAGAAAACCGGAGCACCCAGAGGAAACCCACATGCTCAAGGGAAGGACATACTGACTTCTTACAGATAGCATCAGAATTGAACTCCAAACTCCAATGCCTTGAGCTGTAACAGTGCCGCACTAACTGTCACCGTGATTGTGATAGAATTTGCACCATGGTTACTTCACTAAAATGAACACGCTACCAACTGAACAAAGGTGATGTAACAAAACCTAACTGCTCTGGTCATAACATTTATTCAATAATTTATTCTTTCCTCTGTCTCCTCGCGCCACCTTATTATACATACCCATAATTCTTTGAAAATGACGTCACTCTTGGCACATTGGCCTTCATAAATCAAAGTACTGAGTACAGGAGTTGGGATGTTATATTGAAGTTGTATAAGACATTGGTGAGGCCTAATTTGGAATATTTGTCCAGTTCTGGTCACCTACCTACAGGAAAGATATATATAAGATTGAAAGAGTAGAGAGAAAATGTCGCCAGGACTTGAGAACCTGTGTTATAGGGTAAGGTTGAATAGGTTAGGAGTGTAGAACAATGAGGGGAAATTTGATAGAGGTACACAAAATTCTGAGAGGTATAGATAGGGTAAATGCAAGCAGGCTTTTCCCACTGAGGTTGGGTGGGACTAGAACTAGTAGTCATAGATTAAAGGTGAAAGGTGAAATTTTAAAGGGTAACCCAAGGGGGGGAACTTCATCACTCAGAGGGTGGTGTGAGTGTGGAACAAGCTACCAGTGGAAGTGTGGATGTGGGTTTGATTTCAACATTCAAGAGAAATTTGGATAAGTACATGGATGGAAGGGGTATGGAGGGCTATGGTCCAGGTGTTGGTCAATGGGACTAGGCAGAAGAACAATTTAGCATAGACTAGATGGGCCATAGGGCCTGTTTCTGTCCTATAGTGTTCTATGATTCTATGGTGTTGATCTGGAACTCAGGTGGAGGAGGTACATCTACAATAACCTGCTGAGGCATGGAGCAGTCTCACCAGCTCATTTTGAACAATGACCACTTCTTCCAATATTTTTCTCCCCATTTCACTCAGAATCTTGCACAGATTAATAGCAAAACAAAGACCTGTCAAAAACTAACTTAGCTTAAAAATAGATTAGTTATAAATATTGCATTATCTCATGAATTTAAAACATTATTGTTCTTCACGTGTGCAAAATTGCAGTACGCCAAATTTAGGATCTAAGATAAATTATTTGAATGGATTTAAAACAAGGAGGTTTGTTAACTTTTTGCAAATGCTCAGTTATTGTTTTAATTAAGTTACTGCTACCCTGTTGGATTTTTTTGTAATTTTAAGATAAAATTATTAGATGTTTTGTTAATTCCTGGTCTTCGTAAACTGTACACTTACTGCAGCTAAGGGAACTAGAGAGGACTTCAGCTTAGCAAGTGCCATATTGAATTTGACTCCTAGTAATGCAGTGGAACCCACATTCTAATTAAGTGAGGATTGTTATGCTAATTGGCCAATATAATTGCTGTCTTGGGTGGTGGGGTGGAGCTACATCTACCAAAGGAGGTGTAAAGCGCTCCTTCGCTCCGCTAGCTTGCAGGTTACCCTTGGGCAAGGTGTAGTACCCACTTTGCTTCCCCATTCAGGGTCACATGCAGCAGGTGCTGGATAGTCGTATGAACAGCTGGTGTATATCACAAGTCCTAGTTATGCAACCACTGACGCCAGGCAGACAATCTCTGAAGAGTATTGATAATAGCTAGAGTCACCTGTCTTGTAAAGATTGCCCAGAAAGAGGCAATGGCAAACCACTTCTGTAGAAAAATTTGCCAAGAACAATCATGGTCACAAGACCATGATCGCCCATGTATACAACACAGTACATAATGATGATGATGAATTGCTGACAGTATGAAGGTGAGTGGTAGAATCAGGAGGAAATTGATGAGAAAGTGGGGGACTGTTGTTGCATGAATGAAGTCACTGGAGAAAAGTACTGGTAGATACAAAGCAGCTTCTTTATTTGACAAAACAAGGTACATCAGGCATGATATGGCGATGCTTTCAGTCGAAAGGTCTCACTGGACCAATGCGGGGTTAGGTATTTTATGTGCTAAACATCAAAGGACAATTCCATATTTACAAAGTATGGACAATGCTTTCTTTGAAACTACATGCAAACTTCATACCTCCCAATTTGCATGCACACCCTAGACATCCAAATGAATTTTAATCAGCATTGTCTGGTCTGAGATTCACGGCTTTTAGAAACCCATTGGTCAGAGCTGCACGCCAAATTAAATTCACAATACATATTCAGATGCGAAGCCTGGTAGCCAAAGTCATTAACTAAATATCAATGTGCTAAACCCAAAAATTGTTCTAACTGTGAGAGTAAAATGAGACTCTGTAAATTAGTGATTGATAGTGGGTGTGGATTTGCCGTATTAAGGGCTTGTTTCTTTGCTATCTCTCAAGGATCAAGAATCAAAGATTAACTTTATTTGCTATATACATTTATATGTATTCGGAATTTGCTGTGCTGTGTTGACATGACAGGCAACAAAAACAGCAATCACCAAACATAAAGAAGAAAGAATTAGATAAAAAATAAAGTTAAAGGTTAAAGTACGGATATAGAATAAAATGTGTTTAAATATCAGCATATTAGCAACATTATAAAAAGTGGTTTAAAGTGTTTACAGTACAGAGCAGTGACAGGGGTAACAGAGGGGGTTGAGGGGAACTAACTAGAATGGTTGATCAGATTAACTGATTGAGGGAAGAAGTTTTTAAGATGGTGTGATGTCTTTACTTTAATAGCCCTACCAGGAAGGAGCCCTTGGAAAAGGCAGTTTGCAGGGTGGGCCCGTGAGTCTACCAAGTAGAGCTTGGAAAATTTCATCCTTCAACATTACATGCATCACAAACTCGTTCAACAATTCTTCACTCCCAGAAGCCCAAGAACTCGAAAGGCACTATGTAAAATTGATATGAATGCAGCAAATCTACCAAAAGCACTATCGAGTTTCCCTTGTGGGTTTGATTTCCTTTCCTCCCTGTTTTTCGATACATAGCTTATTCAATAATACAGGGATTGAGCAAGTATCTATGCTCAATCATTGTATAGGGTTATGTGATGTTTACAACATAGAACATTACAGCACACTACAGGCGCTTCAGCCCACGATGTTGTGCTGCCATTTTAACTTAATCTAGGATCAATCTAACCTTTCCCTCCCACACAGCTCTCCATTTCCCTATCATCCATGTGCCTATTGAAGAGTTTCTTAAATGCCCTGATGTATCTGCCCCTACCAGCCCTAGCAAGGCATTTCACACACCTACCACTCTCTGTAAAGAACTTACCTCTAACATTCCCCAATACGGTCCTCCATTTCAGCCCTGGGAAAAATCTCTGGCTGTATATCCTACCTATGCCTCTTGTCATCTTATACACCTCTCTCGTCATCTCTGATCTTCCTTCACTCCAGAGAGAAAAGCCCTAGCTCACTCAACCTCTTCTCATAAGACATGCTCTCTAATCCCGGCAACATCCTGGTAAGTTTCATCTACACCCTCCCTAAAGTTCAAGTTCAAGTTTATTGTAATCTGAATTTACATAGATACAACCAAATGAAACAATGTTCCTCTGGACCATGGTACATCCACAGAACACACAGCACATGGGCCAAGGAGATTGTGGGATGGGTGGTAGGGATTCTCAACAATACTTCAGGTCCTTCTTCTACAACATTCCCAGTAAATGTCACAAATAGTGGTGAGACCCTGGTGATCCTTTCAGCAGATTTGCATCCTTTCTATAAGGAGTTTCTTCAAAATAATTTATTATTACTTCCACCAATTACAACTTTGTTTTGTTATTTCTGCAATGATAATCAACATGATAATTGGCAGGGTAGTTCTCTGTCTGAGATGGTGGTGAGTGGCACTGAAGCACCACAAGGGACTGTCATGTCTCCATTTCTGTTCACACTGTACACGTCAGACTTTCAGTACAAATTTGAGTCTTATCACTTGCAGAAGTTCTCTGATGGTGACTCTGCAGTGTATCAGAGATGGGCAGGAGTCAGAGTACAGAGGACTGGTGGACAAATTTCTGAAATGCTGCAGAAGGAATCTCCTGTTCCTGAATGTGGCCAAACCAGGGATTTTAGGAGGAGGAGGACTGTGATGAATCCTGTATATGTTCTGGGAGAAGAAATTACGGTGGTGGAGAAGTACAAATACTTGGGTGTTCACCTCGACAAGACTTGACAGGAAAACCAACACCAAGGCTGTTTACAAGAAGGAGATGAACAGACTCTATTTTCTAAGGAAGCTGCAATCCTGCAATGTGTGCAGCAGGATGTTGGAGATCTTTGATCTTTTACCAGTTTGTTGTAGCAAGTGCATGATTTATGTTGGGGAGCAGCATCGGCGCTGGTGATGCAAAAAGACTAAATAAACTCATCAAAAAGGTTGGAACCGTCCTTGGCCTCAACCAGGGCTCTTTTGAGTTCGTGGTGGAGAGGAAGTCACTAAACAAACTGTTAACCATTCTGGACAATCAGGCACATCCTCTCCATGACCTACTGAATGAGCAGTAGAGCACCCTTTCAAACAGACTCAATCAGCTCCGCTGTCACAAGGATCATTACAGAAAATCTTTCCTACCAAATGCAATAAGCATGTACAACAGTTCATCTCTGTGCAACAGGAGAACACACATCATAGTACAATAGTCTAATGTTTTATTATTTTGTACATTATTGCAAATGATTGCACATTGATAAATTATGGTGTATATTATTATTCTGTACTTTATTATTAGTTATTATTGCTAAGTATGTTTTTAAATGTTGCTGCTGTAATGAAATAATTTCTCACTCAGGATCAATAAAGTACTTATTATTATTATTAGATCAAGGGAGAATGAATATCTTGTTTCCAGGTCTTTTATACTGTGTGCAATAATACAAAAACGCACCTGACAAAGGCCAGGTGAGCTTCTCTCTCAATTGTGCCCTTCCTCTCATGGAAACATAAGTTTCTGTTTGTTTTTCAGAATTGCCTTCATCAGTTTAGTTCATCAAATTGGAATAAAGACAGTTGTAGTTGGGAGATGAAGCTTCTGCCAATTCAGGTTGATCCAGGATCAGTACTGACAGGTCATGTGTAGTGTAGGTCTGATAATCAGCAAAGTATTCAAATTCAAACTCCCATTCGGGGGCACATGCACTTGTGGTGGGTAGGGTTGGCAAGTGATGCAGTTCATAGGTACATGCATTTCTGCTTCCTCCATAACATAAGTGTAAAATTCAATGGATAGAGAATTGGAGTGCTGCATAGGAGGGAAGGGTTTGATTGATCTTGGAATAGGTTAAAAGGTCAGCACAACATTGTGGGCCAAAAGGCCTGTAATGATTACACATGTTAATAATAACATTAAGGACATTTAAAGAAGGTACAAAGGAGATTTGCCAGGATGCTGTCTGGATTAGAGAGTATGTCTCATGAAGATGGGTTGAGTGTGCTAGGGCTTTTGCCTTTGGAGTGATGAAGGATGAGAGGTGACTTGAGAGAGGTGTACAAGATGATAAAAGGCATAGAAAGAGTGAACAGCACGAGACTTTTTCCCAGGGCAGAAATGGCTTCTACGAAGGGGCATAATTTTAATGTGAATGAAGTAAAGTTTAGGGGAGACATCAGAGGATCTACAAATAGAGCATTGAACGTGCTGCCACGGATGGTGGTAAATACTTAGATAGGCGCATGGATGAAAAAAAGGAGGGAGGGATATGTGGGAGGTAATGATTTGATTAATCTTGGAATAGGCTAAAAGGTTGGCTCAACATCATGGGCTGAAGGTTCTACTCTATGTTCTATGCACATGTGTACAACCCCAAATGCGAGCAAAAGTGAATTTCTGGCCATTTGTTTGCTCTGACATTGTAGCAGAGTCTAGCCTGGAAGAAATCCCCACTGTCTTCATTTTCCATACTGTCATCCTAGTCCTTCTGAGTGCAACTGTCATTCTAGCTTCTCCTTCTGACAACTGGTCATGCTCAACAGAACTAAAAAAATGAAAACATGAGAAAAGCATTCCATTGCTAAAGTACAGTATGTTCTAACAATCAACAAATCAACCTGGCCCTGCATTTTAACACCATCCACCATCTTAGTTTCCAAACCTTTAGTAGCCCTTGTCTAACAAAGACTTATCTGAGGAGGTGTAGGAGCCTGACCCTGCCCCCCCCCCACCCCCCCCCCACACACACACACACACACACACACACACACACACACACACACACTTTGAGTACAGGAGCAGGGAGGTTCTACTGCAGTTGTACAAGGCCTTGGTGAGACTGCACCAAGAGTATTGTGTGCAGTTTTGGTCCCCTAATCTGAGGAAGGACATTCTTGCCATAGAGAGAGTACAGAGAAGGTTCACCAGATTGATTCCTGGGATGGCAGGACTTTCATATGAAGAAAGATTGGAACGACTAGGCTTATACTCACTGGAATTTAGAAGATTGAGGGGGGATCTTATTGAAACGTATAAAATTCTAAAGGGATTGGACAGGCTAGATGCAGGAAGATTGTTTCCGATGTTGGGGAAGTGCAGAACGAGGGGTCACAGTTTAAGGATAAAGGGGAAGCCTTTTAGGACCGAGATGAGGAAAAACTTCACACAGAGAGTGGTGAATCTGTGGAATTCTCTGCCACAGGAAACTGTTGAGGCCGGTTCATTGGCTATATTTAAGAGGAAGTTAGATATGGCCCCTGTGGCTAAAGGGATCAGGGGGTATGGAGAGAAAGCAGGTACAGGGTTCTGAGTTGGATGATCAGCTATGATCATACTGAATGGCGGTGCAGGCTCAAAGGGCCGAATGGCCTACTCCTGCACCTATTTTCTACATTTCTATGTTTCTACACACACACACACAAACAAACAGTTTTAGGAACAGTTTCTTCCCCTCCTCCAGCAGATTTATGAACAGTCCATGTTATCTTGGACCTTGTTAATACTCTTTTGATTTCTCTATCCAGCTATCTATCTATCTAATAGTGCTTTTTTATATTTTTAACTGCACTGCTGCCACAAAAGATCAAATTTCACAGCATATGTCAGTGATAATAAAGCCGATTCTGATCTGGTTCACTTTGAAATTGCCCATTGACTCAGCCTCGGCTGACAATCGGGAGATAGCTCTAGTTTCCTCTTGCTTTTTTGAGACCACAATCCTGAATGGATGGATATGCCCTCTGCCCCACTCCAGAAGAGATAGTTATCCATTATCAACATTTCAGCACTTTCATTCGTTCACCTCTTTATCACAAATTCCTTGCTATGTTTAAGGTTAAGAGCTCATAAAGTAATAATTACATTGTCGGATGAGGGCTCCTACTTCGCCAAGGACCAACGGTAATTCAGCAGTACCTCCAAGGGTAAATGCCAAGAGCTTGCATTACGAAGAACTGTATTTCCCAATTCCCACACCACCTTACACCACAGCATAGCAGTACACATATCCTCAGAGGTCACTTTCATTTCATGTTAACAGGCACTGGATAAATTTTGAAAAGAAATGTTTCACTGTTAAAGAAAACGGAGACAAAGAATGATGGAAACACCCATCAGATCTGACTACATCTACAGAGTTTGTTAGTGGTTGATTGTTTTTCATTGGAATTGGAATACCTAACATTGTATAAAGGAGAACTGTATAAGCTTTTAACATTCTGTAAAAGGGTACAAGCCCAGCCCTGATGAAGGGTCTCAGCCTGAAACAGCAACTATTTATTCCTCTCCATAGATGCTGTCTGACCTGTTGAGTTCCTCCAGCATTTTGTATATATCACTCTGGATTTCCAGCATCTGCAGAATCGCTTGTGTTAGTGTATAAGGAAATACAGAGGCTGTGTGAATTGGTTGATGGGCTGTTAAAAGAGAGAAAAAATAGATTTGTGGCAGAGCGGACAAGGGGAATTAAACAGCAACAAGGGAGGTAATGAAGGAACAGTAAAGATCAGCTCAGAGGAGATGTTAAAAGCAAACAGAATCATCACCCGCACCTACAGGAGAAATAGAAATAGTCTGGAGAAGAGAAAATCTGCGGATGCTGGAAAACACAAAATGCTGGAGGAACTCAGCAGGTCAGGCAGCATCTATGGAGGAGAATAAATAGTTGATGTTTTGGGCTGAGGCCCTTCATCAGGACTGGAAAAAAAAGATGAGAATTCAGAGCCAGGAGGTGGGGGGAGGAGAGGATGAAGTACAAGGTGGTAGGTGATAGGTGAAACCAGGGGAGGGAGAGGGGTGAAGGGGGCTACAGACTGAAGTTGCTGAATATTGTGATGGCCAAAAGGTTGTAAAATAGCTAATCAAAAGATGACAGATTCTGATAATTGGTTATTGACCTTAAATATTAACTCTGTTTCTGTCTCCACACATTTTGCTTGACCTGATGCACTTCCAGCGTTTTATGTTTAATTTCAGATTTCCAGCATCTGCAATATTTTTACTTTGATGATACTGGTTAAATTTTATTACCATTACTACATAAAAATAGGTTATTATAGATGTTTATTTTCTCAAAGTTATTTTACATGAAAGTTCCTTACTTTTGAGTTCGGAGTACCATGTTTCCAAAAGATTGCCAATTTACACACATCAATTTTTCATAAACAATAAAGTGATAAATCACAAAAGTTTGGATAGATTGCAAGAATGTTGTCGCAATATCAAAGCAATTATAGTACTTGTATAATAGTTTAGTTCATTTATGACATAAGCAGCACAATGGCTCCAGTTCTTGATTATTTTTGTCAAATCTGATCTATCTAATGTGCCAAGGTAGATTAAACATAACAAAACCCTCATCATCAGTTTGCATACAAAGAGGAAATCTATTTGAATATAATTTAACCATTATTTATTCATGGGGAAACAGCAAACAAATGGGACGTGAAATCTCTCATTTGTTGTTTGGGTCATGCTGCCTTGTTTAAAGAAACAAAGAGATCAATAAATCATCTCAATTTGTGGACTGGTTAATGAGATGAACAGTGATTCCTCTAATTCATGGGGTTTCATTCTCTGCAGCATCGAGTGTATCTGAGCCATGCCTTCCTGGAAGGGCTTCTAAACTGGAGCCTGTCAGCCTATTCCATTTCAGCACTCCTCTTGTTTTGAGTACAGTATTCTCTAAGCAGAGAGTTGTAACATAATATTTTAATGCTTATCTTGTAGAAATGCAATTTATGCACCCATTTTATCTGAATTTATATTCTCTAGTTTGTGCTGGGTTAATGGATCTTGCTCAAGATGCAATGTTAAATCGGAACTGAGCTTTGGTTCCCCTGGAATATGTGAAGGGAACCTCTGTTTCTAAATTACCCCAATCTCGACATGAAGCAATGTCCCCTGTGGAAAAGTATGGATCTGCCTGGTGGTTTATGAATGTAGACTTGAAATTGCTTCATGGCTGCCAGTCGTTCCTATATAATTAATTATCATAGTAGAAATTAGACAAGTCTACAAACCCAAAAAGAACAAACTTATACATGAAATGGTGAATGAAAGAGGGTGTCTTTGGAAATATGACTTAGTGCAAGTCAGTAACTCAAGGATATTGAATGGGGAAAAGCAGGAGAAAAAATTATTTCATACATATAAGAGATAAAGATTTTGCAGCATGTAAAGCCTTAATACCAGCCTTACAAATTGTACATCAGTGTTGATGCTTCTTCTATTAAAGTATCTAATTCAGTTTTGATAGAGAAAAATTGATACTTGAGATTTCTAGGCTCTCAAGAGTGGAGGATAATTCACTAATCTATTGACAATATTTTGCATTAAGCAAGTTCCTAATTGCCATTATTCTATATCAAAATGGAAACCATTTGTTGATGTCTGTACTTCATAATGACCTAAGAGGGAAAGTCTTAAAAATACAACACAGACTTTACCTTTTGTGAAATAGTACACAGGGGCTTCTGAGGGAAGTTCATTAAAAACTAAAGAGGGTTCTTTCATAGAGCAAGGTTCAAAGTTCAAAGTAAAATTATCAGAGTACATACATGTCACCACATTCAACACTGACATTCTTTTTCTGCAGGCATACTTAGCAAATCTATAGAACAGAAACTGTAAAATGTAAACATCAGGAACTGTAAACAAATTGTGCAAATGCAGACAAAAATAAATAGCAATAAATACCGAGCATGAAATAACAATACAACAGAGTCCTTAAATGAGTGTAACTATCCTGTTTTGTTCAGGACCCTGATGGTTGAGGGGTAGTAACTGTTCTCGAGCTTGGTGGCACGAGTCCTGAGGCACCTGTACCTTCTACCTGATGGCAGCAGCAAGAAAAGAGCATGGCCTGGGTTGTGAGGATCTTGATGATGGATGATGCTTTTCTACAGCAATGTTTCATGTAGATGTGCTCAATGGTTGGGAGGGTTTTACCCGTGATGTACTGGTCCGAATCCTACCCTTTGTAGGATTTTCTACTCAAAGGCATTGGTGTTCCCTTACCAGGCCGTAATGCAGCCAGTCAGCACACTTTCCACCACAAACGTTCTATAGAAGTTTGCCAAGGTTTTTGATGACATGCTAAATCTCCACAGACTCCTGAAGAAGTAGAGGCACTGTCATACTTTCTTCACAACTTTATTTATATGGTGGGTCCAGGACAGGTCACCTGAGATAGTGACACACAGGAATTTAAAGTTACTGACCCTCTCCACCTCTGATCCTCCAATTGTGGAGGAGATGTTGTTGCCAATACAAACTGACTGGGGTCTACAAGTGAGGAAATCCAGGATCCAATTGCATAAGAGGATATTGAGGCCAGGTCTTGGATTTACTAACTAGTTTTGAGGGGACCATGGTATTGAATGCTGCACTGTAATCGATAAAACCATCCTGATGTATGCATCTTTGCAGTCCAGATGTTCTAGGGTTGTGTGAAGAGCCAACGAGATAGTATCTGTTGTAGACCTGTTGCTTCGATAGGCAAATTGGAGAGGATCCAAGTTGCCATTCAGACAGGAGCTGATGTGCTTCAACACCAGCCTCTCAAAATACATCATCACTGTGGATGTAAGTGCCACTGGACGATAGTCATTTAGACCGGTTACCACACACTCTTCTTGGGCACCAGTATGAATGAAGCCTGCTTGAAGCAAGTGGGTACTACACTCTGCCAGAGAGAGAGGTTGACGATATCCATTGACGATAGCCAGTTGGTTGGATCTTAAAGATGGTGCCTGTGTACTCTCTGTGGGCTGCAGGAACTTCTACTAGTTTTCCTCCTTTGAACTACTTTCACTGCAATTAGCAGCATGTAAATTTCCTCTTAACAATGGACTGTGAAATTATATCAGATCTCATGTTTGATGGTTAAATGTGAAGCAGTTAAGCGTGGCACCTTGAAGGGTCAAGACCAAGGCCAAAAATGCAGCAGGAGAGGTGGGATTCAAACCTGGCAAAGGTGCAGCTATCCGACCAGAAGGTTTTACAATTTTCAGAATGGATTGAACCTCGAATTCTGGTAAGAAAAGAGGTGGCAGCATATGCTTTTTAGTCCATTCTCATTGGTGCATGGACATTGGGGTTATGTCAACTTCTTGTTTCCCCTGAATTAGAACAACGAATGATTAAATGTACCGCACTCACTTTCTCTCTCTCTCTCACCCCACCATACTCACTCTCTCTCACACACACAACCACACTCACTCTAGAAATTCTACTTGCCTCGAGAGTTGTCATCCGTGATCCTAATCACAGCTTACATACCGTCAGCGTGATACTGTCTGTAAACAAGAAACAGCCCATTCCAATGCATTTCAAATTATAGTCGGTGACTTTAACCAGGCCTGTTTGAAAAAAACCTTGCCCAATTATGACCAGCACATAACCTATTGCACCAGAGGTCCCAACACACTAGGCCACTGCTACACTACAATAAGGAATGCATATCATTCCTTCCCAAGACCACATTTTGGCAAGTTGGGTCATGTGGCTGTACTCCTACTACCTGCATCCAAACGGAACCTAAAGAGCAAGGCTCCAGAGATCAAGACAACCAAGAAGTGGTCGTGGGAGGCAGAAGAACAGGTACACAATTGCCTTGAGTCAGTGGACTGGGCCGTGTTCAAGACTCACCTGAGGTCCTGTATGACTCCACCAGGGTTGTTACAGACTTTATTAAAACAGCCGTGGATGAGTAGAGACAAAATTGTTCAGGGTTTTCCCCAATCAGAAGCCCTGGATGCATAGTGAAATCCAGAATTTGTTGAGAGCCAGATCAGAGGCTTCCAAGTCTGGAGATCAAGAATACTACAAGAGGTGCAGGTATGATCTCTGGAAGGCCATCTCTTGGGCAACGTGGAGATTCTGGGCTAGACTGGAATCAATAAGAGATGCTCGACAGCTGTGGCAGGGTTTGAACACCATAACCTCCTACAAAGCTAAAACTTGCGATCATGGGGGACAGCAGAGCTTTGCTTCCAGATGAGCTCAATGCCTTCTACGCTCACTTTGACACAAGAACAGGTAGGAACCATTGCGCACCCCCATGTCTCCCAATGATCCTTCGGTCTCAGTATCTGAAGATGATGTGCGGGCTGCCTTCAAGAGAGTGAATCAAAGGAAAGCATCCAGTCTGGATGGACTACCTGGCTGAGCACTGAAGACCTGTCAAGATGACAAAAGATACTACCATTGATGGTGGAGGAGACAGAGTAGAGCATTCCCAGATGTAAGCAGCAGAGAGAGGCCAGAATCCCACACGAGATGCTGGAGGAACTCAACAGGTCAGGCAGCATCTATAGAGAGAAATGAACAGGTACGTTTTGGACCAAACCCTTCAACAGGACCTTCTTCAGGTATGTGGCTTGGAAGGGAACCACTTGGTGGTGGTGTTCCCATAGACTTTCAGCCTCTATTCTTGAGTGATAGAGGCTGTAGTACCGGGTGATGCTATTGAAGAAGCCTTGGAAGATTGCTTCATCGTAGAAGATGTAATGTGGAAAACATTCTGACTGGTTGTGACACTGTCTAGTATGGAGGAGCCGCTACCCAGGATCGGTAAAAGCTGCAAAGGATTATAAACTCAGCTAGCTCCATTGTGGGCAAAGACCTCCCCGGCATTGAGAACATCTCAAAAGGCAGTTTCTCAAGAAGGTAGCATCCATCATTAAGAACCCTCATCACCCAGGACATTGTTATCATCAGGGAGGAGGTACAGGAGCCTGAAGATGCATGCTTAACATTTTAGGAACAGCTTCTTCCCCTCCAACATCAGATTTCTGAGCAGTATATGAACCCATGTACACTAACTCACTATTTTTGCACTACTTATTAATAATTAATATACAGCATATTTCTTTTTGTAATTTATCATATGCTTTATGTATTGCACTGTACTGCTGCCACATAGCAACAAATTTCATGACATATGTCAATGATATTAAACCTGATTCTGATCAAGTCCTGATGAAGGGTCTTGGCCTGAAACGTTGACTGTTTATTCTGACTAGAAATTTAAGTCAACAATAAAAGTTCTATGATTACAGAGCAGATCATAGCAGTCCAGAGCAGAAATGTAGCATAGTAAGCTTACAGCGTCAGCAGTGCAATTGGGATTCAATTCGCACTGTAACGAGTTTGTACATTTTCCCCAGGTCCAGATAGGCTCTGCTTTCTGCCCACATTCCAAAGATATACAGGTTAGGGACAGGGTTAGGCATCGGAAACATGGTGATACTTGTGGGCTGCACCCCAGTACATTCTCACACTGTGTTGGTTGCTGACACAGACTATGCAATTCAATGTATGTGTTAGTGTTTTGCTAACCGCTACGCTACTGCACCACCTAGAATGCTATGAGCTGCTCTTGTAGTTATAGAATATTTATTGTCAACTAACTTAAACTTCTGGTCAGAATGCTGATGGTAGAGCATTAACTCATTATATTCGAGGTAGTCTTTGATTGGCACTTGTGTGTGAAAAATGTGACTTGATTACATAAGGGTCCTCAGACGCCATGGTCTAGACTCTCGAGCAATAAACAGTCTGCTGGAGGAACTAAGTGGGGTGGGGGTAAAGGGACCAGTGACATTTCAGGCCAAACACTGGGTGAACAAGTAGTCTTTAGACTACTGCAAGTCTGTGTCTTTGCTATTGCTTTGCTCACGCTTGAGCGCACGGTGACAGGTGCTGATGCTTTTTTTTGCCAGTGGGGGGAGGAGGGGATCGTTTTTTGCTGCCGCTTACGTGCGGGAGGGAGGGGAGCTGGGGGGGACTTTGGGGTTCTAACATTTAACTGTCATTCATTCTTTGAGGGCACTCCTCTGTTTTCGTGGATGGTTGCGAAGAAAAAGCATTTCGGGATGTATATTGTATACATTTCTCTGACATTAAATGTACCTTCAAAACCTTTGAAAACCCTGAATCAGGACAAAGGGCGATATGGCCAGATTGAGGAAGGTAAAGCAGAGGTAGTTGGGTGGCTGATAAGTAGGAACACAGAAGCAATCAGTGCTGGAATCTGATAAGTAAGGAAGGTGATCATGGGAACCATTAGTGAAGAGGTGAAACACAGATGGATCAGATAGACCCACGCCCAGATGTGGGTGGGGGGAGAGCTGCTAGGTGAAATGTGTAGATTGTAGGTGCATGGAACCAGGATGGGAAAGGTGACAAAAATGGTTGGGGGTGGTCTGAAAGGGGCCAGGGTTTGTCGTATTCTTAACTTGTGATTTATTACCTGGAATCTGGATGTTGTGAAAGACACACTGTGTGGAGACACTGATGAAGCTTCATCTGCGTGGTTAGAAAAGCAATGAATCCTACTTCTGACCTGATGAAGTAGGAAAAATGTAGTGCTTTGAAATATAATCAGAGGCTGTAATTGTAAAGAACATATAGGCAAACATACTAAAGTGATTACTTAGACACAAGATATTGATGGTACTTTTACATCCATGGAGAATTGCCCAATAATTACTATCATCAGGAGAGGAAATGGAAGAAACTGAGGTAAATTAACATTTTGATGTCAGCATTGAAGAGATTCATATCATTAATTTGGCACACATATGAAAATT
Source organism: Hemitrygon akajei (assembly GCF_048418815.1). NCBI lineage: Eukaryota > Metazoa > Chordata > Chondrichthyes > Myliobatiformes > Dasyatidae > Hemitrygon > Hemitrygon akajei. Next base: position 42,659,659 of record NC_133149.1, on the reverse strand, counting down.
AATTTAATTTAATGGCACAAGTATGAAATAGACTTATTCAGAAGTAGGTTTGTATACACTCAGTGGCCATTTTAATTAGATACACATGTACAGCTGCTCGTTAATGCAAATCTGATCAGCCAATCATGTGACAGCAACTCAATGGATTAAAGCATGCAGACATGGTCAAGAGGTTCAGTTGTTGTTCAGACCAAACATCAGAATGGGGAAGAAATATGATCTAAGTGACTTTGACCATGGAATGATTATTGGTGCCAGATCGTGCCAGACGCCATCGTCATAGCGGCCATTGTCGGAATGGACTGAGGCAGAGTGGGACGGCTTTGGCTAAATCAGGCTTCAGCGAGAACAGGCAGAGGCAAGGTTGAATGGGGCACAACTGCGCAAGCGCGTGAGATCAGCGGGGGAATTTAAAAAGCAAGCAGAGGCTGAGTACGAGCTTCACTCCAGGTGAGGTAAGGCTGGGTAAGTTCCTTTAATTAATCTAATTAGCTTAGGAGTAGGTAATGGAGGCAGCAGTTAGGGCAGTTGAGTACTCCATTTGCAGTATGTGGGAAGTCAGGGCAAGCACTGTTGTCCCTGATGACTACACCTGTAAAAGGTGCATCTAGCTGCAGCTCCTGACAAACCGTGTTAGGGAACTGGAGCTGGAGCTGGATGAACTTCGGATCATTCGGGAGGCAGAGGCAGAAATAGACACGAGTTTCAGGGAGATTGTCACCCCTAGGAGTCAGGAGACAGGTAGTTGGGTGACTGTCAGGAGAGGGAAGGGGAATAGACAGGAAGAGCAGAGCACCCCTGTGGCCGTTCCCATCAACAATAAGTATACCGTTTTGGATACTGTTGGTGGGGACGACCTACCAGGGACAAATTGCAGTGGTTGCGTCTCTGGCACCGAAACTGGACCCTCAGCTCAGAAGGGAAGGAGGGAAAAGAGGAGAGCAGTAGTGATAGGGGATTCGATAGTTAGGGGGACAGATAGGAGGTTCTGTGGAAGAGATCGAGACTCCCAGATGATCTGTTGCCTCCCTGGTGTCAGGGTCCGCGATATCTCAGATCGAGTTCTCAGTATTCTCAAGAGGGAGGGTGAGCAGCCAGATGTCGTGGTCCATGTAGGAACCAATGACGTGGGTAGGAAGAGTGAGGAGGCTCTGAGAGGTGAGTTTAGGGAGCTAGGTGCCAAGTTAAAGGACAGGACCTCTAGGATAGCAATCTCAGGATTGCTACCAGTACCACGTGCAGGTGGGTTTAGAAATAGTAAGATAGTGCAGATCAACATGTGGCTGAGGACATGGTGCTGGAGGGAGGGCTTCAGGTTTATAGATAATTGGGCAGTTTTCCAGGGAAGGTGGGACCTGTTCTGGCGGGACGGTTTACATCTGAACTGGAGGGGGACAAATATTCTTGCAGGTAGGTTTGCTAGAGAGGCTCCAGTGGGTTTAAACTAGATACAAGGTGGGAGGGGAACCAGAGTGTAGGAATAGATGTATGGGAGAAGGAAGAAAAAGAAGACAGTAAAGTTCTTTGTACCGTTAGAGATAAACAGAGAGGAGGAGGTGGAGAATTTCTTAAATGCATTTATTTTAATGCTAGGAGCATTGTAAGAAAGGTGGATGAGCTTAGAGAATGGATTGATACCTGGAAATATGATGTTGTAGCTATTAGTGAAACATGGTTGCAGGAGGGGTGTGATTGGCAACTAAATATTCCTGGATTTCGTTGCTTCAGGTGTGATAGAATCGGAGGAACAAGAGGGGGAAGTGTTGCGTTGCTTGTCAGAGAAAATATTACAGCGGTGCTCTAGCAGGATAGATTAGAGAGGTCATTTAGGGAGGCTATTTGGGTGGAATTGAGGAATGGGAAAGGTGTAGTAACACTTATAGGGGTGTATTATAGACCACCTAATGGGGAGCAAGAATTGGAGGAGCAAATTTGCAAGGGGATAGCAGATATTTGTAGTAAGCACAGGGTTGTGATTGTGGGAGATTTTAATTTTCCACACATAGACTGGGAAGCCCATACTGTAAAAGGGATGGATGCTTTAGAGTTTGTAAAATGTGTGCAGGATAGTTTTTTGCAGCAATACATAGAGGTACCGACTAGAGAAGGGGCAGTGTTGGATCTTCTGTTAGGGAATGAAATAGGTCAGGTGACGGAGGTATGTGTTGGGGAGCACTTCTGGTCCAGTGATCACAATGCCATTAGTTTCAGTATAATTATGGAGAAGGATAGGACTGGACCCAGGGTTGAGATTTTTGATTGGAGAAAGGCTAACTTTGAGGATATGTGAAAGGATTTGGAAGGAGTGGATTGGGACAATTTGTTTTATGGGAAGGATGTGATAGAGAAATGGAGGTCATTTAAAGGTGAAATTTTGAGGGTACAGAATCTTTATGTTCCTGTTAGGTTGAAAAGAAAGGTTAAAAGTTTGAGAGAGCCATGGTTTTCAAGGGATATTGGAAACTTGGTTAGGGAGAAGAGAGATATCTACAATAAATATAGGCAGCATGGAGTAAATGAGGTGCTCGAGGAATATAAAGAATGTAAGAAGAATCTTAAGAAAGAAATTAGAAAAGCTAAAAGAAGATACGAGGTTGCTTTGGCAAGTAAGGTGAAAATAAATCTGAAGGGTTTCTACAGTTATATATAAATACAAATACAAATACTTTATTGTCACCAAACAATTGATACTAGAGCGTACAATCATCACAGTGATATTTGTTTCTGCGCTTTGCACTCCTTGAAGTACAAATCAAAGTAAATATAATAAAAATTTAAATTATAAATCATAATTAGAAAATAGAAAAGGGAAAGTACGGTAGTACAAGTCAGGTCCAGATATTTGGAAGGTATGGCCCAGATCTGGGTCAGGATCTGTTCAGCAGTCTCATCACAGTTGGAAAGAAGCTGTTCCCAAATCTGGCCGTACGTATCTTCAAGCTCCTGAACCTTCTCCCAGAGGGAAGAGGGACAAAAAGTGTGTTGGCTGGGTGGGACTTATCCTTGATTATCCTGGCAGCACTGCTCCAACAGCTTGTGGTGTAAAGTGAGTCCAAGGATGGAAGATTGGTTTGTGTGATTAATAGCAAAAGGATAGTGAGAGATAAAATTGGTCCCTTAGAGAATCAGAGTCAACAGCTATGTGTGGAGCTGAAAGAGATGGGGGAGATTTTGAACAATTTCTTTTCTTTGGTATTCACTAAGGAGAAGGATATTGAATTGTGTAAGGTAAGGGAAACAAGTAGGGAAGTTATGGAAACTATGACGATTAAAGAGGAGGAAGTACTGGTGCTTTTAAGGAATATAAAAGTGGATAAATCTCCGGGTCCTGACAGGATATTCCCTAGGATCTTGAGGGAAGTTAGTGTGGAAATAGCAGGGGCTCTGACAAAAATATTTCAAATGTCATTAGAAACGGGGATGGTGCCGGAGGATTGGCATATTGCTCATGTGGTTCCATTGTTTAAAAAGGGTTCTAAGAGTAAACCTAGCAATTATAGGCCTGTCAGTTTGATGTCAGTGGTGGGTAAATTAATGGAAAGTATTCTTAAAGATAGTATATATAATTATCTGGATAGACAGGGTCTGATTAGGAACAGTCAACATGGATTTGTGCGTGGAAGGTCATGTTTGACAAATCTTATTGAATTTTTTGAAGAGGTTACGAGGAAAGTTGATGAGGGTAAAGCAGTGGATGTTGTCTATATGGACTTCAGTAAGGCCTTTGACAAGGTTCCGCATGGAAGGTTAGTTAGGAAGGTTCAATCGTTAGGTATTAATATTGAAGTAGTAAAATGGATTCAACAGTGGCTGGATGGGAGATGCCAGAGAGTAGTGGTGGATAACTGTTGGTCAGGTTGGAGGCCGGTGACTAGTGGTGTGCCTCAGGGATCTGTACTGAGTCCAGCGTTGTTTGTCATATACATTAATGATCTGGATGATGGGGTGGTAAATTGGATTAGCAAGTATGCAGATGATACTAAGGTAGGTGGCGTTGTGGATAATGAAGTAGGTTTTCAAAGCTTGCAGAGAGATTTAGGCCAGTTAGAAGAGTGGGCTGAACGATGGCAGATGGAGTTTAATGCTGATAAGTGTGAGGTGCTACATTTTGGTAGGAATAATCCAAATAGGACATACATGGTAAATGGTAGGGCATTGAAGAATGCAGTAGAACAGAGTGATCTAGGAATAATGGTGCATAGTTCCCTGAAGGTGGAATCTCATGTGGATAGGGTGGTGAAGAAATCTTTTGGTATGTTGGCCTTTATAAATCAGAGCACTGAGTATAGGAGTTGGGATGTAATGTTAAAATTGTACAAGTCATTGGTAAGGCCGAATTTGGAGTATTATGTACAGTTCTGGTCACCAAATTATAGGAAAGATGTCAACAAAATAGAGAGAGTACAGAGAAGATTTACTAGAATGTTACCTGGGTTTCAGCACCTAAGTTACAGGGAAAGGTTGAACAAGTTAGGTCTTTATTCTTTGGAGCATAGAAGGTTGAGGGGAGACTTGATAGAGGTATTTAAAATTATGAGGGGGATAGATAGAGTTGACGTGGATAGGCTTTTTCCATTGAGAGGGGAGATTCAAACAAGAGGACATGAGTTGAGAGTTAGGGGGCAAAAGTTTAGGGGTAACACGAGGGGGAACTTCTTTACTCAGAGAGTGGTAGCTGTGTGAAACGAGCTTCCAGTAGAAGTGGTAGAGGTAGGTTCGGTATTGTCATTTAAAGTAAAGTTGGATAGGTATATGGACAGGAAAGGAATGGAGGGTTATGGGCTGAGTGCAGGCCAGTGGGACTAGGTGAGAGTAAGTGTTCAGCATGGACTAGAAGGGCCGAGATGGCCTGTTTCTGTGCTGTAATTGTTATATGGTTATATGGTTATACGGGGTGGTTTGAGTATCTTAGAAACTGCTGATCTCCCGGGATTTTCAGCACAACAGTCTCTAAGAGTTTGCAGAGAATTGTACAATAAACAAAAACATCTAATGAGAAGCAGTTCTGTGGATGAAAACACGTTGTTAATGAGAGAGGTCAGAGGAGAATGGCCAGACTGGTTCAAGCTGACAGGAAGATGAGAGTAATTCAAATAACCACACATTACAACAGTGGTGTGCAGAAGATCATCTCTGAACACAAAACACATCAAAACTTGAAGTGGGTGGGCTACAACAACATAAGACCACAGACATACACTCAGTGGCCACTTTATTAGGTACAGAAGACACCAAATAAAATGGGCACTGAATGTAGAGAACTGGGCAAAGGAATGGAGCCATTAATCAGATGATCTTTAGGTAAGACATTCTCAACAATTAGCAGACAATGTGTATGAGGATAAATAGGCATCCGTTAGTCTCAAGAGACCATGGATTTGTGCCTTGGAATGTTTCCAGGGTGCAGGCCTGGGCAGGGTTGTATGGGAGACCAGCAGTTGCCCATGCTGCAAGTCTCCCCTCTCCACGCCACTGATGTTGTCCAAGGGAAGGGCAAGGGCCGATACAGCTTGGCACTGGTGTCATCGCAGTGTCTTGCTCAAGGACACGCTGCCTTAGCTGAGGCTTGAACTAGCGACCTTCAGATCACTAGACCAACCACCTGGCCATGCGCCAGCACATGAGCACATGAGGATAAAACATGGTCTAAGAACAAAGTATTGGCAATAAGGGTCAAATCCAAACAAAACAACAACAAATTTATTGTATTCCAAGAAAATATGCTTTAGGTTAATGAATCTGTGGAATTCATTGCTACAGATGGCTGTGGAGGCCAAGTCTTGGGTATTCAGAGTGAAAGTTGATAGGTTCTTGATTAGTCAGGGCATCAAAGATTACAGGGAGAAGGCAGGAGTATGGGTTTGAGAGGGATAATAAATCAGCCATGATGGAATGGTGGAGCAGATTTGATGGGCTGAATGGCCTAATTCTGCTGCTATGTGTTATGATCTTATATAGGTTATTTTAATTGAAATCTGATTAGTCAAAGGCATTTCAGCACCTCTGCAGATGGTTTATTATCACAGATTTATAATACTGCAGTGAGTCACTTTTTGTTCTCTAGTACTGGGAAAGTACTGACGTCAGCTGGCATCCATATCTGTCCATATGCTGCACTTCTGCTTTTGAGAAGGAGATGAGAGTCAGGAACCATCTCTTCTTCCATCCCAACCACTCAACAAATTAAGTTGGAGATGGAAGTGCATCTTAGCTAGCCAATCACCTATCCTCTTGTCCTGGGAGTATGAGCTGGCTATTATAGGGAGGTTAATTTTCCTTTTAAGGGTGAGAAAAATACTCCTACTTAATTTCCATAATCCTCAGGATGTTCTTTATCATTTTAGAGGTAAGGAATTGTTTATCAGGTGAGATTAACATTATAGAGTCATAGTCATAGATTAATACAGCACTGCACCAAGCTCTTCACCCAATATTTTTGAGGCATCCATCAAGTACTGATCTATACTAATCTCATTTTCCACCACTCAGCCACAGCCTTTTCTGCTAATGCATACCAAGTGCTCATCTAGATACTTTAACTGTTAAGAGAATATTTGCTTCCACCACCTTTTCAACAGTGAGTTCCAGATTTCAATTCCCCTCTGGATTAAAAAAATCTTTCGCTAAACCCCTTAAAATCTTCTGTTGTCTAATTTAAACTTATGCCCTCTGGTCATGGATTCTCCTAAGGGGAAAAATTTCTCAGGATCTATGCTTTTCATAATTCTGTATAGGTCAATCAATTCCCCCCATATCACTCCTTCCTTCCTTTCCAATGTTGTCATATGGCTTTGGTTTACTCACTTATGAAAGGATATTGTAGCATTAGAGGGAGGGCAGAAAGGATCCATCAGACTAATTGTTGGGATAAGAGCATTGTTATGGTGCAAACAGTTGAAATATATATTCTTTAGATTTAGTAGAGTTAGAATGATGTCACTTAAATATACAAGACCCTAAGGCAGCCTGACAGGGTACACATTGAGATGTTTCCACCAGTGGGTCACTTCTGAACAATGGGACACAGTTAAAAGATATTTGGCCAGGTACATGGATGGACTGGAAGGTCTGTTTCATGCCCTGTAACTCTATGCTGACAAGATCAGCCATGCGTGTTGGAGGGAGAGGGAGGAAGGAGGAGTGGAATTGAAATTTCTTCACGGGGGGGGGGGGGGGGGTGAATCTTTAATTCTCTAGCCTGGAGACTTGTGAAGGCGAGATCACCACAGTTACTTACAGCGGAAGCAGATAATTTGTTTTGAGAAATCAAGGAATAAGCAGGGAAATGGTAGAGAGGAGTTGTTGAAGTTTAGTGCCCAGCAGCACTGAATGGTGGGGCTGGCCAAAGGGGCCGAATGGCTGAGTCCTGCTCCTACTTCTTTGGAAAAGAAAATCTTCCAGATCATTGCAGTGAAGAGGGGGGTAGAAAGTGGCCGATAGAGTGATTATGCAAGACTAAATGTTACTTAGATTTGGGCTTTAAATTCGTGCACATGTGTTGAGGACAAATGCTTGTGTTTGGGTTTAAGGTTGAGCTCCCTCCGGACGTGAGGAGCGCTCATGACAAACCACAGTGACAGCCTGCACCTTCCCGAGCGGTGTTTCGGAATCCGATGCAGAGCCGGGGTTACTGTCGGTCAAAACACTCCGCGGTTACTCTCGGTCACAGGCTTTACCTACTCCAACCTGTTATTCCGCACGAAAACCAACTCAGCAAATCAGCAATATATACACTTCTAAAGCGGCTATTTTTGTTTAACATTGTAAAGGTACCTAAATACTGGAGGAAAAATTTGACAAACATATAACCGATATTATTTTTGCTGGCAGAACATGCAAAGCGATAATCGCAAATATAAATAATGGCTCGAGAGACATTCGAATCTTGATATTAAATTTTAGAATAAATAGCAGTTTACGGGAATGTGCAATAATCACATCGGTCGGCCTCGTAGGTACATTAATGAAACAAAATGTACCGCACCTTCCGTGTCGGCGATAGTGCAGAGATGAAACAGGACGATGCCATGACTTCGGATGAACAACGATGGTCTCCTGGTCCTATTTCTGTCGCTTGGGATTTGTGATGGAGAGGTTCTGTTGTGAAACTACTGCTTGTATCGACCTCGAGTCTGTAGAGAAGCAGCCACCGCGTCCAGGCTGGGTTTTTATTTCTTCGGGGATGGGAGTGATTTACAGAACGCGATTTGTACGGGCGAAGACCCTTCCTGTCACGTCTCGTTACAGGTGCGCCAATTGTTCCACTGGGAAGGCGTGGACTTATGCTGGGATGTAAACCACAGCGCTCTGCTACAGTACTTGGTCACTGGTGCTACTTGACTGTGCTCATCCCCTGTAAGCCGTTGGGTGTGCAGTGAGCGAGATGGTCTCCAGCAAACAAATGTGGTAGCAAAGTGATCATGTTACCGGATTAATTATGAGACACTTTCTGTTTGCAATCCAGAGAAAATGTGAGTTCAAACCCAACTACTGGATTTGAAAAATAAAATATATAAATTGAAACGGACATTTGTTAAGAGTGACGCTAAAGTTCTTTTGTTATAGAGACCAATTACTTACAACAAGCATCGTGCAAGGATGAAAGTCTGTCCTCCTGATCTGTCCTGGTCTATCTCTTGCTTTAAACCCACAACAGTGTACACTTGAGATACTCTATGAAGTGACTTGATCACATCCAGCTCTAAAATTCCAAAAAATAACCCTTATTCATAAAATCTATACACAGGAAATATAAAGCAGGCAGGTTTTCTTTATATTCATTGTGCCATCCAGTCAGAATCAGAATCAGGTTTGTTTTTACTGAGGTATGAGGTGAATTTTGTTGTTTTGCGGCAGCAGTACTGTGCAATGCAGAAACATGTGCTATAATTTATAATAAGAAAAATCTTTTAAAAAATAAACAAATATTAAGAGAACAAAAATAGTGAGGCAATGTTAGTGGTTTCATGGAACATTTGGAAATCTTACGGACGTGGAAAAGAAGGTGTTACTAAAATATTGAGTGTGCTTCTTCAGGCTCCTGTATCTCCTCCCTGATGGTATTCATGAGAAGAAGGCATGCTCCGTACAGTCTATCATTTATAGTGTTGTCCAGTCTATGCATCTGTAGTACATTCTATGTGCCAAGATGGTCCATGAAATGCTGGGGTTAGCTTTGAAGTAGATAGTGAGAATAGTGTTTCAGTTTGCAGCTGTGTACAGACTTGAGTTACTCCCACGACAAAGCTCTGTATTTCAATCACTTGTCTGACTTTCAGCTTCCTCACCACATGCGAGGTGCTTAACCAGGACCTGATCAAGGTCAAACCTCAAAAGTGTAGGAGGGAAAGCAATACATTCCATCTCATCACTTTCTATGCAAGAACTTGGCAACAGGTGAAAATTTAAAAACTGTAATCATTTACAGAATGTCGCTGTCACTTTGACCATAAGATATAGGAGCAGAATTAGGCCATTTGGCCCATTGAGTCTGCTCCATGATTCCATCATCACTGATTTATTATCCCTCTCAACCCCATTCTCATCTTCTTCTCCCTGTAAACTATGATGCCCTTACTAATGAAGAACCTATCAACCTCCGCTTTAAATATGCCCAATGAATTGGCCGCCACAGCCATTTGTGGCAATGAATTTCACAGATTAACCACCCTCTGGCTAAAGAAATTCCTTCTCATCTCTGTTAGAAACATAGAAAACATATAACATAGAAAACTTACAGCACAATACAGGTCCTTCGGCCCACAAAGTTGTGCCGAACATGTTCCCATCTTAGAAATTACTAGGCTTACCCATAGCCCTCTATTTTTCTAAGCTCCATGTATCTATCCAAAAGTCACTTAAAAGACCCTATCGTATCTGCCTCCACCACCGCCACTGGCAGCCCATTCCACGCACTCACCACTCTCTACGTAAAAAAACTTACCCCTGACATCTCCTCTGTACCCACTCCCCAGCACCTTAAAACTATGCCCTCTCATGCTAGCCATTCCAGGCCTGGGGAAAAGTCTCTGACTATCCACATGATCAATGCCTCTCATCATCTTATACACATCTATCAGGTCACCTCTCATCCTCCTTCACTCCAAGGAGAAAAGGCGAAGTTCACTCGACCTGTTTTCATAAGGCATGCTCCCCAATCCAGGCAACATCCTTGTAAATCTCCTCTGCACTCTTTCTATGGCTTCCACATCCTTCCTGTAGTGAGGTGAGCAGAACTGAACACAGTACTCCAAGTGGGGTCTGACCAGGGTCCTACATAGCTGCAACATTACCTCTCGATGGACGTCTTTCTCGATGGATGTTCTGAATGGATGCCTTTCTATTCTGAGGCTGTGCCCTCTGGTCCTCCATTATAGGAAACATCCTCTCCATGTCCACTCTATTTGAGGCTTTTCAATATGCAATAGGTTTCAGTGAGATCCTCCCATCATTTTTCTAAACTCCAGTGAGTGCAGGTGCAGAACCATCAAATGCACCTCATACACTAACCCTTTCATTCCCGGATCATTCTCGTGAACCTCCTCTGGACCCACTCCAAAGTAGTCACAACCTTTGTTAGATAAGGGGGCCAAAGCTGCTCACAATACTCCAGATGCAGTCTAACCAGTGCTTTATAAAGCCTCAGCATCACATCCTTGCTTGTATATTCTAATTTTCTCTCCATTTAGAAAATAGTCTACGCCTTTATTCCTTCTGTAATATATTCTTTACTGGACTGTACCACTACTACGTCGACTCAGGCCCAGTGTGTCAGGTTAAGGCCTTGCCTTGCTACTGGTACCAAGTAGCTCAGTACTACCTGTCTTGGGTTGGGTTGTTGGCAACTCAACCGACACGCCCCCTGGTGCACTTCGGTTAACCAGGCAGGAGGGTGTATCGGCACCCAGCAGGACTAAAAACAAAACCTGTCAAAGGGCAGATTAACTCCTTGTGAGTCAATGGGCACCTACGGTCTGTGTGAGGAGTGGCACGCCGCACAGTCTTTTGTTTCGCGCCTTGTAAGGCATAAGGCATTATTGGACTGTAAATGACTGCTATTTGTGTTTGGTAGAAAAATTAAGGGAGTTAATGAGCATGTGACAGTGAAGTAGGGGAATGGGAATGATGGGGAAACTCAAACTGCTGCCATTCACTTAATGGGCTGCTCGACTTCCTACATAAAGCAAGTGAAGCTGTGTGATTTGAACAGGAAGCTATGGTGTTCCCATTTGTCTCACATTAGCAGCAAAGATCAAAGTTTTTCAAGATGCTTTTGAACTAACCTAGGTTTTGTACTGATTCACCAATTAGTCTTATTCAGTCCCCAAATCCCAAAGTACGGAAAACTCCTCTCATTTTCTCCCTTGTAGGAAATAGGATTATAGCAAATGAGAGTGTCTAGGTTTATATATGATGATATTTGCAAGGGCATGAATTCAAATTCATGATTTGTGAGGAGGCCAGTTTCCTTTACATGTTTTGACAACACTTTGTCAAGTGTGGCAATTCAAGGCACAGTGAAGTGCCTATGGGGGTCTACGTGAAAGATCTTCTGGGATTCCTGATTCACAGTTTGGTTTGAAAGTGAGTTAAGTCATGAGAACATACTGCAAACCTAAGTATCTTTCATAGTTGTGAGTGTGTTAGCAAACCACAACTTGCCCATTTATTTCACATCATTTATTCTTTACATTCCTGATGGGGTCATAGACCTAGGACAGGGCTTCTCATGCATTGTAAAAAAAGAAGAGTGATATAAAGGATTCATGCAACAGCCACTTGATGAGAGCTAAATGGTTCGCACTGCCAAACCAAATCAAAATTACTGCTGGACTAATAGCACTTGGATCCACAGGGTTCTGCTGGGAGGACCACATAGATAGGAAACGGATGACCTCTGGTGGATCAGTAATGAACAACAAAACTTCAGCTTTAATTGTGCAACGCAGACAAAATGCTGGCGGAACTCAGCAGGCCAGGCAGCATCTATGGAAAAGACCCTCTCGGCCCAAAACGTCGACTGTACTTTTTTCTATAGATGCTGCCTGGTCTGCTGAATTCCTCCAGCATTTTGTGTGTGTTGCTTGGATTTCCAACATCTGCAGACTTACTCATGTTTGAGCTTTAATTGTGCCCTCTGTCCTAATTTGTATTCTTCAAAGATTCAAAGTGCTTTTATTATCAAGGAATGTATAAATTATACAGCCTTGAGATTGGTCTGCATACAGGCAGTCAACAGACTTTGTTGGATATGTGCAATCTGAACACTCGCGCAGAGAATGGAGGTGATTAAATTATGAGGGTGTTTTGATAAAGCGAATAGGGAAGAACAATTTTCGTTGGCAAAATGGCAGTAAACAACCAAGGAAAACTGAGAGATGAAAATAGATGAAGCCAGGATCAGAATCAGGTTTATTATCACTGAGACTATCATGATGTGTGCTGGCAATATCGGAACACACGTACAGAGAAAAGACAGAACTCTAGTGTCCAGACAGCGACAAGAGTTTATTTATAATAATTCCAAAAGAACTTTGGTGACTCGGCTGAGCAACATTCTCAAAAATAGGACCCTGCGATTAGCACTTAAATAATACAGCAACAGGGAATCCCGAAGCCTATCAAAATAAACTTTACAAGCTTCAACAGATGTCACCGGGAGACCATATCACAAAGAGCGAGTCACTTGAGAAAAAATACAAGGAACTCTAAATGATTAACAACTGTCGTTAAACAACAATTAACCAATTCAGGTGCTCTGAAAGCCTCAGAGCTCAACGCTCTCCGGCTACCCACACAGGCCAAAAGAACTCATTACAGACGCATGTTATAAAATTTGTTGTTTTGCGGTAACAGTACAGTTACCGCAAAAAAATCTATAAATTACAAAAGTAAATATATATTGTAAAATAAGGATTAGCGAGGTAGTGTTCACAGGTTCATGGACTGTTCAGAAATCCAATGGCAGAGGGGTCCTAAATCGTTGAGTGAGGGTCTTCGGGCTCTTGTACCTCCTCCCTGATAGTAGTAATAAGAAGAAGGCAAGTACTGGATGGTGAGGGTCCTACATGATTAATGCCACTTTTTTGAGGTACTGCCTCTTGAAGATGTCCTTGATGTTGGGGAAGGTTTTGCCTCTGATGGAACTGGCTGAGTCAGCAACTCTCTGCACCCTCTTGCGATCCTGTGCATTGGAGAGTCTTACAAGACTGTGATGCAACGTGTCAGAATGCTCTCCACCATATATCTACAGGAATTTCTAACAGTCTTGGTGTTATGAGTGCTGAACAGACCTGATGGGAATGGGGTGCAGAGTTAACCATTCCCCCCCCCCCTTTGAGAACTATGGACTATTACTATTGCTATGCTGCTAATGAGAGAGAGAGATGAAGCACAGAGGCAGGGACATCTGCTACAGATAAGAGAGAGAGACACACAGTTGATTTATGTATTGTGGCTTCTTCCTGGATTGTTTACCTTTTGCTACAAGGACGTTACTTTGCCCGTTAACATTCCTAAGGAGACAGCAGGAGTGGCCTGATTTGATGGACATGGTCATTTTGAGTTGATGGATGGCTGATATCCCGTTAGTGGGGATAAAAGACAGGTCTGGGGAGACACCCTTCAGACACACCAGTGGACACTGACCGAGTGTTGTGCACCCACAGGAAGGTGGGGGCTTCGTGGACCGAATCAGGAGATCAGTCAATAAAGTTCACAGTGTGACGGCAGGGCCGGTGGGGACTTGTGTGTGTGTCCACTCATGCCAGAGTGACGAGTCCACCACAGAAGAAAGTTCTGGCCGAGGACGGAGGGGTCATAACCGAATGACCACAACGGTATGACAGAATCAGAATACAACAGAAGGTTTGCTGGCTGCAGCTGCTCAATCTCTCTCTCTCTCTCTCTCCAACAAATTACAATACAACAACTACCTCAGCACACATTAACTGAACGGAACTTTATATTCTTCTATGACAATTCATTTACCCCTAGACATTGATAGAGCTTGTTTATTATCGTTGATTATTAGTTCTACACTTCTACGTTTATTATTGCTAACTTGTTTTATATGTATATTTGCATTTTTGATATTATATTGCTTAGTTTACTAATAAACACCTTTAGTTACAGTACCACCAGACTCCAATGGATTCTTCTATTTCTGCTGGTCTGTAAACACAGTTACGGGGTACGTAACATTGGGCAATATACAGACAGACAGACATACTTTATTGATCCCGAGGGAAATTGGGTTTCATTACAGCTGCACCAACCAAGAATAGTGAAGAAATATAGCAATATAAAACCATAAATAATTAAATAATAATAAGTTAATCATGCCAAGTGGAAATAAGTCCAGGACCAGCCTATTGGCTCAGGGTGTCTGACACTCAGAGGGAGGAGTTGTAAAGTTTGATGGCCACAGGCAGGAATGACTTCCTATGACGCTCAGTGTTGCATCTCGGTGGAATGAGTCTCTGGCTGAATGTACTCCTGTGCCTAACCAGTACATTATGGAGTGGATGGGAGTCATTGTCCAAGATGGCATGCAACTTGGACAGCATCCTCTTTTCAGACACCACCGTCAGAGAGTCCAGTTCCACCCCCACAACATAACAAATCTCTTCAAACTGCTAATGCAGTAGAGCCACTGAGATGCCTTTTTGTGATTTCATCAATGTGCTTGGCCCAAGACAAATCCTCTGAAATGTTGACACATGGGAACTTGAAGCTGTTCACACTTTACACCACTGACCTCTCAATGAGGACTGGTATGTTCTTCCAACTTCTCCTTCCTGAAATCTACAATCACTTCCTTGGTCTTGCTGACAATGAGTGTGAGATTGTTGCTGTGTCACTACTCAACTAGCTAATCTTTCTCATACCCGTATGCCTCCTTATCAGCATCTGAGATTTGACCAACAACAGAGATATCCAGGGGCGTATCTACGGAAAATAGCATATCTACGGAAAATAGCATCTATGGCAAGCACTGAAATTGAGCCCCTGTCCAAACATCTGACACCCATCTTTTAGATAACTTTACCATAATATCAGCTCAAAAATACAAGTCAAGCTCGTTAATCTTTTAATTAACAAATTATGGCACTACATGAAAATTATAACTGCACCTTCCTTGCTTTCATGGATGCAAATTGGTCTATGATGTGATCAAAGTCAGCTTTTTCAGTTTCTTCTCTTTCTACACTCAGCAGAGCAAGATCACAGAGTCTGCCTTGACCCATGGAGGCTCTCAAATATGAAAGTATGAGTTTTAACTTGCTGAATGATCTCTCACAGCTGGCGATGGAAACTGCGATGGTTAGCATTATCTGAATAGCAATGCGAAGATTGGGGAAGACGCTCTCATCTCCATACTGAACAATAAATTCAAGAAGCTCTTCAGGTCTTGATATTTTCATGTTGACCCACCTTGTTAGCAACATTCTGCAATCCAAAGTTTCTTCATATAGCTGCTGTCCATCAACATCAGAGCTGTCCAATTCG
Source organism: Hemitrygon akajei (assembly GCF_048418815.1). NCBI lineage: Eukaryota > Metazoa > Chordata > Chondrichthyes > Myliobatiformes > Dasyatidae > Hemitrygon > Hemitrygon akajei. The sequence goes on along the minus strand of NC_133149.1, from coordinate 42,644,149 downwards.
CCCAAATTTTCGCACTTCTTCTTTAGGTCATTACTGTTGGCGCCGTAACACAGTCCCTCGACATCGAGAAGGAACCGAAACTTGGCATCAGTGTCGTGCAAGTGAGTGAACCTTTCGTCCATTTCTCTGTGAAGATGGTCGAGTGTTCCCTTCATGACTCTTTCCATTTCTTCCTTAGCTGTTAACCCAGAGTCTCTTGAGTTCTCATCAGCCATTCATTTCTTTCGTCTCTGCCATCATTCAACTTCAATATTCCATTCTTGACAGAGACTGACTCCTTCTTCGAGTAACTCACTGACCAACACTTTTCTTTCATCATAGAAATTATCTCGGAGGGCTTTCAAATCCAGGGCAGCATAGTGGAAGTTCATACTAGGATCCTGTAGCCTCTTTTGAATACGGTCAATGCAAATGAGTACTTTGTTCCAAAATCTTAGCAAAATCAGAAGATCCTATAAAAATTTGGTAAAATCATCATTTTAACTGCGTGAATTCGGCCAGCTAACGAAAGTGTAAGTGGATTCCATCTAAAAATAATTGCTTCATAAAATCCACTAAAGGAACCAAATTAGCTTTATAAAGGCCTTTATGATTTTTAGTAATAATAATACCTAAATATTTAAAAGAGTCCATAACTCTAAAAGGAATGTCATCATATATAGAAGCAGAATCATTCAGAGGAAATAATTCACTTTTGTGAAGGTTTAGTTTATATCCCAAAAACTTTCCAAATTTGTTTAATAGTTTCAATAAACTTGGAATAGATTCTTCAGGATTCGAAATATAAACTAAGAGATCATCAGCATAAAGGGAGATCTTATGAATAGTCCCATTTATGAGAATTCCATGGATATCTTTAGCTTCACGAAGTGCAATAGCCAAGGGTCCCAGCATCAAATTAAACAACAAAGGACTTAACGGACATCCTTGTCTCGTACCCCGCGAAAGCCGAGAAAAAGGAGATCTGCAATTATTAGTAATAACAGCAGCAATAGGGCTTTTATATATCATTCTTATCCACTTATTAAAATTAATACCAAAGCCAAATTTCTCTAAAATGTTAAATAAGTATTTCCATTCAACTCTGTCAAATGCCTTTTCAGCATTGAGAGAGACAACACATTGGGGAGTCTTAGAAAAGGATGAATATATAACATTTAACAGTCTCCAAACATTAGAGAAGGAATAATGACCCTTTACAAAACCTGTTTGGTCTTGAGAGATTATTTTAGCTAGAATATTCTAAAGCCTATTAGCCATTATTTTTGAAAGAATTTTAGCATCCACATTTAATAATGAAATAGGTCTATATGAAGCACAGTCAGTAGGGTCTTTATCTTTCTTAAGAATTAAAGAAATCGAAGCTTCAAAAAATGTGGGAGGTAACTCTCCTTTCAAAAATGAATCTTTAAGCATTTCCAACATATATGGAGAAAGCAATTTTTCAAATTTTTTATAATATCCTACAGAATAACCATCCCATCCAGGAGCTTTACCAGATTGCATTGAAAAAATAGCTTTCTGAATTTCATTTTCAGTAATAGGAGCATCCCTATTTTTTTAACTAAGAAGTTTTTTGATCAGGTTGACTCTATTATTTCATCTTTTGTTTGGAACAATAAAAGACCAAGAATTGGTAAATATCATTTACAAAAATTAAAAAAGGATGGAGGTCTTGCTCTGCTTAATTTAAGAATGCATTATTGGGCTGTTAATATACATTATACGTGTTTTTGGATATATTGGGCTGATAAAAATGAATGACCACCTTGGGCTGATTTGGAATTGAATGCTGTGAAACAGTTTCACTTAACTTCGTTATTAGGAGCTTCTCTACCTGTACAAATGGCCAAAATTACTAATTAAATTTATACCCTGTGACTAAGCAGTCATTACAAATTTGGTTTCAGTTTCGTAACTTTTTTGTTTAATTTATCGAAATTATTTATTTAAACCTTCATTTAAGTGATCCTACCTTTCTTCTTTGGGGAAATAAAGGAGTTTATTCCTTCATGGATCTGTTCCTAGATGGTCAATTGATGTCTTTTGAGAAATTAGTAACTAAATACTCTCTCTCATATTCACATTTCCTGCAATATCTTCAGGTCAGACACTTCTTACAAGAATATTTAAGTAATTTTCCATATATACAGGATTCTGACCTGTTAGATATTATTTTAAAAATGAACCCTTTAGTGAAAGGTTTTATTAGGAAAATTTATAATTTATTGTTACAACAGCACAATTACCCTTCACAAGATTAAGCAAGATTGGGAGAGAGAGCTTAACATGACCTTGTTAACAGAGAATTGGTTGCGGATTTTGAAGTTGGTTTACTCCTCTTCGATCTGTGCCAGTCACTCCTTAATTCAATTTAAAATTGTACATTGTTACTATTTGACAAAGGAGAGACTGTCTAAAATGTTTCTTCATGTTGATGTAGTCCGTGTGATAGATGTAAAACCGAGACAGCCACATTGACACATATGCTTGGGTTGTGTTCTGTATTGAAATATTTTTTGAAATCTATTTTCTCTACAATTTCTTAAGTTTTAAAAATTAATTTACAACCTAATAAATTGACTTTTTGTTTGGTGTAATCCCTCAATAAGTTCATGGTGTTTCTCTATCAGACCGACATGTAATTGCATTTGTTACATTATTGGCCAGAAGAGCTATTTTGTTGAAATGGAAAGATGCTTCTGCTCCTACTTTGATACAATGGTTTTCTCAGGTGATGCTATATCTTAGTTTGGAGAAAATCAGAAGTCGAACTTTTGATCCTCGATTTGATTTTGAGAAAAGGTGGGGTTCATTTGCCCGCTACTATCATTTGATTTGAGTTAAATAATATGGTTTCCTTCTGATTTTTTGTTTAAATGGTTTTGAGTTGGCGGATTGATGTTTTTTTTAATGGAAGCCTGTATGATGTATAGCTCCGGGGTTGTGCTCCCAATGGTTTTTTTTTGTTTTGGTTAGTAGGGGTCCTTTTTTTTCTTTCATTAAACAAAATTCTTAACACTTTATTTTTTCTTATTATTATTGATATATTGCTTAGCTTTGTTAATCAGTGATTTGCTAATTTAATTCTACATTGTACATAATGACATATTGACTTGATTACCTTCATATATTTTTTGTTGATCTTTAAAAATAATTAATAAAAAGATTTTAAAAATGAAAATCAGAAAATCGTAACTCAACACGCGGTTGTACAGCTGCCTTTCGTCACTTCTTGTTTCACTGGTCTCATTTTCATTGTCTATCATGTCCTGGAGAACTTGAAGTATCTCCTCAAGGTACTTGTTGATGGGCTTCACTGCTTCTGTCCTTGCACTCCACCTGGTTTCAGACTCCAACTTAACAACCACAGGCACGGCGTTTTTGAGATTTTCCCAGCGCTGTGTTGAATGAGATAAAAACATGTAGAGAACTTTGATGGTTCCAAAAAACGAGACCATCATTGTATCCTGCTTGGCTGCATGTACACCCACCAAGTTGAGTGAGTGACTGTTGCAATTCACAAACACTGCTAGGTTGTTTTTCTCACTTATTCTTTGATAAACACTGCTTCTGTGTCCAGCCATCACAGCAGCGTTGTCATAGCACTGTGACCGACAATCTTGTAGCTCCATTTTTCCTTCTCTAGCTGTTTCAAGATGTCTTCAACCAAGCTCTCAGCATCCTTCCGGCTTATCTGGACAAAACCAAGGAAGGACTCTCTAACATGGACTGTTTTCCTCTCAGAATCAACTTCCACATACCTCACTACTTCTGACATCTGCTCACGGTGTGCCTGATCAGGAGTCGAGTTGAACATGAGACCATAGTACTTGGCTTTATGAATGCTTCTCAGTAAACTCTGGCGAACAGTGGATGCCATCATGTGGATGAATTCGTTCTGGATACCTGGTGAAAGATAAGACGTGGATCCAAGATGACTTTCCAAATGAGTGAGGTGTTCTTTTATGACAGGGTCAAAGATGGCCAGTAGTTTCAGTAAGCCAAGGAAACTTCCCACATTGGAGTCATCGTCTAGCTGAACTGACTCCCTGTGTCCTTGCAAAGCCAGATTCTGAGTCGCAAGGAGTTTTATGCAATGAAGGATTCTCGTCAAGATGTCACACCACTTCTGCTTTTCCTTCTCAATCTGTGACTGAAATACCGCATCAATAACTCCTCTGTTTCCAGCTAAATTTCTTTCCATTTCTTTCCACTGTGTGAAGTATTCCCGATGATACTTGGCAGTTTCATGAACACTAATCCTTTCAGGTGCTTTCCACTGGTTGAATCCACTTTCCTGCTCCAATGAGGATTGATGATCTGACTGGAAATAGAGAAGACAACAGATACAAAATGCAGACTTTTTAGAAGGGGAATAGACCAGCCATGAGCAAGTCACTTCCTCACCATGACCATTTCTCAGTTTCCTCTTGAACCAAGTTTTGTTCATTGAGCAGTTACTTGTTGGTAGGAAAGACCCCTCACTGTTCTGGAAATACTTCGAACCCAGCTTTATTATTTCTGTTCTCAACACGTCAGGCAGAATTGCTTTTCCAGTATCCTTGTCGAACTTCAGAAGTCCAATGTCATGCTGTTCAATCACTTCTGGTATGACAGTTTGAGGCTCTTTGACACCATCCAGTTCACTAGGTTCAATGTCGTCAGGTAAAATCTCGTCAATAAACTCAACATCACCACTACCACCATCGTCTTCCCTCCTGTCATGTCCATGTTCTCTGTGGCAGCCTCACTCTTAATCTCGTCATACTCGGATTTATCTGACTTGACTTCCTCCTTGGCTTGTGATGCATTTGTACTTGATCCACCTTCGGATTCTAACAAACTTGTAGCAGGTGCAGGTGACTCCATGCAACGTGTGGAACTACTTGTTCCGGGCTTTTCAAAGAAGGGCATGAAGAACTTGCTCGACTTCTTGGCTTCCTCCGCCTCCAACTTTCATTTCTTCCGTCCTTCAGCTCCACTTTCCTTCTTCTTCATGAAGAAACGTTTCATGGTCTTCTTACACAACGCTCTGAAATAAGGCCATCCTAGTGCTTCTCACCCGTGATAATCAAAAACAGATCATACATCTGAAGAAAATTCTTTTTTCACTATCCGAGGATGGCTTGTCTGACTTTAATAGAAACTGCTCAGTGGCGCCCCCCCCCCCTTCAAGTGGCACCCAGGACACATGCCATATCTTAGATATGCACTGGAGATATCATCTATGAATTTTTTGATGAGCTGTGCTAAGTCACACAGCCATGAAAGGTCTTGACCTGAGAAGTGGACTGTCCATTTCCTTCCACTGTTGCTACATGACCTGCTGAGTTCCTCCAACGCTTTGTGTGCTGCTCTAGATGCTGGCATTTGTGTCTCCAGATGAGAAAAGTTATTTTTACAAACAAAGTTATACTCTAGAATGAGAGATAGAGATTCAGTAATGACATTGAAAAGGTGATTAGGTTAACATGATTAAGAAAGAATTTTATGGAGCTCTGGAGAGTGGCAGGGTGAGAGGAATAGGTTGCTTTTTCAGATCTGGCACAGGCATAATGAGCCTAACTTTAAAATTCTATTCCATGAATCTATAAAACTTCCTTACCTTATTGATCATGAAGGAAAGCTGTAAGGCAAATGGAGTCATGTGTGCAGTCTATAAATGGGAATTAGGTAATGTCAGAGATAGCATTGCATTGGGTTAATGTTTTCAACCATCCTTTACTACCCCATAGTCATGTTTATTTCAAATGAAAGGTTATTTAAAGCTCTACAGAGAGTGGCAAGAATTGAACCCTGACCTCACAGCTAGTGCTGTAAAGTATTATGCTGCCCCGCTTCTTGCAAGTGTACATTCTGCTGGCGTGGTACCTGGTGCCACTCAATTCGATGCTGCAGCCTCCACAGTTATTTAATATATCTCAAGCAGATGTACCTGGGCTCATCTTCAGTTTTTATTTTTATTTAGAGATACAGCCCTTCCAGCCCAACCGGCCCCCACCATCCAGTTGCACAAGCGTGACCAATCAACCTGCTAACCAAGGCATCTTTAGAATGATGCACCCAGAGGAAATCTACGTGTTCATGGGAAGGGCATATAAACTCCTTTTAGACACAGTGGAAATGAACCCAGGTCATATTGTTATTGTTCACCTTGTTCTATATCAATTGTCATTGAGACCTTAGCCTCAATATCTGCTTGTACAACTGGATCCTTGATTTTCTACTTGTGACCCCAGCAACAACACCTCCTCCACAATCTCCATCAGCACAGGTGCTCCACAAGGCTGTGTGCTTAGCCCCTGCTCGACTTGCTTTATACTTTATACTAAACACAGCTCCAATGCCATGTTTAAGTTTGCTGACGACACCACTGTCATAAGCTGCATCAAAGGTGGAGGGAGATTGAAAATCTGGCTGAGTGGTGCCACAACAACAACCTCTCACTCAATGTCAGCAAGACCAAGGAACTGATTATTGACTTCAGGAGGAGGAAACTGCAGGTCCATCAGCCAGTCCTCATCAGGGGATCACAGGTGGAGAGGGTCAGCAACTTTAAATTCCTGTGTTACTATTTCAGAGGCCCTGTCCTGGGTCCAGCACATAAGTGCAATTGTAAAGAAAGCACAGCAGTGCCTCTACTTCCTCAAGAGTCTGCAGAAATTCGGCATAACATCGAAAACTTTGGCAAACTTCTATAGATATGTACTAGAGAGCGTATTGACTGGCTGCATCACTGCCTGGTATGGAAACACCAATGCCTTTCAATGTAAAATCCTACAAAATGTAGTGCGTTCAGCCCAGTACATCACGGTAAAGCTCTCCCAAACACTGAGCAGATCTACATGAAATGCTTTCATAGGGAAGCAGTGTCCATCATCAGAGATCCCCACCACCCAGGCCATGCTCTCTTCTTGCTGCTGCCATCAGGTAGAAGGTACAAGAGCCTCAGGACTCACGCCATGAGGTTCAGGAACAGTTACTAACCCTCAACAATCAGAATTTGAACAAAAGAGGATATCTACACTCAACTTCACTTGCCCCATCAGTGAAATGTTCCCACGACCAATGATCTCACTTTCAAGGACTCTTTATTTCATTATCTCATGCTCTCATTATTTATTGCTATTTATTTATATTAGCATTTGCAGTGTTCATTATCTTCAGCACTCTGGTTGATCTTTCATTGATCCTGTTATCATTACTATTCTATAGATTTGCTGAGTATGCCTACAAATAGATGAGTTTCAGGGTCATTTATGGTGACATTTATGTACTTTGATAATAAAATTTACTTTGAACTTTTGAACTTTGAATATAAAGATCTGATCTGTATGAACTGTATTTGCAAGACAAGCTTTTCACTGTTTCTTAGTACATGTGACAATAACAAATCAATGCCAAAAGCAATTCCATTACATCACTTGACAGAGCAAGTAGGATCTTGGTTTAACATTTCAGCTGAAAGAAGCAGAGTAAGACTTCTTCCATACAGCACTAGACTGCCAGCCTAGATGTAGCACTCAAATCTCCCTGTCACAGAGAAAGGAATCTCCAGAGCAGGATCTGTTCATCGGTTTTTGCTCAGAACAACGGTCTGAAAAACACTCAGTGTCACTTTACTAGGTACACCTGCTCATTAATACAAATCACGTGGCAGCAATTCAATGCATAAAAACCTGCAGATGTATTCAAGAGGTTCAGTTGTTGTTCAGACCAAATACCAGAATGGGGAGGAAATGTGATCTAAGTGACTTTGATCATGGAATGATTGTTGGTGCCAGGTGGGGTGGTTTGAGTATCTCAGAAACTGATGATCTTCTTGGATTTTCATGTCCAATAGTCTCTGGAGTTTACAGAGCGTGGTGTGAAAAACAAAATAGAACATCCAGTGAATGCCAGTCCTATGGGCTAAAACGCCTCGTTAATGAGAGAGGTCAGAGGAGAATGGCCAGACTGGTTCAAGCTGACAGGAAGGTGACAGTAACTCAAATAACAACATGTTACAACAGTGGTGTGCAGAAGAGCATCTCTGAATGTACAACATATCAAACCTTGAAGTGGATGGGCTACAGCAGCAGTAGACCATGTACATACACTCAGTGGCCTCTTTATTAGACATATGAAGTATCTAATGCAGTCATGTCAAGTCCAGTCAAGATGGTGCCTGCATACAATGCTCCTTTGGTCAACATCTTCTGGATAGATCATGAAACAATATCTTTTTCACTTCTTTTATGTTCGTTTCTCATCTGGAATATGATTCTGGAATGGTTGAAGCCTGTGATTTACTGTTCAGAGATTGTTTGGGTGTTTCAGTGCTTTGCAGTCTCTGAGAGGATTCGGGAGGCAGAGACAGTGTGGGTGAACCTTGTAGTGAGCAGGCTGCAAGCCAATGTTTGGCTCCTTTTCACCAATTAAGCTCCCATTGTTCACCAATTAAAATGACAAGGGAGATTGAAGCATCTAAGTGAGTGCAGAGGGTGAGTTCCAGCTGCCTGTCTTTTGATTGGTCGCTCTGTACCGGAGAGGGGAGAGCCTGCTGCCGCGCCTGGGTCTGGAGAGTATGCCCAGGTTTTTTTACATTTTGGATGTGGACTTTGGACTATGGACTCTATTTTTCAGTCTTATAGTTTTTGTATTCTGTATTTTCTGGGCCGATCTTCTTGGTTTGTTTTTGTACGGAGGAGGGATTTGGGGGTTGATGTGCCTGATCTGCATTTTTCAATACTGTGCAGGAGGAGTGATTGGTTGGGGGGGGGGGGGTGTCGATGTGCCTGATTCGTTTTTGCTCAAGTTTTTTTTGCAGGAAGATGGGATTTGGAGATTGATGATCATGCTGCCTTTCTTTTCTTTACTTTCTTGGTTTCATGGCCATGCAGAGAATACTTAGATAATAAATGAACTTTCGAAGCTAATGAAGTGGCCACTGGGTGTATATACAGTGGCATGCAAAGGTTTGGGCACCCCAGTCAAAATTGTGAAAAGCCAAGCAAGTAAAAGATGACCTGATTTCCAAAAGGCATAAAGTTAAAGATGACACATGTCTTTAATATTTTAAGCAAGATTACTTTTTTTATTTCCATCTTTTATAGTTTCAAAATAACGTAAAAGCAAAAGGGCCTGAAGCAAAAGTTTGGGCGCCCTGCATGGTCACACCCCCTTTGGCAAGTATCACAGTTTGTAAATGCTTTCTGTAGCCAGCGAAGAGTCTTTCAATTCTTGTTTGGGGGATTATCACCCATTCTTCCTTGCAAAAGGCTTCTAGTTCTGTGAGATTCTTGGGCCGTCTTGCATGCACTGCTCTTTTGAGGTCTATCCACAGATTTTCCATGATGTTTAGGTCGGGAGACTGTGAGGGTCATGGCAAAACCTTCAGCTTGTGCCTCTTGAGGTAGTCCATTGTGGATTTTGAGGTGTGTTTAGGATCATTATCCTGTTGTAGAAGCCATCCTCTTTTCATCTTCAGCTTTTTTGGTTAATTGGTCACATGGGGGTAATTGGGCTGGGAGGGCCTGTTACCATACTGTATCTTTAAGTGAAGCAATATTATTGATTATGCTAAACAATAATTATCCAAAGTATATACTGGTAAAAAGCAAAACAAAAAATGGATAACATTGTTGCTTTATAACTTTCCACTGCCTCAGTAAAGCAACCAGAACAATGAAAGATCTCACCCACCCTGGGCATTCCCTCTTCACCCTTCTCTCATCAGGGAAAATGTTGCCTGTTTGCAGCCATCCAGGAAAGAGGCATCAGAGTCAGTGCGAGAGGTAGTGTGATGTGGCATCCATGATGGCAGTGTCGGTGCTGCCCTCCAGTGTTCGCTCAGCAGAAGACAAGTTGTATTGTGCTTGACTGCATGCTGTTGCAACATTCATGGACTCGGGAATTTTGACTATATTTTTTGTGTGACGGTATTTTACTGCTATCTTATATGTGCTGTATGAATGTTAGTACTATATTTGCACCTTGATCCCAGAGTTACGCTGTTTCGATTGGCTATATTCATGGGTATTCATGTATACTTACTAACTTACTGCCTGTTATACTACTAGTGTTTAGGGCAGCAATGCAGGTCCTCTATCGCTGATGGTGTTCAGGACTTCCTTCATAATGTCAGTAGCTTCCTCTCAGTTTTCATTACTGTCAGTCATGCAAGTCCCGGGTGGAGACTCAGGAAAACCATTGCACTCAGATGTAGAAGATTCTTCATTGCTTTTTCTGTAACTATTTTGTTTGTCCAGTCAGGGTTGTCCGCCCTGAGCTGAACCCCTGAACCTGAAAGACCGATGTACCACTCTTAGACTGTCCTCTCCCCTTTGACTTGTTTGGCATGGGTGACCCTACCAGGAGTCAAAGCATAAAGCCCTGACTCCAAGCAACATTGCTTTCTGGGTAATTGAGGCACACAAGCCTCCAAACCTCAACAAGGTTGTGGTCCTCTTGGGCGATTCATGTATGGTTGAATGGTAATTGAACTTGAACTTGAAAAGATATAAAAGCCTGAAAGCACCAGGCTCAAAGAAAGCTACTACCCAACTGTTACAAGAGTATCAAATAGTTTCCCATTATAAGATAGACTCTTGACCTGACAATCTACCTCGTTATGACCTTGTACCCTATTGTTTTCTAGCACTGCACTTTCTCAATAGCTGCTACATGTTATTCTGCATTCTGTTATTGTTTTACCTTGTACTACCTCAATGTACTGTGTAATGAATTGATCTGTATGAACAATATGTAAGACAAGTTTTTCACTGTACCTAGGAACATGTGACAATAATAAACCAATTCCAATTGTAAGAAAGATAAACACAAGAGAGTTTGCAGATGCTGGAAATCCAGAGCAACACACAAAAAATGATGGAGTAACTCAGCAGGTCAGGTAGCACCTATGGAAATAAATGAACGGTCAATGTTTTGGGCTGAGACTGAATGGTTTTTTGAGTGTTGTAAGGAATGTAGTTCTGCTTTATGTTGCAGCCCACAGATACAGGGAGTGTTACTTTCCCACAGCAATGTATCGAGTTTACTGTCACAACTTGATCACTGGTTATTTGTTATAAGAACATAAGACCATAAGAAGCAGAATTAGGCTATTCTGCCCATGCACTACAAGATCATTTACCTTATTCTGTATACTGCATGCCTTCAAATATAACACCTTCAGTCCTGTATTCATCATCCTTTTCGATTTTGTCCCCAAGTTACACTTCAGTTCATCCCACTGACTGCAAATTTGCCCTGTCATCTGCCTGTTCTTCCTGACAGTCTCACTACACACTGCCTCCTCAGCCCTACCACTCTGGTTCTCATCCCCTGCCAAAATAGTTTAAACCATCCCCAACAGCAAACCTGTCCTAAGGATATTGGTCCCCCTTGGGTTCAGGTGCAAACTGTCCCTTTTGTCCAGGTCACACCTTCCCCAGAAGAGATCCCAATGATCCAGAAATCTGAAACAATGCAGCCTGCACTAGAACCTCAGCCACACATTCACCTGCATAATCATCCTATTCTTACCCTCACTGGCGTGTGGCACAGGCAGCAGTCCTGAGATTCTACCCTGAAAGTCCTGCTTCTCAGGTTTCCACCTAACCCTCTATATTCTCTCTCAGGACCTCCTCCTTTTTCCTACTTATGTCATTGGTGCCAATGTGTACCAAAACCTCTGGCTGGGTCACCCTCCCTTTAGAATGCTGAGGACCTGATCCGAGACATCCCTGAGCCTGGCACCTGGGAGGCAACATACCATCCAGGTGTCTATCGCATCCACAGAATCTCGTGTTTACTCCTCTAGGTATGGAATCCCTTATCACTACTGCAATCCTCTCCCCCCAGCCTTCCCTTCAGAGTCATAGCACCAGACTTAGTGAGATAATATGACATCAAAGATTGTTGCTTCCTGTGCTGCTGCACTAATAATTTTGTGAAAAATGTTATTCAAAATGACAATTAAATAATGTTATTTTAGAACATAGAACATAGAATAGTACAGCACATTACAGGCCCTTCGGCCCACAATGTTGTGCCGACCTTCAAACCCAGCCTCCCATATAACCCCCCCCCCACCTTAAATTCCTCCATATACCTGTCTAGTAGTCTCTTAAATTTCACTAGTGTATCTGCCTCCACCACTGACTCAGGCAATGCATTCCACGCACCAATCACTCTCTGAGTGAAAAACCTTCCTCTAATATCCCCCTTGAACTTCCCTCCCCTTACCTTAAAGCCATGTCCTCTTGTACTGAGCAGTGGTGCCCTGGGGAAGAGGCACTGGCTGTCCACTCTGTCTATTCCTCTTAATATCTTGTACACCTCTATCATGTCTCCTCTCATCCTCCTTCTCTCCAAAGAGTAAAGCCCTAGCTTTATATTTTATATTTTATATTTATATTTTCATATGCATAAATTCCCTTGGCTTCTGCAAAAGGAATTTGAAGCATAAGTCTTGATAAAATAAACTCAGAGTGCAATTCATTAGGACAATTTTCTTAATAATCATTTCAATTTTCTGTATGTACAGTATATCTTTTTAAAGATATATTACTCATTGTAGTGAACTGTTTTATCATTGTGTCTGCTGTCTTCTTTTCCCCTTCTAGCACTACGAGTCCATGCCGCCTAATTACATCCACGTAACACATTAACCTACTTGCCTTTGGAATGTGGGAGAAAACCGGAGCAGACAGGGAGAACATAAAGGCAATGGTAGAATTGAACCTGGATCACTGGCACTGTAATAACGTTACACTACCTACTACACTACCATGCCGCCCCTGTCCTCCTTCTTAGGCAATCCCTCGAGATTGAGGATAACTTGATTTCACTCTGTTTTGTGAGTTCTTGGGTGAGTTGGAGGCTAGTTTGTGAATTTGTGAGCTCTCCAGTATTTATGAAGGACTTCTGTGTACTCATAAGGTTCACAATACCATCCAAAAATCCCCTTCTCCACTTTGCACGTTTGACGTATCTTGATGTATGTGAGCTGTCAGTTCTTTTCTCTCTTCTTTTTTTCTTACAGAAACATCTGCATGATGCTAAGTTAGGGCACATCATCAATGATGTTACCTGGGTTTGTCAGGTGTTTCGGGTCTTTCAACATTATACACCCTCGCCCAGGTGACCCAACCGGTATATACTTTACATATACTAGCAGCAACCCACAGATCTGCCCTCTTTATCCAGAGCCATCTTGACCCTTTCCCTGCTGCATCTGTGGTGGTACAAATGGCTCTCCTCCTTCTCCCTCCCGTGATTCCAAGTGCAGTGTATACTTGGCAGAGCGACTGGCCTGCAAAGCCACGACACCCGACCTCCACGGGCCAACACTTTGCTCTCCAGCCTCTTCTTTGGCAGTTACTCTTCAGATCCTCATACTTGGCTCTTTTCCGCTCATAGGCCTTCTCCATGCGTTCTTCCCACGGCACGGTAAGCTCAAGCATAAGAACGTGCTTGATGAGTGGGACCACAACACAATGTGGGGCCGCGATGTCGTCTCTGTGATGTGGGGAGGGAACTGCAGCTGTTTTCCCAGGTCTGCTTTTAGCTTCCAGTCCTGGGCAGTGAAGGGCAACCCGGTTGCTTTCTGGTGTTCCGTTGGTTTCCCCCTCTTCGACAAAGCAGATGGTATTCTTAACCAAACTTGTCTTCCGGCAGATGTTAAGCGTGCTGCAGATTGTCTCAGCAATTGCCCGGAGGACCTGGTCATGCCACCACTGATAACAGCCATTGGCAAGAGCTCTGGGGCAGTAAATTGTATACAGGGGCACTCAGTCCCTCTGAACACCAACGGAGTTTACTCTCTTGTCATTTGAAAAAAATAGTCAATTTTTCTATTCTATTCTGTTGTTTTTTTCTATTGATTTACAGCTTGGAGTAGGCCTTTCTGGCCTTTCAAGCCGTGGCACCCAGCAATCCCCAAATTTAACTCTAGCCTAATCACAGGACAATTGACAATGACCAATTAACCTACCAATTGGACGTCTTTGGACTGTGGGAGGAAACTGGAGCATCCAAAGGAAACCCACACGGTCATGGGGAGAGCATACGAACTCCTTACAGGCAGATTTGTATCATCAACAAACACAGATTTTTATACACTGTACCTTCATCTATTTTATTAACATATCTACCATGATTAGTTGGTACCCTGGGACCAACCTCTTTGGCACCTCTACTAGGATCATCCTCCAGACCTAAATATGACCTTTTTACTCCTATCCTCTGTTTTCCATCCATTAACCTATCCTTAGTCTATACCAGTATATTGCTCCAAGAATTGTTGATATCTTGGTTCAAAACTCTATATCTGGACTTTGTCCCCAGATGCTTTCATTTTCATTAATCAATTATTTGTTTATAATAATAATGTGATTATTGTGGACATAGAGAGCTATGTTGGCTGGAGTCAGGGCTTTATGCTTTGGCTCTTGGTAGGGTCATCCATGCCAAACAGGTCAAAGGGTAGAGGCCAGACTAAGAGTGGTTCACCGGTCCTCCAGCTTCAGGGGGTTCAGCTCAGGGCTAACATCCCTGACTGGTCAAAAAATAATTGTTACGGAAACAGAAATGAAGAACCCTTCTATATCTGTGTGCGGCAGTACAGACAGAGATGAAGGACCTTTATTGCCGCTCAAAACGCCAGCAGCATAACAGGCAGTAAGTTAAACTGTCACTAGAGAATTGGTATGAAGCAAACTAATGGTGCTATAGGCTTGTGAGATTCCTGCTCTGGATGGGTGGCGTCCAATGATACTATCCACAAGAGATTCTTCAGATGCTGGAGATCCAGAGTGACACACACAAGATGCTCCCATGGTCCACTATCCTTTCCTATCAGATTCCTTCTTTTTTAGCCCTTTACTTTTCCACTTATCACCTCCTAGCTTCTCACTCCATCTCTTCTCCACCACCCACCTACCTTCACCCTCACCTGCCAGCTTGTACTACTTCCCCTACCCCATCTTCTTATTCTGGCATCTTCCCCCTTCCTTTCTAGTCTTGAAGAAGTGTCTTGGCACGAAACATCAACTGTTTATTCCTCTCCATAGATGCCTGACATGCTAAGTTCCTCCAGCATTTAGTATGTGTATTACTCTAGGATATTTGTTTACTTATTTAATTTTATTTAGAGATACAGCATGGAAGAGGCCTTCTGACCCAGTGAGTTACACCACCCAGCAACCCACCTATTTAACTCTAACCTAAACACGGGCAATTTACAATATGACCCATTATCCTAATCCTTTGCCTCTAGAGAAGTGCAGAGGATTGGTAAACTGCCAGTGATGCTTTGGTTCAAGGAGGAAGAAAAGCTAAAAAGAGCAGTGTGTGATTGTGGACCAGTGGAAATGGTAATTGGGCATCTCTGTCTAGTGAGACAGGTCATTGTGAACTGAGTGTAAGGAGGGAATGTAAGTATGAACTCTGTGTAGTAAAAGCTGCGTGAAAGTAATTGCAAACATGAGAAATTCTGCAGAAGCTGGAACCTGCCACCTTGTATTTTTTCTTCCTCTCCACCTTCTTAGTCTGACTCGTTCCCCCTTCCTTTTCAGTCCTGGTGAAGAGTCTTAGCCCAAAACATCTTCTGTGTACTCTTTTCCATAGGTGCTGCTCGGCCGACTGATTTCCTTCAGCAATTTGTGTGTGTTGTGTGAATCTGATTACTTCTTGTAGTAGAGGGAGGTGAGTTAGTATAAACTGATGATAGAGAGAGGTCTACTGGTGTGAAATGTGAATGATGGTGAGTGTAATCTTATCATTATTGGATCTTAATGCTTTTGCGTGATCCAAAGGTTCTTTGCAAGTTAAGAATGAGGCAAAAAAGTTGTTGCTTACAGCTGTTTCACTGAGTGTTACAAAAGCAAAAAAAAATACTCGTGACAGGCAGCACAGTAGTGTAACACTATTACAGTGCCAGAGTCCAGGGTTCATTTCCAGCTGCTGTCTGTAAGGAGTTTGTATGTAACTGAGTGTGTTTCCTCCGGGTGTTCTGATTCCCTCCCACATTCCAAAAATGTACAGATTAGTAGGTTAAGTAGTCACATGAGTGTAATTGGTCGATGTGAGCTTGCTACCGTGCTTTATCTCTAAATTTAAAAAAACTAACAAGAAAGACGCAGTGAGAAAACAAAGAGAAGACAAGGGGAAAAGCAGTTGTGGTCATCTCATACTCAGACTAGAGATAATAAATAAAATTCCAGTGATAATAATTAACGTCTAAAATAACCAGATTCAAGTGGCATGACACCTGCATCAGAAAACTAAGAAGCTTCTAGAAAAATACAGAAGCAACTGGACTGCAATTACTGGAAAATTCATTGAACAATTACATATATAGTTATGTAGATGTGCTCAATGGTTGGGAGGCCTTTACCGGTGATGGACTGGGTCGTATCCATTCCTTTTTGTAGGATTTTCTGTTCAAGATCATTGGTGTTTCCATACCAGGCAGTGATGCAGCCAGCTAATATACTCTCCACCACACATCTTTAGAGATTTGTCAAAGATTTAGATGTCATGCTGAATTTTTGCAAAGTAGAGGCGCTACCATGCTTTCTGGGCCCAGGACGGGTCCTCCGAAATATAACACAGGGGAATTTAAAGTTGCTGGCCCTCTCCATCTCTGATCCTCCAATGAGAACTGGCTCATGGACCTCTCGTGTCCTCCTCCTGAGGTCAATAATCAGCTCCATAGTCTTGCTGATGTTGAACGAGAGGTTGTTATTGTGGCACCATTCAGACAGATTTTCAATCTCCCTCTTATATGCTGATTTGTCACCACCTATGATTCAGCCTACGACATTGGTGTTGTCAGCAAAGTTAAATATGGCATTGGAGCTGTGCTTAGCCACACAGTCATAAGTATAAGGCGAGTAGAGCAGGGGGCTAAGCACACAGCCTTGTGGTGCACCTGTGCTGATGGAGATTGTCGAGATGTTTTGCCAAGCCGAATTGATTGGGGTCTGCAACTGAGGAAATCCAGGATCCAATTGCACAGGGAGGTATTGAGGCCGAGGTCTTGAAGCTTATTACTTAGTTTTGAGGGATGTGTGTTTGTGAGTGTATGTGTATGTGTGAGCACGTGTATGTGTGTGCATTCGTGTGTGTGAATATGTGAATTTTATGCGTATGAACACAACATGTTCAGGAACAAGCCTTGAAGATTTCTGTTGACTTGGTTTCCAAGTACCACCCTAACAGGATAACAACATATTATATCTGTCTAAAAACACACCGTTACTTTAAGGTATTTGTTACTATTGCTGGTGCACCCTGTTGCATTGACACAATCATTTTCACTGCATGGTTTTGCAACTGTTACTCTCACTTCGGCTCGCGGCTTAATATAGGGGGTGATAACCCCCGGCCCGGCCAAACTTAAGAAATCTCGTTTGTGTGGATGCTGCGCGATGTGTCCCCTGTTACAAATCAGTACCCCGAAATAACAAATAGTACACAATAGGCGATTAAACGATTAAGCTTTATAATTCTTACTTTGACGATATGGTTAATAAAGAAAATGAAAAAGAAAGAAAAAGGGCCTATTCTTATGAAACAATCTATTGAGCAATGTTGGAGCTCACCGATAGGCCGATTGTTCACCATCGACCTCCTCCGATCGTCGCTGCCTTTCGGACCCTCGCTCCAAGCCCACCCCGTCCAGCGGTCTACCAACTCTCTCCATTCATGTCTTCTCTCCCAATCTCTCCCCGGCAAAAGACCCCGAAAATCTCTCTTCCAGACTCACAAGAAAGAACAATAGCATTCCAAACCCCATTATCTCTAGTCATAACCCAAACATTGCTGCTACAGAGAAACCATTACATTATCAGTGAAACCCTACAACATGTTACACAACCTTCCCTCAAAGTGCTTGTTTTCTTCATACATAATGAGAGGATGTTAAGGGATAAAGAACAAGAGGAAATGAATTCCAAAACACCTTACATTTTCACAAACTCAAAATTTTCACTTGATAGGAGCCCAAGGATCCACACACATATTCAGAAGTCTAAAGTGATTTCCCACAAAATGACAAGGATAGGAACATTGTTGCACCGGAGATGGATCATGTGGGTTTCCTCCAGGTGCTCCAGTTTCCTCCCACATTCCAAAGATGCACAGGTTACGAGGTTAATTGGTCACACGGGTGTAATTGGGTGGTGTGGGCTCATTGGGCTGGAAGGACCTATTACCGTGCTGTATCTCTAAGTAGATAAATAAATATTCAAATTGTGATCATCTGTGAGTTCCCTCAAACCAGCAATATATTGGAGATGGGCAAGAGGCTGCAATAATAGTCAATACTGACTATCTAAATGAACACAGGAAGAGTGTCAATGCATGACTAACACAAAAGTCTCTGAGCAGAGGAGAGGGTCAGAGTGGCAAATGAAGACTGGAACTATTGTGCCAGTTTTTTTGGAAGGATTGTGGTTCTGTTTTGTGTTGCAGCCCACATTTACAATAATGATGTCCAACATACAGCACTGAGTTTAAAGTTTCATATTTATCCCTGTTTTTATTAATAAAGAGACAACACTGATTAAGTGGTACTCAAAGTGGATATAACACTAGTAATATTGTAAAAGATATTATTCAAAATCCTTACTTTGTTTACAGTAATAGTATGCAGTATATGCAGTAATAGAATTCTGTGCTCATAAATTGACTGTTATGAGAAGAAATTGAAAAATGTGGTTTTAAAAAGTAAATTATGTAACACTAGTCACAATGCTTTGATGAACACGAGGAAATCTGCAGATGCTGGAAATTCAAGCAACACACACAAAATGCTGGTGGAACACAGCAGGCCAGGCAGCATCTATAGGAAGAAGCACTGTCGACGTTTCGGGCCGAGACCCTTCGTCGGGACAAAGGAATACAAAAAGAGAGGGCATACAAGGAAGCCAAAGCTAGTGGGACGATAGAAGATTGGGAAGCTTTTAAAAACTTACAGAAGGAAACTAAGAAGGTCATTAGGAAGGAAAAGATGAATTATGAGAGGAAGCTGGTGACTAATATCAAAGAAGATACTAAAAGCTTTTTTAAGTATATAGTAAATGGTAAAAGAGAGTTGAGGGTAGATATAGGACCAATAGAAAATGACACTGGAGATATTGTAATGAGAGATACCGAGATGGCAGAGGAACTGAATGTATATTTTACATTATTCTTCACAGTGGAAGTCATCTGCAGTATACTGGACATTCAAGAATGTCGGGGAAGTGAAGTTTGTGCAGTGAAAATTACAACTGAGAAGGTGCTCAGGAAGCTTAATGGTCTGACAATGGATGAATCTCCTGGACCTGATGGAATGCACCCTTGGGTTCTGAAGGAAGTAACTGAAGAAATTGTGGAGGCATTAACAATGATCTTTCAAGAATTGATAGATTCTGGCATTGTACTGGATGACTGGAAAATTGCAAATGTTACTCCGCTATTTAAGAAGGGTGGGTGGCAGCAGAAAGTAAACTATAGACCTGTTAGCCTGACATCAGTGGTTGGGAAATTGTTAGAATCGATTGTTAAGGATGAGATTACGGAATACCTGGAGACACATGACAAGATAAGCCAAAGCCAACATGCTTTACTGAAAGGAAAATCCTGCCTGACTAACCTACTGTAACGCTCACGCAATCGGCTGGTGTATGTCTGGGGAAAATCCGTCCACCCGCCAAACCGTGCCTCCCATATACGTGGATACTGTGAAGTGTGCACTGGTACAAACTCGCACACACAATATCAAACCGCACACCATGTACGTTTACAAAATACACTTTATAAATCTTACTAGAACTAGGTGATTAATAGCGATACAATATATATGAAAGAAAAGAAAGGAAAGAAAAGGCGCCAAAACTTATCAGGGTTCAGTCCATCAGTGCACAATCATCGGAGCTCAACCATCTAAGTCTTCGGTCCACTATTCGATCTTCTCCGACTTCCACGACCCGCGCGCCTGGGACCAACCCCTGTGGTCAACCAGAGCGCATCCAGCACTGTCCGCCTTCCTTGCAATCTCCCCTCCAAATCCCCAAAAGTTCGCGCAACACCAGCTTACAGACCCACAAGAAAGAATAACATCTATCCCAATTGGTTAACAAATAAATACAATTCTCGTTATCAGTAACTATAACCCAAACAAGCTGCGAGAGAAAGCACTCTCTCACCAGTTACCATAACAAAGAAGCATTCTTACTTCTAACTTAACAAAGAAGCTATTTTGATTAACATACGCAGTAACATAAAGAAGAAACCCCTTACACTACTGCAATTTTTTGAGGAAATTACAAGCAGAGAACACAAAGGAGATGTAGAAGATGTGCTGTACTTGGATTTTCCGAAGGCCTTTGACGAGGTGTCGCACATGAGGCTGCTTAGCAAGATAAGGGCCCATGGAATTACAGGGGAGTTACTAGCATGGATGGAGCATTGGCTGGTCAGCAGAAAACAGAGAGTGGGAATAAAGGGATCCTATTCTGGTTGGCTGCTGGTTATCAGTGGAGTTCCACAGGGGTCAGTGTTGGGACCGCTGCTTTTTATGATGTATGTCAATGATTTGGACTAAGGGATTAATGGATTTGTGCCTAAATTTGCCGATGATACAAAGATAGGTGGAGGAGCGGGTAGTGTTGAGGAAACAGAGAGCCTGCAGAGAGACTTAGATAGTTTAGGGGAATGGGCAAAAGAGTGGCAAATGAAATACAATGTTGGAAAGTGTATGGTCATACACTTTAGTGGAAGAAATAAATGGGCATAGTATTATTTAGGTGTGGAGAGAATTCAAAATGCAGAGATGTAAAGGGACTTGGAAGTCCTTGTTCAGGATACCATAAAGGTTAACCTCCAGGTTGAGTCGGTGGTGAAGAAGACAAATGCAATGTTGGCATTCATTTCTAGAGGTATAGAATATAAGAGCAGGGATGTGATGTTGAATTTCTATAAGGCACTCATGAGACCACACTTGGAGTATTGTGTTCAGTTTTGGGTTCCTTATTTTAGAAAGGATATACTGACATTGGAGAGGGTTCAGAGAAGATTCACAAGAATGATTTCAAAAATGACAGGGTTACCATATGAGGAATGTCCGGCAGCTCTTGGGCTGTATTCCCTGGAGTTCAGGAGAATGAGGGGGGATCTCATATAAACGTTCCAAATGTTAAAAGGCCTGAACAGATTAGATATGGCAAAGTTATTTCCCATGATAGGGGATTCTTGGACAAGAGGACGCAACTTCAGGATTGAAGGACATCCATTTAGAACAGAGATGCAGAGAACTCATTTTAGTCAGAGGGTGGTAAATCTGTGGAATTTGTTGCCATGAGCGGCTGTGGAGGCCAAGTCATTGGGCGTATTTAAGGCAGAGATATATAGGATCTCAATTAACCAGGGCATCAAAAGGTATAGGGAGAAGGCAAGGGAGTGGGGATGACTGGAAGAATTGGATCAGCCCATGATTGAATAGCAGGGCAGACTCAAAGGGCCAAATGGCCTACTTCTGCTCCTATATCTTATGGTCTTATTTTGTGTGTGTTGCTCAGAACTTCCAGCATTTGTGTTTATAACAGGCAGCACGGTAGCACAGCAATTAGTGTAATGCTATTACAGCATCAGCGACCCGGGTTTGATTCCTGTGTCTGCCTGTAAGGAGTTTGTATGTTCTCCCCATGACCGTGTGGGTTACCTCCGGGTGCTCCAGTTTCTGTACAGGGTTAGTAGGTTAATTGGTCACATGGGTGTAATTGGGCAGTATGGGCCTGCAGGGCCTGTTACTGTGCTGTATCTCTAAATAAAAATTATGATAAAGAAGCTCATTTGTCTTTATTTTCTCAGTATCTCAGCTATACATAATGTCCCCAATTGAGGGAAATGAGAGCTGTCTGATTCCAGGCTTATTTAGAAATACAGCATGGGAAAATCCCTTCCAGCCCTTCAATCTGTGCTGCCAGGAATCCCCAATTTAACCCTAGCCTAATCACAGGACAATTTACACTGACTAATCACCCTACTAACTGCTACATCTTTGGACTGTGGGAGGAAACTGGAGCACCCAGAGGAAACCCATGCATTTCCTGGTGAGGACACATAAACTCCTTTCAAAGGATGCCAGAACTGAACTCAGAACTCCGATTCTCTGAGTTGTAATAGCATCATGCTAACCACTATGCCACCATGGCACCCACTTCTTAGTGTGCTACTCTCTTGCAGCCCTCTCTTCTCAGCCTCTGAACAACTTCCTGCCAATCAAGACCAAAAGCTCAGCATGTAGCACAAGGTGTGCGTTCATACCTTCCAAGATGCTACAAAATATCAAAGCCCCAACTCACCAAAATCTTGACCCCCGCTGCAATGATGTTTTACCTAATTTTCTTCAAACTTCTATGCCTTTTGTGCCAAGGTCAGCTGCAGACTTTTCAGGATTAGAAGCAAAATCAGGTTTATTATCACTACATATGTTGTGACATTATTTTGCGGCAGCAGTGCAGTACAATACATTAAAAATACTATAAGTTACAATAAAAATGTATATTAAAATGAGTAAGTAGTGTAAAAAGAGAGCAAAAGTGGTGAGGTAGTTTTCATGGTTTGTCTCATTTTCCATTCAGAAACTTGATGGCAGAGGGGAATAAGTTATTCCTAAAACATTGTATGTGTGCCTATAGGCTCCTGTACCTCTTCCCTGATGGTCATAATGAGAAAAGTAGATGTCCTGTACAGTCTATACTGTACATTCATAGTTCTGGGTGATGGGGATCCTTAATGATGAATGCCACCATTTTGAGGCATCACCTTTTGAAGGTGTCCTTGATGCTGGGGAGGTTAGTGTCCATGATAGAGCTGGCTGAGTTTACAATCCTCTGTCGCTTTATCTGATCCTGTGTAGTGGTACCTCCTTACCAGACGGTGATGCAACCAATCAGAATGTTCTCCCCGGTACATCTGTAGAAATTTGTTAGAGTCTTTGGTGACATACCAAATTTCTGCCCTGCTGACCCCATCTCAGCAGAGGTTAGGTAATTATTGATGCAAATACTCACTCAAGGTTGAGAAGATTATCACTAGAAGGCAATGAAGGAGATTTCTTAAATTTGTAGAACTACATTTCTTGACATTCCCAGAACTGTGAAGAACTGCATTCTTCATAGAAAATTATTACACTCAATGGCCCTTTATTAGGTACACGTGTATCTGCTCATTAATGCAAATATCTAATTTACCAATCATGAGGCAGCAACTCAATGCATAAAAGCACAAAGACATGGTCAAGAGGTTCAGTTGTTGTTCTGACCAAACGTCAGAATGGGGGAAAGACGTCTGATCTAAGCGACTTAGACCATAAATAATTGCTGGTGACAGACTCGGTGGTTTGGGTATCTCAGAGTCTCCCGAGATTTTCACGCACACAGTCTTAAAGATTACAGAAAATAGTGTGAAAAACAAAACAAAACAAAATCCAGTGAGTGTCAGTTCTGTGGGCGAAAATATCTTGTTAATGAGAGAGGTCAGAGGAGAATAGGCAGACTGGTTCAAGCTGACAGGAAGATGACAGTAACTCAAATAACCACATGTTGTAACGCACAACATGTTAAACCTTGAAGTGGATGGGCTACAGCAGCAGAAGACCATAAAGATACACTTAGTTGCCAATTTATTAGGTGCAGGAGGTGCCTGACAAAGTGGTTGCTGAGTGTATGCTGACAATAGTAATGCACTATTGCACCTAACTCAAGAGGAGGGAGGTCACATGCCTACCATTTCTTTGATAACTCTTCAGAGAACTGATGTAGTGTTCCTATGCCTGGTTGCAACAGTCCTACTTTTCTCAGTGTTACTTTTGTTAAGTACTGTAGAAGATGTTGTTGGCACCATCTGAGCTACCATTTCATGACAACCCCCAATTACACCCAAAGACGAGGTGGTAAGAGGCAAGTGCATAGGTTAGAGTCATACATATCCCAGAGTGGGTTAGGATGGTAGATCTCCTTTTTTGAAGAATGTCACAAAATTATTTTTTTTCATCAGTTAGTATGTGAACTGTATGTTTTTGGTGTCACTTTGTGCGTATGCTTTGTCCTTGGATTGTTTACCTTTTATGTCTAATTGTTTGTCTTTGGACTTGCTCTGGGTTTTCATCTTGTTTTGCAGGTGTCTCATTTGGGATCATGGGGATTGTTAAATTCTCTTTGTATTTATCACTTTTATTCAATTTGGGATGATTTAATTAGCATGTTATTTTCAATGTCCGGAATTCTTACATGCTTCAGGGTGTATTTTGGGTGGGGGGGGGGGGTGGTGGAGGTGGAGCATGCTATTGGGTCATTGTGGTTCCTTGTCGGGTGAAACTCAGACCAAGTTCTTCTGTGTATCGTCAGTGATTTCTGTTTATTGAGATTCTCGTCAGGGTCCGGTCCGGAATCCGCGTTCTGGGTCTTGATTCGGTCCGAGTGCTCCGGACTCCGGGTCTTGCAGCTGTCCCTCCTGGCCCCTTTGAGCCTGTTAAGATCAGCCTGGATCAAGGAGGCACACCTGTGGCCAATTCGGCTGCAGGTGTTTATAAGGGGCCGTGGGACGGAGACTGGGTGGGTGGTTGTTTTGTTCTGTATCCTGTTCTGCCCTGCTTGGAATCCTGTCCTACCCTGCTCTGTATCCTGTTCTGCCCTGGTTACCGGCCTGCTCTGTATCCTGCTCTGCCCTGGTTGCTGGACTGTTCTGGATATGCTCTATCTGGTTGGTCTTGTTCCCCTGCTTCTCTCCTGAGCGCTGGTCCCGCTGTTCCGCCTTATTCTCCTTGCTTGCGCTGCCACGCTGTCGGTTGCCTTTCCCAATTTACCAATGTACCCGGTGGATCACTGTAGTTTTGCTGCTTACCCTGGACCCAGCTTCTTACCCGTTGCCTCTGTTGGGCGGCTCTGGCCGGACTGCCGCTGCCCGGTGGGGGTTCTGCCCCTTCTTACCCGTTGCCTCCGTCGGGCAGGTCCGGCTGGTCTGCTGCTGCCCGGTGGGGGTTCTGCCCCTTCCACCTATTGCTCCCTAAGGGTTGTGCCCCGCACCTGCCCAGGTGTCCACGACTGGCCCAGGCCTCTGTGTTTTTCGCCTGGGATTCATGTGGCCCGTCCTAGGGACTCCTACCCTTTCCTCCCCTCGTTTCCCATGGATTGTGCCCCATGCCTGCCCCGAACCGTGGGATCTGCCTGCCTGCTTCGTCTGAACTCTTGGACCCAGCCCTGCCTGCATTAACCCTTACATGCCATGGCATCCCCATCCTGTCCTCCCCCTAGTACTTCAGTGTCTGCGTCCTGCGTTTGGGTCCATCCGGCCCCCGTTCCTGACAATTCTGTGCAGTTTGAGCTCTTGTTAGGTTTTCTAGCTAATTTCTGTAATAAATCTTTAGTTTGGTTTGAATTGTCGAAGTCTCCTTGATTCCTGCACTTGAGTTCACTAGTGATCCTCACAAAGGACACTGATTAATTTGATAGATTTTTGCAACAATCATGTCATTTCATAGTCTCTAATACTGATACCAACTTCTGAGTTGCAGATTTACTTAACTGCTTGAATTTAACTTACTCTGTGGTCATGGTGAGATATGAAATTGTAATTCTGGATCAATGATCCAGGTCTTTGATGTTACCATTACACCAGCTTTCCTGTTAAGAAAGAATGCTCTTCAAGCATTTTGGTATGTGGTGTGGTGACATGTCTTAACAGACTTTGTCAGTTCTCACACAACTGCAGCCATGGAAATTCCTTTTATCAGAGTTCAATTCAGCAACACTTGTAAAGAATGTTGCTGCATGTCATTAATACAGTGTTTCTGACCATGTCAATTAATGATAAACCACTAAAGAGACTGATAAAGTATGTAAAAGCTTAACACGGTTATCAAACATAGCAGCCTGTTTTTCTCTGCGAGAAACCTTGACAACCAACAGATATGCAAATATTATTAGATCACTATTTCCTCTTGAAGGTAGTCAGCTAGGGTTTTAAGATGCTCATCTCCTTGTGTAGTCCTGCGTAGAGATAGGACAGCTTCAGCCTGTTCTGTGTGTGTAAGCCATTATGACTATTTTGTTATTTGTCTTTCGGGACTGTCATGTAGTGGAAAACTTTGGCTCCAGCCCGTCGTATGTGGGGGGTATCTGGACAAGTATATCTGTGTTAGTTAGTGGATTGGGTGGGAACAGTCATAGTCTGTTCCTGTTTGAGTGACTAACTGAGTAAGCCCCAGGTACTTATACAGACTCTGAGTGACTTTATGTGGATTCGACTCCCACAAGTCTAAAATAAAAATTAAGTTGTAAATGGTTTTTGACTTCAGCCGATTAAGGAATGAAACCACAGAACAAAAGAAAAAGAAAAATGATTTTTGAAAAGAAAAAGAAAAGTGACTTTTAGTCTGTGAGTTTAAGGGTGACATTAGAAACTAAGTTTACTGTGCTTACCTTGACACTGTCTTATCCCGCCTTGTTCAATCTCTTCCCACCTATGTTCGTGACACTTCTCATGCTTTGAATTTTTTCAATGATTTTAAGTTCCCTAGCCCCCTCCGTCTTATTTTCACCATGGACGTCCAGTCCCTATATACCTCCATCCCCCACCGAGATGGTCTCGAAGCTCTTCGGTTTTTTTTGGATTCCAGACCTAACCAAATCCCCTCTACCACCAATCTCCTCCGTCTAGCGGAATTAGTTCTTACTCTCAATAATTTCTCCTTTTGCTCCTCCCACTTCCTCCAAACCAAGGGTGTAGCCATGGGCATCCGCATGGGTCCCAGTTATGCCTGCCTTTTTGTTGGCTTTGTGGAACAGTCCATGTTCCAAGGCTATCCCCCTCTTTTCCTTCGCTACATCAACGACTACATTGGCGCTGCCTCTTGCACGCGTGCTGAGCTTGTCGACTTCATTAACTTTGCCTCCAACTTTCACCCTGCCCTCAAATTTACCTGGTCCATTTCCGACACCTCCCTCCCCTTTCTTGATCTTTCTGTCTTCATCTCTGGAGACGGCCTATTTACTGATATCTACTATAAACCTACAGACTCTCACAGCTACCTGGACTATTCCTCTTCCCACCCTGTCTCTTGCAAAAAGGCTATCCCCTTCTCACAATTCCTCCGTCTCCGCCGCATCTGCTCTCAGGATGAGGCTTTTCTTTCCAGGACGAAGGAGGTGTCTTCCTTTTTTAAGCAAAGGGACTTCCCTTCGTCCACCATCAACTCTGCTCTCAAACGCATCTCTCCCATTTCCCACACATCTGCCCTCACCCCATCCACCCGCCACCCTACTTGGGATAGGGTTCCCCTTGTCCTTACCTACCACCCCACCAGCCTCCAGGTCCAATGTATAATTCTCCATAACTTCCGCCACCTCCAACAGGATCCCACTACCAAGCACATCTTTCTCTCCCCCCCCCCCCTTTCTGCTTTCTGCAGGGATCGCTCCCTACGCGACTCCCTTGTCCACTCGTCCCCCCCATCCCTTCCCACCGATCTCCCTCCTGGCACTTATCCTTGTAAACGGAACAAGTGCTACACCTGCCCTTACACTTCCTCCCTCACCACCATTCAGGGCCCCAGACAGTCCTTCCAGGTGAGGCGACACTTCACCTGTGAGTCGGCTGGTGTGGTATACTGCGTCCGGTGCTCCCGGTGTGGCCTTTTATATATTGGCGAGACCCGACGCAGACTGGGAGACCGTTTCGTGGAACACCTACGCTCGGTCCGCCAGAAAAAGCAGGATCTCCCAGTGGCCACACATTTTAATTCCATATCCCATTCCCATTCTGATATGTCTATCCATGGCCTCCTCTATTGTCAAAATGAATCCAAACTCAGGTTGGAGGAACAACACCTTATATACCGGCTGGGTAGCCTCCAACCTGATGTCATGAACATTGACTTCTCTAACTTCCGTTAATGCCCCTCCTCCCCTTCTTACCCCATTCCTGACATATTTAGTTGTTTGCCTGTTCTCCATCTCCCTCTGGTGCTTCCTCCCGCCCTTTCTTTCTCCTGAGGCCTCCCGTCCCATGATCCTTTCCCTTCTCCAGCTCTGTATCACTTTCGCCAATCACCTTTCCAGCTCTTAGCTTCATCCCACCCTCTCCAGTCTTCTCCTATCATTTCACATTTCCCCCTCCCCCCTCTACTTTCAAATCTCTTACTATCTTTCCTTTCGGTTAGTCCTGACGAAGGGTCTCGGCCCGAAACATCGACATTGCTTCTCCCTATAGATGCTGCCTGGCCTGCTGTGTTCCACCAGCATTTTGTGTGTGTTGTTGTTTACTGTGCTATGATCTGATACAGAGGTTCTACACCTGACTCCTTCTAGTTGACATGCTCTTACTCAGTGTCTCTCCTGGATGGTCTGAGGATGGCTGCCTTCAGCGTGGGATGCTCTCCCTTTGAAGACATCATTATTAACCACCATTATCAAGACTCTAGAATGGTTTTTTGTAAGGCAAAAGATGAAGTCCTGATCTCTCAACCTACCTTGTTGTGACCCTTTCACTTTATTTGTCTACCCGCACTTCCTTGTAGTGTGAAATTCTACATTGTTTTCTTTTCACTACTTCATTGTAATTATGCCTGGATAGTATGTAAACAAAATCTTTACACTATCGCTTTATAATAAATCAAAATCAACAAAAGAGCCTATATAATGCAGAGAGTTGCTGATGAAGCTGGTCCAGCCTGTTCAGTAAGTTCAGAGGTGCTCCTTTATCTTCATTAAACATTTAAATGCAATGAGCTAGGAAAAGCTATGCTGCTGCAGAAGAGATTCAAGGTTCAAGATTCAAGATTATTGTCTTTCATCCATAGTAGGATTTGATACATCATAAGGTACACAATATGAATAAAAATAATAATTATAAATATAAAAGCAATCCTATAAAACACAATGTACAAGTTGCTGATGAGTGTGGTCAGATATGCATTGATCTGGTATTTCTTCTTATGAACAAGCAGACGGATTGGCCATGGGGGTCACCCTTGCTGCCAGCTATTGATAATTTCTAGATGGAGGACTTTGAGGAGAGGGCTGAGTTCATCACCCTTACACCCCAAATGCTTCTTCAGATACGGCGATGGCACGTTTGTAGTGTAGCCTCATGGACTCTAGGTACTCCAACAGTTTCACAACCATCTGAAGCATACATCCAAACATTCAGTTCACGATGGAGATGGAGACAAATAGTTGCCTCCCATTCCTGGACATTCTAATACGATGGAAACTGGACAGTAGCCTTGAGCATGGCGTCTATCGGAAACTCACTCACATGGACTTGTACAATAACAGCTACCATCATGCCTTCCAACGTAGAACAGTTCTTTCTACTTTGATTAACTGTGCAAAAACTATTTTGCACCCAGAGAGTCTCCATGAGGAAATAAGACAATTCCATATACTGTTCCTACAGAATGGCTACAAGACGAAGAAAATCAATTGGGTCCTTAAAAGGGCCGACAGAAAA
The DNA here is from genome assembly GCF_048418815.1 of Hemitrygon akajei. NCBI lineage: Eukaryota > Metazoa > Chordata > Chondrichthyes > Myliobatiformes > Dasyatidae > Hemitrygon > Hemitrygon akajei. The sequence goes on along the minus strand of NC_133149.1, from coordinate 42,614,659 downwards.
ACCAGGAAACCTAACAATGAGGAGGAACCCGTTGCTGCTGCCTTTCTTCCCTATACTTCCACAATTTCTGGAAGGATCGCCAGGATCCTAAAGAAACAGCAGATTAATACCATCCGCAAACCTATAAGGAAGCAGAGTATATCAGCCAGATGGGACGAAAGGTGAAAACCCGCATCGAGGAGCATAGGAGTGGAGTTGTTTGGGTTACCTGGAGAAACCGATGGTCGCTTAGCATTGCATTTGCAATGACCATAGGAATGACTTCGACGGCAAAAAACTACTGTGCCGCACCAGTGGCTTTTGGGACTGCCTCGTAAAGGAAACCATTGAAATAAAATTAGAGGAAAAGAATTTTAACAAAGACGAAGGTCTCAGTTTAAGTAAGAACTGGAATTCGATTGTAAGCAAGCTGGGACAGCGGAACCCTAATTGGATGAGGAATAACCAATTAGGATGAATGGACTATGAGGGTATAAACACCACCGGACTAGACATGGTCCCTGATGAAGATGGCAGAGTCTGTCATTGAAACTTCAGTTATAATCAATACCTATACTCGGCTACGTGATAATAAATCTGATTGTGAGATGATTGGAGATATCACAAGCATGAATTTCTGTGATCATACATTGTGTATACTTCATGCATTCAGCCAGAACCTCTCAATGCTTAGGTCCAGGATACGGAGCAAGGAATATTTAGTAAAGGATCTGGGTGTCATAGAATTGTTGACTCATATAGCAGAGAAACAGGCCAGTCAGCCTACTGTGTCTATGCCAACCATTGTGTACCCATTCATACTGTTCCCAATGGTTTAACCTTGCTTGAAACATAGCCCCCTATGCCTTGTTGATTCAAGTGTCCAGATTCTTCTTGAATGTTAAGAACCTCCACCACCTTCTTGGGCATTATTTCCTATGTCAGGCATTGTGTTCCAGAGGTTTTATAAATCTCTCCAGTGCTTTGAGACCTAGGCATTGATCTGTCGTTTCATGTCAAAGTTTTATGTTTCTTATTTTTTAGCTCTATTTGAAGAAACGTTCTCTGGATGCTTTGTAAAATTCAAGCATTACTTCACTGGCACAAAGAGCTTCTCAGACTGAATATAGGACTTCGGAACATTTGAGGAAATGTCATCAGGATTAGCAAGAGTCCCAAAGTCACTGAGTTATACAGAGTTGGGCTGTTTGGCTCACCAGGTCCATACCAATTCTGACCTTTAAAGCAACAATGAACATTGTGTTTAAACTTGAAACCTGAAGTTGTAAAATGGTGTTTTACAGATGTCTTGCAGTGAAGTTGAGCAACATCTGGTCTGTATTCTAAAATTTTTAAGGTTTCATTTCAATTTCCCTGAAATTGTTTTATTTCAGAGAAATTGAAACTGAAACCTTAAAAAGTTTAGAATAAAGACCAGATGTTGCTCAACTTCATTGCAAGACATCTGTAAAACACCATTGAATGCAACTGTGACTCCGATTCAGAAAATACTTTCTTGAAAGTACCTGACTTCTTGAAGGTATTGTATTAAAGTGCAATGAAAAACCATTGTCCAGATCGATTTATGAATTACAAATAATTTCAAATCACACATTTGTACAGGTACATGGATAGGAAAGGGTTAGAGAGATATGGGCCAAATATGGACAAATAGGGCCTCTCAAAGTTCAACCCTATATCCCTGTCATGAGAGGTGGAATTCGTAAGGCCAGCCAACAGGGCTCCGGTGAAGGTGTATAGGCCAATCCCCTGATAGCGGATACAATGAATTACTGAAACATTGATGAACTCTAACCATACCATCAACTTTGGAAGTGTGGTGAACTACATATACCTGTCTGGACACGCCCCCTGCTGACTGCTCCTGTGGCTCCTCCCACAGACCCCTGTATAAAGGCGATTGAGGCCTGAGCCCGGCCTCATTCTCCAGGATGTAGTATGGTGGTCAACTACTGCTTGTTCTTTCTTCCAGTCAATAAAAGCCGATATCTCGCCTTTATGTCTCAGAGAGAGTTATTGATGGTGCATCAGGAAGATGGAGATGAGAGGCCATCAATGGCAATGCTCCACTGGGAGCCAAGGGCCCAAGAAGGAGAAATAGGCAAATAGGAATAGCTTAGATAGGTACTTGATTGGCATGGATCAGTTGCTGTTTAACTTTGTGATTCTATTCTCTTATCTGTCATGAATAAGTTATGACTAATAAGGGTAAACATAGAAACATAGAAAATAGGTGCAGGAGTAGGCCATTCGGCCCTTTGAACCTGCACCGCCATTCAGTATGATCATGGCTGATCATCCAACTCAGAACCCTGTATCTGCTTTCTCTCCATATCCCCTGATCCCTTTAGCCACAAGGGCCATATCTAACTTCCTCTTAAATATAGCCAATGAACTGGCCTCAACTGTTTCCTGTGGCAGAGAATTCCACAGATTCACCACTCTCTGTGTGAAGAAGTTTTTCCTCATCTCGGTCCTAAAAGGCTTCCCCTTTATCCTTAAACTGTGACCCCTCGTTCTGGATATATTTTTAAAATTCTAATTTCAGTTGTATCAATCAAAAGGTTGGTCTTGTTTTGAGATGTTTAAACTTGAAATCTGAAGTTGTAGAACTAATTCCGGAGCAGTGAAAGTGAAACTAAAAAAAGTTCAAATAAAACCACGATGTTGCTCAGTCTTACTGCAGAGTTACTTCCTGAGCGGAGAGGTGAGTTTTTAAATGATTTCTTACCATTCATTTGTGTCTATAATCCAAACAACAAGTAGTGACAGAATCAGGGAGAGGAGGGGAACACTTCTATACACTGAACTGTTGTCAGTGGACTGAAGGGAATTGAACATTTATTTGAAATGAATGAAAATGTAGGACTATGAACAAGGTGTGTGGGACTATTTGCTTAACTGTCAAGATTATGCACTTGGGAAGGGCTATTGCTGGTTAAATTCCCTCTAGATCATGTTGATATTGTAGTGCTATTGGTTTAATTTAATGTCTTGAACCCACTTTGCATATTAGATAGTGTTCACTCTTCTTCACAAGGATTGTAGAAATTACAGCAACATAAGGGTTAAAGTGGTGTGCTAATCGAACAAAGCACAGACACTTTGTATGGTTTTCTCTGTGTGAAAGCTCACTAAGAGAACAGTAAAGGTGATAAGCTGACAGAGATAGTGTAGAGACATCGTGCAGTCACTCAGACTGAACATAGCCCTTGAAAGCCTAACTCACGTACAGCCCTTCTGTCCAAGCCTGGGAACCAAGGTCACCAAGCAAACCCAGACAAGATAAAGATGCAAACGAGGGTTTCTAGGGAAACCATCACTATTGCAGTTATTTTACTAATTCTCAAGTAATATTGGCCTTCAACACATTGACTTAATTGGTTAACACCTGAAATATGTATTAAGATAGGTACTTAAATATGCAAATAATAGGATTCAGAAGTGCACCAATTTTCCATTGGATCAATATTTCTATGCAACTGGTCAATTTCTGTATAGAAATGACATTTCTTTGTTCAAACTTCAGAACAGTGTCAAGGGCACAATAAAATGAAGTGTGATTGAGGAATGAATGCACATTATCAGATGGAATAGAAGCATAAAAACAAAAGCAAAATATTTCTCTTGGGGATATCATCTTTAAATCTGTTATGCCATTTCTCTGGAGATATGGGACTGCTTTAAGAAAATTGAAGTCTTCATTTACCAGCTTTTCTTAATAAGTTGCTCAGAATGACCGGCAAATGGATCTACACATTTGTAAATATGTTTCCTGTTATTGCAAGCTGACAGGAATTGAATTTGGATTTCCTTTGCAACATCTATTGTTAAATATTTCCTCTCTTCAATAATTTTAATTGTAGAAAAAAAGTGAGTATAAATCAAGTTTTGCCTTGAGTAAACAGCAAGGAAACCTGATATAATCAAAGATAATAAGGTAGACTTCAATGTTGCTAGTACAGAAAATTCAAGAAACACTCAACTTGTGAATAATTTTAGTGTAATTACTTCCTCGACTTGAAGTTTTTAATTCACTCAGTGAAACAACTTTTTACAAAGTTCATTTATTCATTGAGGATTATGCCAAAACTCTGTGTTCTCAGGGAAAAATGAGAACAATGTCCTGCCCATCGAAGCCATGGCAGAGATTCTTCAAACCCTCTGCACCATGTTGATTGTTTAGCAATTGAAACTGTTACAGGACAAAGCCAGGATATGCTTTCCCTATCCTCTTCCATGGAAGATAATTTCTTAGAATTCTATATAATTTCCACCTCCATTTTCATTATAATATCAGCCTTTCTTCTGTCTGTGTACACTTGGACCTCAGGCCCAGTAATTCATTCATTCATTTCAATTTTTACATTATGTATCCAGAGTGGGGAGTTCTGATGTAAGACATTAACCTATTAAGTTAATTCAGCTTTTCCCACTCCACGGGTGTCATCTGACCTGTTGGATACTTTTAGTATTTTATGCTGCTCTTATGACTGCTTGGTATGACTAGTTATTGAAACTTGTACAATATTTAAGGCATTTGCCTTTAAAAGGGATAGAAACGTTGATGAAATGTACCAAGTTTGAACTATTGGCAAATGAATTATATGGCTGGGGTTTCAAAGTAAATTCATTGTATTGAAAGTTAAGCAAATTTTGCATCCATTATTCCAGAAGTAATTTCACTTCAATTATCACAAAGTCACACTAGTTGTTCAAACACACATTACTTAGGAAAAGGAAACAGAAGGCTCTCACACTGTTACCAGACTTTTGAGTGGACTTCTTGAATGATCTTGCACTTTATTGCACTGCACTGCATTTTCTCTATAGCCTTTTTACATTTTATTCTGCATTGTTATTGTTCTACCTCAATGCACTTTGTAACAACTTGATCTGTTTGAAGAGTGTGCAAGACCAGATTTTCACTGAATCTTGGTAAATGTGATAATAATAAACCAATACCAATGTTTTAAAAGCTACACCACAAAGTACAAGTTAAAGGATATATTAATTTCCTTAGCATATTTGTCAGGGCAATATCATGGTGCATTGAATAGTTTTTCCATATTTAAGAAGCAGGTTGAGTAAGTGTCTGGATGCTTTACCCAGCATTCATTTGACAAATTCACCAGCAAGTTCAAGAACATGAGGAATAGATAATCAAATTTTACGTAACGATTAGGACAGAATTAAGATGTCCCTTTTCACATTTGTTTTCTTTTATTTTTGTCAAAAGGCACGTTTCAAACTTCAACTCACTGCCATGGCATATTATTCCAATTCTATCTGGGCTGAAAAGGATGGACCTAATTTTAATCCACCATGTCTCGAAAGCTACGGGTCACCAGTGGAAGGGAAGATCTATGTGATGTACCATGGAACCAGTGCTGCAAGTGCAAGATTAATCTACAACAATGGTTTCTGTCAATCCAAAGGTGGCATGCTCGGTCCTGGAGTATATGTTAGTAGGGACCGCAGGAAAGCCAGCAGATATCCACAGGGAATGCCTGCAGATCAAAAGGTTGTGCTTAAGTTGCTAGTCAATGTGGGAAAGGTTAAAAAAATAGATTACCAGGGACATCCACTCCAGAAAATATGGCATCAGTATGGCTATGACACTGCTTGGTGTCCTCCAAACTGTGGGATGGTGCAAAGTGGTCTGGAGGAGGATTGTGTCTGGGATCCCCAAAGAATAAAAGTTATTGATATAATTCCTTCTTATTCTGAAAGCCAATGTGAGTCCTTTGAATACTCCCACTGCTGAGTAGTATTAAGAAGGATGGGATGACAGTAAGCTTGGGTATGATGAGGGTGGTGGGATCTCTACAAATCACAATTCAAGTTAGGGTAAGGGAGGGAAAAACCTTTTTTAATGGCATTCATATATGCATCAGAGGGTAACATAAATTGATTACATTGATTAGGTAATTATGTATGCATCCATGTGTAAAAGAAATGGATTAAATCCTTGGGAACTCTGCTTTTTAAATCAGCCAATCTGCTACACTTACATGTGAAAAATGTTTTTTTAGTGACAAGTTAAAGGTCTGTTGAAATCTGGACAACAGGTCATTAGATCATCAGTATTGTCAGGAGTGGATTCAAACAAATCTAGCAAATAATTGTATCTACAGGGTCTCATGGAAATATCAGGTGTACAAAATCTTACACTGTTCTTTGAAATAAAACTCTTAAAGCAATCTCTTTATATTGACAACTCTGTATAGCAACAACTTTTGGCGAACTGGAAGACCATTCATCTCTGTACCCTGCGTTTTACATTAAAATGAATAAAATCATTGGCCAATTTTCAGATTTGTTCTGTTATATTTAAGGGATGAACTGGCTTCAGAGAAGCAAATGTATCACTATTTTGTAGGATTAAACAACATTCAACATTCTTCAGAACACTATGTGTATCTTTGTATTTCTACTCAGCACCTCTCCACCCATATTGTAAGACATTTCTTCAGCTGTTTCCACTTTGATAGCAAAATTCCACAGGGTGTGTCTATACTTCTTGCTGCCTAGGTAAAGTATATAACATAATATACTCTGGAAAGTCTCTCTTTGCCTCTTTCCCATTGGACAAAAGATACAAAAGCCTGAAAGCATGCCCCACCAGGCTCATGGACAGCTTCTGTATATAACATACACTCAGTGGCCACTTATTAAGTACAGGAGGTATTTATCTTTTTCCGTTTCTAGCCCTAACATTCCCCTGCTTTCCAACCAGCTATTCAATTCTTCTTCTTCCATACTATGCCCTGGATATTCACCGTGCTAGTCGATTGTTATAAACCTGTCCTCCAATTGAATGTGCAGTAACCCTTTCCTGCAGGCTGATCTTCACCTTGTGGATCTTCGGTAAGTAAAGATTTAGAGAGAAAACAAGCAAAATAAATGCAAGCAAAACAAGACAACGAGTAAAGAGCATCCATACTGAGTACCGAATTAACTGAACCTACAGTAACAAGGTCAGTCTGCCACAGAGTAAAGGCATTTTTTGAGGCCCGTACTATAAGAAAACCTAGCTATCATCTGTGAAATGAAGAAGGCAGAGAAAAAGGTATTTTGGGTTTGCTGAGGTTTAACCATCTCCTATTATCTCTAAATCCCTGTGGTGAAGCTCCCCATGAAGATCTGTAAGTCAACAATCATAGTTCCATCACTTGGATTTGTCCCCATCAGCCTTTGAAAGTAGTAAATGCCTGAATTATCAAACCCATTCACCAAATCTGCCAACACTCAGATTTTTCCGCATCAAAGTATTAGTTAAACATTACACAGAATGATATTTCTCATATGCTGCACACAGTTTCCATGGCCAACCACTGCGTTTCTGGTCCTGAACTTTGCCCATTTCTTTGTGTTCCTTCAAAAGAGTTTGGACAGCACATCTTGAAACTCCTGTCTGCCATTATATTTCTGCTTAGGAGAGATCTTGCTGATGCAGGATGGCCACCTTGTGTCTTGTTGCTATGCTCACTATTGCCATGGTGTAAGAATTCATGATTTGAAGGTTAAACTGTCACATTTGCCACATCCTCACTTTTTAGTTTGGTTGTTCTTCACTCAGTTTGATTCCTTCTACACTCATTTCTGTTTCAGTAAATTAGTTAATTTTATTCAACTCATTATATCATTGATCATTAGCACCTATTTGTTATCTTCGTTTAATCATGCACTCGGCTCTATACCTACAAAGTAATCGAGTTTCTATTTGAAAAGTGGTCTATTACTTAATGCATGACTTTCTTGAATAAAATATAAGAATGTCTCTATAACAATTTTTTGGAAAATAAATGTTTGGAAATCTAAAAGTTGCTATTTTCTACTAACACATGAATGCAGAAGACAAAAAAATCTAAAATAAGATTTATATTAAAAAAATAGGGTACCTAAGACTTTTGTACAGTACTATAGATAGCTTTTGGCACATTGGCCTTCTTAAGTCAATGTATTAAGTACAGGAGTTGGGTTGTAATGTTCAAATTGTGTAAGACGTTGGTGAGACCTAATTTGGAGTATTGTGTGCAGTTTTGGTCACCTCCCTACAGGAAAGACATAAATGAGGCTGAAAGAGTGCAGAGAAAATTTACAAGGATGTTGTCTGGACTTAGATTATAGAGAAAAGTTGAATATGTTAGGACTTTATTCCCTGGAATATAGAAGACTGAGAGGAGATTTGATAAAGGTATACAAAATTATGAGGGATGTAGGTAGGGTAAATGAAAGCAAGCTTTTTCCACTGAGGTTGGATGAGACTATAACTAGAGGTAATAGGTGAAGGGTGAAAGGTGAAATGTTTAAGGGGAACTTCTTCACTCAGAGTGTGGTGAGAGTGTGCAATGAGCTGCTAGCATAAGTGGTGGACGTGAGTTTGATTTCAACGTTCAAGAGAAGTTTGGATAGGTCCAGGTGCTGGTCAATGGGACTCGACAGATTAATGGTTAGACATGGACTAGATGGGCTGAATGACCTGTTTCCTGAAACCTATTTGATTCAATAACTTTCTTCAGGAAATAATATTCTTCCTTTATTTACCCCATTTCCCTACCTCTCCCACCTCCACACCCTGTATCTAACTCCAGGACTCAAATCTTGTCTTTGAAATGCACAGTGATGGCTTGTGATTCAAAATTCAGGTAAGAAAACATCAGTGATGGCCATCTTGGGAACAAATCCTACTTCTCTCACTAATGTACTTCAGAAGGACATCTGCCAACCTTACCTAGGCTGAAATCTTTGTGACCCACCAATGTGGTTGGGCCCCACTGCTTCCTCAGTTCAGTTGCTATGAGCAAGAATTAAAAAATGGAAATAAAAGAGATTACAGATGTTTAAATCTGAGATGTAGGAGGAATGCAGCAGGTCAATCTGCATCTGTGGTGGGAAATAGACCATTGACATTTTGGGCCAAGACACTTCTTTGGACCCAAATAAATGTAATTGTCAGCAATGTCCAAGTCCTATGAATAACGCCAACAAAAACAGGAATACACCCAGTCAGCAACGTTTGGACCCTGTGAATGAAACCACAGTGAAACAAAAGAACCTACAGTGTGAGAAGGTCTAATCAGTAAAATACGGGTCCTTGTGGGAAACTTCCAGCAGTTCAATTATGGGCTAGTTACAGTCAATGACCACTTTATTAGGTACAAGGATGGAACCTGGTGTTGTTTTCTGTTGCTTCCAAGGTTCAACATGCTGTTCGTTCAGAGATGCTCTTCTGCACACCACTGTTGTAATGTGTAGTTATTTGAATTATTGTCACCTTCCTGTCGGCTTGAACTAGTCTGGTGATAGATGAAGCTTGGTAATAAATTTACTTTGAGCTTTGGACTTTGAAGTTTATTCCACTGTTCAATGGTGAATATTTTACCACAGCACCACTTGTCTGTACCAATTCTATATCCCTTGAGATTACTTTAATCTTTCATAGGATGGAGAATGGTATTAAAACAACTGATGTTTCAAAGAACTCTGACTAAAATGGCTCTTCTACTACACCAATAAAATATAATTCTTTTGTGTGGGCAGGATTGGGATTGTCTGTTGCAGTTTCAATAGTCAGTAAGTTTATTGGGTTTATAGTTAGTGACCCTTGCCTAATTTATCTGCTGTCTCCTTAGATGCTTTATTGACCAATTAACCTTTAATATCAACAACAAGGTAAGCTTTTTTGCCTCATCTTATGGCATTTCCATTAGATATATTCAGGGTAGAGATAAGTTTTAATATTTAGAAATATCAAGGGTTATGGGGAATATGGAGAATGACAGAATGAAGGCAGATTAGCAGAACTGCCAAAGGATGCAGAGTTTTAGATCAGTTGTAGATATACAGTAGTTGGAGAAATGGCAGATGGAGTTTAATCCAGCCAAATGTGAAGTGTTGCACTTTAGTAGGTTAAATGTAAAGAGACAGTACACAACTAAAGGCAAGATTCTTAACAGTGTTGAGGTGCAGAGAGATCCTGAGCTCCCTGAAAGTGCTTACACAGGTTGATAAGGTTAGAGGTAGAGAAAACATATAGCAGATTTGTCTTTCTTTGGGGAAGTATCGAGTTCAAAAGTCAGGACATTATGTTGCAACTTTATAAACGTCTCATTAAGCCTCAGCTAGAGGACTGGTCATCCCACTATAGGAAGGATGTTGAGGCTTTGGAGATGGTGCTGAAGAGGGTTACCAGGATGCTACCTGGTTTAGAGGGCATGTGCAATAAGTAGAGTTTGGACAGAGAAACTATCTATCTATTCCTCTCATAATCTGATAGATAGATTATCTATCTCTTCCCAAAGTAGAAATTTCTAATACCAGAGGACGCGTATTTAAGATGAGAAGAGGTAAGTTCAATGGAGGTGTGAGGGGCAAGTTTTTTTACACAGAGAGCTGGGGTGCCTGGGGTGGCAGTGGAGGCAAATATGACATTGGCATTCAGGAGGCTTTTAGATAGGTGCATGAATGTGCAAGGAATGGAAGGACACGGACATGGTATGGGCAGAAGGGATTAATTTAGTTGGGCATTTGATTACTAATTTAATTAGTTCAGCACAGTGTTGTGGGTCAAGGGTCCTGTTCCTGTGCTGTGCTTTTCTGTGTTCTATGAGACTTGGACCAGATAGTGTTATTGAAATTCTAGGCAAGCTCAAAGGGCTGAAGAGTTTAATCCTGCACCTTCGTGTTTCCTTATCTTGTTATTGTAACTGAAAAAAAAGTATAGCCAGTGTGTGAAGCATAAGGTCCCTCTCACTGCAAAAATAGAATTGATATTTTCATGTGGTTTTTTAACCCATTTACACTTCAGATTTGCAGTTTGTGGTTATGCTGCATGCTGAATCTTACAGATGGTTTGCTTAAAGTGGATTCTAGCAAGCAATCGCCAAAATAATTACCACTTCCTGATGGTCTCGCCCATTTTAACTGCATGAACTACACTCAGTGACTATTTTATTAGGTACTTCCTATACCTAATAAAGACCTGCTCGTGGTCTTCTGCTGCTGTAGACCATCCACTATTGTAACGTGTGGTTATTTGAGTTACTGTCGCCTTCCTGTCAGCTTGAACCAGGTTGATCATTCTTCTCTGACCTCTCTCATTAACAAGACATTTTTGCCCACAGAATTGCCGCTCACTGGGTGTTTTTTGTTTTTCACACTATCCTCTGTAAACTCTAGAGACTGTTGTGCGTGAAAATCTCTGGGGTTCAGCAGTTTCTGAGATACTCAAACCATCCTGTCTGTCACCAACAATCATTCCACAGGCAGTCACTTAGATCACATTTCTTCCCCATACTGATATTTGGTCTGAATCACAACTGAACCTCTTGAACATATCTACATGTTTTTATGCATTAAGTTGCTGCCAAAACTCTGTTTTCTACACATTAATCAAATCTCAGAGCATGCCAGTCTATTATGTACAATCTGATTATTCTATTTTTTAATAATCTCTTGTGTGGGATCTTATCAAAGAACTTTCCAAATCCACATGACACCACACCCATTGTTTCAGATACAACCAGTTTACCAATCATGGTGTGCCTTTCATTTTTCTATGCTGACTCTGCCTAATCCTATTATTACTGCAGGAATCCTGTTGCCATGCCCTTTCTAATATATTCTGGTTTTTCTCTCCTGCTAATTTGAAGGTTCACAAAGAACTTCCAAGCCCCAAGTATCGGTCAACAGTATCTAACCTAGAGAAAGTAATCTTCATTCTGAAAGTTCAGAATGGAAAGAACATTGATGGACCAAATCTGTCTCGGACAAAAATGGAAATCAACATTCTAAATCACAGCAATGCACACAAAATGCTGGAGAAGCTCAGCAAGTCAGGCAGCATCCATGGATAGGAACAAACAATCGACATTTTGGGCTGAGACACTTCATTATGAAACGTTGACTGTTTATTCCCGTCCATAGATACTGCCAGACCTGCTGAGCTCCTCCAGCACATTGTGTGTATTGTTCCAGATTTCCAGCATCTGCAGTACCCCTTGTGTCTAATCTAAATCACAGCTTGCATTCTTCCCTATTGTGGAATGAAAAATAACCCTGTAAATGGAGCACGGCTGTTTGGTTTACATTAGGAGTTGGGTACTTGATGTAACACATGCTCTGGGTCGATAAAACAATAGAAATGTTTGTTAACAGTAGGTGTGAGCAATGGGCCTGTGGCTAGACTGGAGATGGCTAAACTCAATGACGACTGCAAAAACAAAATGGTGCCTTCACATCAACTGGAACTGACAACTGGCTTGGTTCTTAAAGACTTCAGCAATTGTATGTTGAAGTAGATAAAGGTATTTTAGTTGGAAATAATTCCCTGCTTTATCCTGCTGTTCCTGAATCACTGAGTGTGTGTCTTCAGGCTTCTGTACCTCCTACCTGATGGTAACATTGAGAAAAGGGCCTGCCCTGGGTGCTGGAGGTCCTTAATAATGGACGCTGCCTTTCTGAGACACCGCTCCCTGAAGATGTCCTGGGTACTTTGTAGGCTAGTGCCCACGATGGAGTTGACTAGACTAGATTTACAACCTTCTGCAGCTTCTTTCAGTCTTGTGCAGTAGCCCCTCCATACCAGACAGTGATGCAGTCTGTCAGAATGCTCTCCATGGTACAACTATAGAAGTTTTTGAGTGTATTTGTTGACATGCCAAATCTCTTCAAACTCCTAATGAAGTATAGCCACTGTCTTGCCTTCTTTATAACTACATCAATATGTTGGGACCAGGTTAGATCCTCAGAGATCTTGACACCCAGGAACTTGAAGCTGCTCACTCTCTCCACTTCTGATCCCTCTATGAGGATTGGTATGTGTTCCTTCGCCTTACCCTTCTTGAAGTCCACAATCAGCTGTTTCATCTTACTGACGTTGAGTGCCAGGTTGTTGCTGCGACACCACTCCACTAGTTGGCATATCTCACTCCTGTACACCTTCTTGTCTCCATCTGAGATTCTACCAACAATAGTTATATCGTCAGCAAATTTATAGAAGGTATTTGAGCTATGCCTAGCCACACAATCATGTGTATACAGGGAGTAGAGCAGTGGGCTAAGCACACACCCCTGAGGTGCGCCAGTGTTGATCGTCAGCGAGGAGGAGATGTTATCACCAATCCGCACAGACTGTGGTCTTCCGGTTAGGAAGTCGAGGATCCAATTTCAGAGGGAGGTACAGAGGCTCAGGTTCTGCAGCTTCTTAATCAGGATTGTGGGAATGATGGTATTAAATGCTGAGCTATAGTCGATGAACAGCATCCTGACATAGGTGTTTGTGTTGTCTAGGTGGTCTAAAGCCATGTGAAGAGCCACTGAGATTGTGTCTGCTGTTGACCTATTGTGGCAATAGGCAAATTGCAATGGGTCCAGGTCCTTGCTGAGGCAGGAGTTCAGTCTAGTCATGACCAACCTCTCAAAGCATTTCATCACTGTCGATGTGAGTACAACCAAGTGATAGTCATTAAGGCAGCCCACATTATTCTTCTTAGGCACTGGTATAACTGTTGCCTTTTTGAAGCAAGTGGGAACTTCCGCCCGTAGCAGTGAGAGGTTGAAAATGTCCTTGAATACTCCCACCAGTTGGTTGGCACAGGTTTTCAGAGCCTTACCAGGTACTCCATTGGGACCTTCCACCTTGCGAAGGTTCACTCTTTAAAGACAGTGTGACATTGGCCTCTGAGACAGAGATCACAGGGTCATCAGGTGCAGCAGGGATCTTCACAGCTGTAGATGTGTTTTGCCTTGCAAAGTGGCATAAAAGGCATTGAGTTAATCTGGTAGTGAAACATCGCTGCCATTCATGCTGTTGGGTTTCGCTTTGTAGGAAGTAATGTCTTGCAAACCCTGCCAGAGTTGCCGTGCATCTGATTTCACTTTGTTCGAAATTGGTCTCTTCGCAAATCATACTTGGTTTTCTGATAGAGGGCTGGGTCACCAGACTTGAATGCCACAGATCTCGCCTTCAGCAGAAGACATACCTCCTGGCTCGTCCATGGGTTTTGGTTTGGGAATGTACAGTAAGTCTTTGTGGGCACACACTCATCCACAGAGGTTTTAATGGAGTCAGTAACAACTGCAGCATACTCATCCAGGTTCGAAGATGAATCCCTGAATACAGTCCAGTCCACCGATTCAAAGCAGTCCAGTAGGCGCTCCTGTGCTTCCCTTGTCCATGAGTGGCATGTGCTTGTGCTAAGTGTAGTAAGGAAAGTGGCAATGTGGTTTGAGTTCAAAGTTCAAAATTCACAGTAAATTCATTATCAAAGTATGTACAAATATGTCATTGTATACTACCGTGACATTCATTTTCTTGCAGGCATTCACAGTAGCCTAAAGAAATACAATGGAATCAATGAAAAACTACACACAACCAAAGACTGACAAACAACCAATGTGCAAAAGAAGACAGACTGCAAATACAAAATAATAAATAATGAGTAATAATTAATATTGAGAACGAGTTATAGAGTCCTTGAAATTGAGTCCATAGATTGTAGAATCAATTCAGTCTTCAGCCTTCACTGTCCTTGTCATCTTCATCATCCTCCTCTTCCTCAACATTATAATTCTATTCAGTACAGAGCGAAGTTATCCACGCTGGTTCAGGAGCCTGATGGTTGAAGGATAATAACTGTTCCTGAACCTAGAGATGTGGGATCTAAGGCTCATGTACCTTTTTCCTTTTGCAGCAGTGAGGAGAGAGCATGGCATGGATGGTGGGGGTCCTTGATGAATGTCAATAGTGAGGGGAACGTCAGTGTGTCCTGAATGTCGTGAACAGAGTGCCAGCGGAACTAGGATTATCATGGAATGAGAGTAGTGAGCGTGAACTGAGTGCAGAAGAAGAGAGTGACAGTTGTGTGGAGTCAGCAGTGTGTGAGTGTCAACTGAGTGTATAGGGAAGAGTGTTCATGCAAACTGACGATAGTGAAAGGACTTAGTGCGAAATATGCGCTTTGAGGGAAGTGTATGATTTGAAGGGAGAGGATGAAAGTCTGTGTAAATCAAGGCTAAAGAGAGCAATATGCAATTGTGAACTGCTGGGATTGGCAGTGTTATGATCCCAGCCCCCTCCTTTGTGAGAATCGCCAGAGCCCTAGTGAAGGGGGGGTCAATGACCCAAGAGAAGACAGAGATACGTGCGGTGTTCCTCGTTTCACGGCGAGGCAAAGCTGGCGACTGTGGTCATTGTCTCGTGGAGACACCTTTGTGAATTGGGAACTGTACTACGTGTATACCCTCAGGGCAACGTGGGTGGAGAGATGGAGAGAGATTGCATCATCCCAACCTGATTGACATCTGAGACCCCGTGAGTTCAGATAAAAGAGGGGTTGTAAAGACGGCCCCCCAGACGCACCAGAAGACACGCTAGAAATCCTGCGACAGCGTTTAAGAGCGACAGCCGGTGGTGGGGTTCGTGTGCGTCTTTTCCTTGCCTCGGATTGGCGACCTCACCACGAAAGAACGGCTTAGCTACAGGGGAGGCCACAAGTGAGCGTCCATTCCCCAACGAGGCTTCGACGAATCGAACTCCTAAAGGTTGGAAAAAAACCCCGCCGGGTAACTGTTTCATTTAATCTCTATCTCTCTCTCTTTAACAAAGTGCACCAACGTGACACCACCAAAAGACGGCAGCTGGTGGAACTGCAGTGACCGCAAGAGACTTTCAGATATACAGCGGACAATATATACATTACCCCTAGACAACGATAGAGTTTATTTCTTATTGGTTATTACTATACCTGCACTTTAGATTGAGTATTGACGACTTATGGTATCTGAATGTTTGTATTAACCTTACTTTTGTGCCCCTTTATAAATAAAAACGTTTGAAAATGGTACCATCAGACTTCAGCGGACCTCTCTATCTTTGCTGGTAAGTGATCCAGTTACGGGATACGTAACAGCAGGAAGCAGCTGAGTATATTGTAATGAACAGAATTCAGGAGTTTACACCTCCAAAGAAAATGCCAGCATCTCTGATCATCTTCAATTTATCACAGGTGGTATATCCATACCAAATACTGACAAAGATCTTTATACCATCACTTGCTACTGCCCAATGTGATCCAATTAACTCAATAGCAGGGATTAATCTTTATTGACATCATGAATTTAGTTGGCCCAGTGCTCTTCCGGCTCAGTCTATTGGCTTATTATACTCAGTCTACTTGTAGACCTATCCGTGATTGAATCTCATTCTGTTGAATCTCTAATAAGATTTTCAGCTAGCGAAACACCGAAATACTCCATAATGTATTCAGTGAAATCAATGACATAATAAAATATAATCCTTTTCAGGGTAATTTCCAAGGTTAATCATTCAAAATAAAATAATTTTAACATTTGTATTACAAAAATGCTTTATCATTTTTTAAAAAAATCATTTACATTCAATTAATTTATGATATGCAACAAAATATTCAATGGTCATTAACGCCAGGGGATTGTTTCTCCAGTCAGAAACAACCAAAGACAACTTTTGCTCATGTCAGCAGAGATTGTGAAGGGATTCAGGCCTTTTCACTAACAAGCAAGGGTGTAAACTTGCCTGCTTTTGTTTGATTATGCCCGAGTCAAATAATGGGGAAAACTTTCCTGGACCTGCCCAGACCCCAGAACCACTGTCCATCATTCTTGCCAAACTTACACTGTGCACCCATGAAATACAGTATCCACAAGGCAAGTAGGCTTGTTTTTATCAAAGGTATTTGAACAGTCCTGATGAAGGGTCTGAAAGGTCAACTATTTATTCATTTCCATGGATGCTGCTTGACCTGCTGAGTTCCTCCAGCATTCTGTGTGCATTACTCTGAATTTTCAGCATCTACATGTCTCTGATACTTTATATGTCTGAGAGACATGTAAAAGATACCTAAATAACATTACGAATGTATTATAATGCTCATGAATATTTAAAAAGTAAGTAAAATAACTCAAACACATTTTCACTCTGCTTACTCACATGGTCACTGATCCCATTTTCAAGTGAATGATGTTGGCGTTTCTATGCCATTAGGTGTTAATTTGAGGAGCCAGATGCAAAGTACAACCGCATCTTGCCTTCAGCTGTTGTTTCTCGACGACTGGACCTTGAGAATTGGCACTTGATCTTCAGTTTGTCTAGGACTTCTGTGTTTCAGTGTATCCATGCGGAAATCTAAGATGCATTGGACACAGTTGAAGGCTCTCAATTCAAAGACATTTTCAACCTCACTGCTGCAGGCGGAAGTTCACACTTGTTTCAAATGATAACAATTATACCAGTGCCTAATTAGAATAATGTGAACTGCCTTAATCAGATGGCAGAGGGGAAGAAGCTGTTCCTTAATCGCTGAGTGTATGCCTTCAGGCTTCTGTATCTCCTACCGGATGATAACAGTGAAAAAAGGGCATGCCCTGGGGGCTGGAGGTCCTTAATAATGGACGCTACCTTTCTGAAACACCGCCAGTGGCGTATCTAAGGTATGGCACGTGCCTTGGGCGCCACTTGAAGGGGGGCACCACCGAGCAGTTTCTATTAAAGTCAGACAAGCTATCCTCAGATAGTGAAAAAAGGATTTTCTTCAGATGTATGATCTGTCTTTGATTATCATGGGTGAGAAGCACTAGGATGCCTTATTTCAGAGCATTGTGTAAGAAGACCATGAAACGTTTCTTCACGAAGAAGAAGGAAAGTGGAGCTGAAGGACGGAAGAGACGAAAGTTGGAGGCGGAGGAAGCCAAGAAGTCGAGCAAGTTCTTCATGCCCTTCTTTGAAAAGCCCGGAACAAGTAGTTTGGAGTTGCCTTCACCTGCTACAAGTTTGTTAGAATCCGAAGGTGGATCAAGTACAAATGCATCACAAGCCGAGGAGGAAGTCCTCTATTCTACTCTCTTCTCTATTCCCGGTCAGACCATCAATCCTCATTGGAGCAGGAAAGTGGAATCAACCAGTGGAAAGCACCTGAAAGGATTAGTGTTCATGAAAATGCCAAGAATCATTGGGAATGCTTCACACAGTGGAAAGAAATGGAAAGAAATTTAGCTGGAAACAGAGGAGTTATTGACGCGGTATTTCAGTCACAGATTGAGAAGGAAAAGCAGAAGTGGCGTGATATCTTGACGAGAATCCTTCACGGCATAAAATTCCTTGCGATTCAGAATCTGGCTTTGCGAGGCCACAAGGAGTCAGTTCAGCTAGACGATGACTCCAATGTGGGAAATTTCCTTGGCTTACTGAAACAACTGGCCATCTTTGACACTGTCATAAAAGAACACCTCACTCATTTGGAAAGTCATCCTGGATCCACGTCTTATCTTTCACTGGATGTCCAGAATGAATTCATCCACATGATGGCATCCACTGTTCGCCAGAGTTTACTGAGAAGCATTCGTAAAGCCAAGTACTATGGTCTCATGTTCGACTCGACTCCTGATCAGGCACATCGTGAGCAGATGTCAGAAGTAGTGAGGTATGTGGAAGTTGATTTTGAGAGGAAAACAGTCTGTGTTAGAGTGTCCTTCCTTGGTTTTATCCAGATAAGCCAGAAGGATGCTGAGAGCTTGGTTGAAGACATCTTGAAACAGCTAGAGAAGGACGAAATGGAGCTACAAGATTGTCGGTCACAGTGCTATGACAATGCTGCTGTGATGGCTGGACACAGAAGAGGTGTTTATCAAAGAATAAGTGAGAAAAACAACCTATTGTGAATTGCAACAATCACTCAATCAGCTTGGTGGGTGTACGTGCAGCCAAGCAGGATACAATGACGGTCATGTTTTTTGGAACCATCGAAGCTCTCTACATGTTTTTCTCTCGTTCAACACAGCACCTGGAAAAACTCAAAAACACCATGCCTGTGGTTGTTAAGTTGGAGTCCAAAACCAGGTGGATTGCAAGGACAGAAGCAGTGAAGCCCGTCAACAAGTACCTTGAGGAGATACTTCAAGTTCTCCAGGACATGATAGACAATGAAAACGAGACCAGTGAAACAAGAAGTGATGCAAGGCAGCTGTACAACCCACATGTTGAGTTACAATTTTCTGATTTTGCTAGGATTTTAGAACAAAGTACTCATTCACATTGACCATATTCAAAAGAGGCTGCAGGATCCTAGCATGAACTTCCATGATGCTGCCCTGGATTTGAAAGCCCTCCAAGATAATTTTTATGATGAAAGAGAAGTGTTGGTCAGTGAGTCACTCGAAGAAGGAGTCGGTCTCTGTCAAGAATGGAATACTGAATTTGAAAGATGTCAGAGACGAAAGAAATGAATGGCTGATGAGAACTCAAGAGACTCTGGGTTAACAGCTAAAGAGGAAATGGAAAGAGTCACGAAGGGAACACTCGACCATCTTCACAGAGAAATGGACGAAAGGTTCGCTCATTTGCACGACACTGATGCCAAGTTTCGGTTCCTTCTCGATGTCAAGGGACTATGTTATGGCACCAATAGTAACGACTAAAGAAGAAGTGTGAAAATTTGGGCGAATTGGACAGCTCTGATGTTGATGGACAGCAGCTATATGAAGAAACTTTGGATTGCAGAATGTTGCTATCAAGGCGGATCAACATGAAAATATCAAGACCTGAAGAGCTTCTTGAATTTATTGTTCAGTATGGAGATGAGAGCATCTCCCCCAATCTTCGCATTGCTATTCAGATAATGCTAACCATCGTAGTTTCCATCACCAGTTGTGAGAGATCATTCAGCAAGTTAAAACTCATACTTTCATATTTGAGAGCCTCCATGGGTCAAGGCAGACTCTGTGTTCTTGCTCTGCTGAGTGTAGAAAGAGAAGAAACTGAAAAAGCTGACTTTGATCACATCATAGACCAATTTGCATCAGTGAAAGCAAGGAAGGTGCAGTTATAATTTTCATGTAGTGCCATAATTTGTTAATTAAAAGATTAACGAGCTTGACTTGTATTTTTGAGCTGATATTGTGGGATTGTTCACAGCAGTACCCAGATTCAATTCCATCGCCATATGTAAGGAGTTTGTACATTTTCCCCCGTGGGTTTCCTCCCATGTAACGGTTGGTAGGTTAAGTGCGATTCCCAGGTTATAAGTATCCAACATTATGGACACCATTAAATATGAATGAGTTCACATAATATTATAAAATTGAGAAGTCTGACATACATGTTCATTTCTACAAATAACAGAACTAGCTTCCTCTCTTTCTATCCACCTACAGTAATTGTGCTTTTTAAAAAAAATCAGATTTGTGTTTGTTATTCCATTCATTACAATACGATGGAGGCATGTTTGGCATATCAAATATTTTTTGTGCATTTTCCAACTTATGATCAAAATTGACTTCTTTTTGAGGGGCTTAAAAGAAAATGGGCCAAATGCAGGCAAATGGGGTTAGTATGGCGTGTACCACGATCAACATGGATGAAAAGAGTGCAGAGAAAATTTACAAGGATGTTGCCAGGACTTGAGGACCTGAAGGCAGAGGGAAATAAGTTATGACTTTATTCTCTAGAGTATAGAAGAATAAGGGGAGATTTGATAGTGGTATACAAAATTATGAGGGGTCTAGATAGGGTAAATGCAAGCAGATTTTTCGCACTGAAGTTGAGTGAGACTAGAACTAAAGATCATGGGTTGAGGGTGATGGGGAACTTCTTCACTCAGAGGGTGGTGAGAGTGTGCACGAGCTGCCAGTGCACGCAGTGAATGTGGGTTCGATTTCAAAATTTAAGAGAAATTTGAATAGGTACATGGATGGGAGGGGTATGGAGGGCTATGGTCCATGTGCAGGTCAGTGGGAATAGGCAGATTGACAGTTCAGCATGGACTAGATAGACCAGACGGCCTGTTTCTGTGTTTTATGGCTCTGAGTGTAAGTTGGCCAAAGGGCCTACTTCCTTGCTGCTAGACTGTCTGATTGATGAAGAACTGGAAAAACGGAACCCATTCATTTTCCCTGGGATGGACTGCAATCCATATCAAATAAAGGATGAATTTTGTCGGGACACTGGTTGCAGTGTGACAAATATTTGCTTCTATCTCAAGGAATAAAGACAGACGAGAAAAAGTTTATGAAATGTGAAATATTTTCTTTGTTGTACTGTATTTTATTATACCCTTAAATTAATAAATAAAATCTGAGTATGTGATTTTTCAATTTTCATTCTAAATATTCATATTATGCATATTCCAAAGAAAACATTTAAAGTCCCGTGCAGTTTTCTGGCCATGTAAAGATTTCCTGCTTGGAGCAATGGTTGGCCCACGCAGCCGTTAAAAAAAAGACAACATTGATTCAAACTTCTACTGCCTGTCTCCAAATTCACATCAGCTCATATTCAGCAATCACACTTTAGCTTGCTGACACACATTTGATCTCATTTAAGCAATGCCACATTTTAAAATTCCTAGTCTGCCCAGCTCCACCTATGTCTTCGCCCTTAACAATCTTTTGTCATAGAAAACACTGAATTCTATTTGTGTTGCTCCATCTTACGTTTATTAATTATTTTGAATTTAATGTCTCCCATCTCACGCTTACTAATCATTCTGAATTTAATGTTTCCACTATTAGTGACTGTGCACTTATCTGTCTGGAGCTGAAACATTGGAATTCCTTTCTTAAACTAGCCAGCTTCTCTACCTTCTTTAAGACTTTGCTTAAAACCTACATCACTGGTCAAGCTTTTGCTCATCTGGCCTATTATCTCATCATGTGTCTCAGTGTCAGATTTTGATGACCTTCTTGTAAAGTGGTTTGTGTCACATTTAAGGTATTATGCAAATACAAGATGTTGTCATTGTTTTCAATCTCTTTCAGTCACGAGCAAGGAATTCTGTGGTGTCTTCTTCATTGGCCCCAAGCTTCCCGATTAATTTATCCTGAGGTAATGCAGTGTGACATTGAGATAGATTAACAAACAGCCTAGTCTGAGACAGATTGGAAGCAACTACACTGGGTTTGATTTCAGCATCGCCAATTTAAAAAAGAATGTACAACAGAAAAATAAACATCAGAAGATAATGAATGGTGAATGAAGCTAAACACTGGGCTCAGGAATACTTTTGATTGCGAATCTAACTCATAATTTCCTGAAAGAGGCCAGAGAGAAACTCCAAGAATTCCAATTGTACATTCACATTCTTGAAGAACTGAAGCTGATTTAGGTATGAAAATGGGATTTGTTGAACTGAACTGCAACTGTAACCTTTTTTAAAGAATCTAGTTTATGCTTTGTGCATCATTTGTGTATAGTGACATTATAGTATTACATTTTAGTAAATCAATAGCAGAGCAAGGCTACAAAAAGGGAAACATTGCTGAAGTGTGTATCTTATAATTATCAGTAACATTGCCATAACATGTATCTATTCACAGAGGGAAACTGTATAATTGACAAGGTTTATATGTGACTGATAAGTTATACTATGACATTCTGAACAAAGTATCCAGTGTTTCAGATCTGGGTTCTCATTACTAATGGATTTGAACCAGGCTGGACTAAATTAAATTCATGGGCATGAGGTGTTGAAAATGAAGCACAAAGGCACAATGTTTCAAGAGGGAGTGTTCTTCTAAAGCTGGGAATAAGGAATGTTGTTGTCAATCAAAGGAAACTCTACTCAGTCTCTCTGCCACTTGTCCAGTCAATACTTCGTATCGGTACGGTGGGCCTGAGATTACAAGTGCTCCATTCATTGGATATAAAGATCCTTAGCTTAACATTATAAAGAAAAGGCCATCTGTTCTTTCATAGGTCTAAAACATGTCAGTGCTTTGTAAACTTTTTTTGTTCAGGGGGATGCATCAACAGGTGGTGAATCTGTGGAACTCATTTCCACAGACGGCTGTGGAGGCCATCATTGGGTATATTTAAAGCAGAGGTTGATAGGTTCTTGATTAGTCAGGGTGTCAAAAATTACAGGGAGAACGCAAGAGAATAGGGTTGAGAGGGATAATAAATCGGCCATGATGGAATGGTGGAGAAGACTTGATGGGCTGAATGTCTCAATTCTGCTCCTATAGTCCTATGATCTTATGATTTCTACATGGCGGTGAGAATAAATGAGTTAATAGCTATTTCAGAATTTGGTTCAATAATTTTGAATATTTTCATTAAATATTCTTAACCAATAAAAGTAAAATATCATGGATGTAAACAATTGGAAATTAATCTGAAATTCCTATTGTACTTATTTCTTCCTGTGTAGAAATACAGGCTATGCGGAAGGGAAGGGGTTAGATTGCTCTTAGAGTAGGTTAAAAGGATGGTACAATATTGTAGGTGCAGGACCTGTACTTGTGCTGTACTTTTCTAAAATTTGCCTCTTCTCAATGTCTCCTTTAATTATCCTATTTCCTCCCCCATTTACCTTGTGGAATTGTCCTCCATGTCATTGAGTGTGTTCTGCAAGAGGATTTGAATTCAAGAATAGACAGGCAGCTCTGGTGATACCACAAATAGAATATTACGTACATTTCTGGTCATCATACCAAAGGTGAGATGTGTGTGATGGAGGGAGTGAAGAAGATTCACTTAATTAATTCCAGAGATGACAGGTCTGTTAAATGTGGAGAGATTTAGCAGACTGAGCTTATGCTCATTTGCATTTAGAATGAGAGACGATTCCACTTGACACAAAAACAACTCCTATGTGGTTTTAGAGGATCGAATCTTAAAGTAAGATAAACTTTTAGATACTCTACTCAACAGGGTTATGGAGGCTCATCTGCCAAGTAAATTGAAGGTTGAATTCAACAGATCTTTAGGTATTATTGGAATCCACAGAATGAAATTAGTGCAGGAAAGTGGCACTGAGGTAAGAGATCAACCATGTTCTGGAGTATTTATTTGGAGTATTGTGCATAGTTCTGGTCATCTACCTACAAGAAAGATATCAATAAGATTGAAAGAGTACAGAGGAATTTTACAAGGATGTTGCCAGGATTTGAAGACCTGAATTACAGGGAAAGGTTGAATAGGTTCGGACTTTATTCCCTAGAGCACAGGAGAATGAGGGGAGATCTGACAGAGGTATACAACACTTTGAGTGTTATAGATAGGGTGAAAGCAAACAGACTTTCTCCACTGAGGTTTGATGAGACTAGAACAAGAGGTCATGGGTTAAGGTTGAAAAGTAAAATATTTAATGGGAACATGAGGGGAACTGCTTCTCTCAGAAGTGTGGAAGTGTGGAACAAGCTGCCAATGGGAGTGGTGGAAGTGAATTTGATTTCAACGTTTAAGAGAAATATGGATGTGAGAGGAATGGAGGTCTATGGTCCAGGTACAGGATGATAAGACTAAACAGAATAATAGTTGGCATGGACTAGATGGGCTGAATGACCTGTTTCTGTATTGTTGTACTGTATGACTTTATCTCATTGAAAGGTGGAGGAGGCATGAGGAACTAAATGACTTACTCCTGTGATTTCTTAAGTTAATAGAGTTAGAAGACTTCAAACAGGATTTTAATTTTACTTCAGTTCATAGTTTAAATTTAAGCAGTTTTTCCTAATTACTGTATATTTCAACATTCAAAGTACATTAATTATCAAAGTATGTATACATTATACAACCTTGGGATTCATCTCCTAATAGGCAGTCACAAAACAAAGAAACCCAAAATAACCCATGTATTAAAAAAAGACTGTCGAACACCCAGTGTGTGGAGAGAAAAAAAACACATCATGCAAATAATAACCGCAAGCAAATAGCATTCTAAACTGAAGTTCGCAAAGAGAGTCCAAAGTTTAGCGCAGAGCCGAGTTGAGAAGCGATCTGAACCAGCCCGTCCCTCGCCTCGGGCCCCGACACCCTGACCGTTTCAATCTGTCCGGGCACCTAAATCAATGTCCAAACATTGAGTTCAATTGCTTCAACATGCTCTGAGGCCAGGACCCCACTGCCTCGATTCGGCCTGTTTCCAATACAGTCCCGTGCTTAGGTCTCTGCCCAAACATCGAGTTTAGTTGAATCGGTATGTTCTTGAGCTCAGAGCTCGCTGCCTCAGTCTTTGGCACGGCGCATAAAATGATCAATCCTCAGGTTTTCCTCGCTGCCCTGCCTTGGTTCTGCCACATCAAATTGCCTTCAAGTCCAAAGGGAAGTTACAGACTCTTACTTTTGATGATCGTTTGCCAGAAAAAGTGTGATTAACAAAGTATTTAGTTGTTTTCTTTGTTTTGTTAGCCACTAGCCTGAAGTCGCTGAGATTCACCAGCAGCATCGTAAATCAGAAGTATCCATGATAAATTCCTACCTATTTAATAAATCCAGCATCTGATTACTTGGAAGTTCTGATGGTCCAGCATCCAGTTCGCTCATTAGTCCTAAACATAAGCCTGAGATCCCGAATGCAAGCCAGGTCCATGGCTGGAGAAGGGGTTGAAGTCTGCAACACCAGGGGTCAGGAATCTGGGCATGTTTCTGGTTAGACCTGACATCCAAAATGCCTGTATTTTTCCTGTTCCATTCCACTGGAAAAATTTTTGAACTACTATGGTAATATGTAAAAAAAAAGTGGAAGCATAGCATCTCATAGTCTGGAAAATTTCCTAGTGCAGTACTTCCAAGGTCCTGGGGGGTGCCATATTATCAGAGCTGTGTTGTATTAGAATCTTCCTCTGAGACCTCGTCACATTGGCAATTATCTCCTGGCTGTTGTAGCTCTTTAGTGCACCAGGTTGGAGAAAGTCCATATGGACAAGTTCTGTGTGCTTGTACCATGTGCTGTAGGGTGGCGCGGGAGATTGGTGGTTAGCATAACGCTATTACAGTGCCAGAGACCCAGGTTCAATTCTCGCTGCAGTCTGGAATGAGGTTGTACGTTCTTTCCGTGCCACGCCATTATTAGGTGTGTCAAAAATCAAATTTACAAAAATTAGTGAAAATAGTGTAAAGAAAACTGCCAATATTCACAAAATGTGATCTTCCAGAAAACACATTAATAGTTCCGTACTTATACATGGCCAGTGTGAATTGCTGGCAGTCTCGATCTCTCTCTCCCCCACTGAGGGTGAAGAACCCCATGTTATTAGCCACCAGGACATGCCATCATTAATTACCAACAAAGTTAACTTAAGACTACACATGAACTATAATATGATGCACCCCACAATGTAGTTACAATCGTAATGCTAAATATCGACCTTATACACAGTATACGAACAATATATACTGTACACATTTACTAAAGATATGGAATACTCCACTGTGTATGGCAGGAAAGGCACCATAAGCTTGGTTTAGGACCCATTATAAGAATATACCTGGAAAACATTGATGTGCGCACACTCAGCACAACAGCAGAATGACAGGGGGGGGGGGGGGGGGGGGGGGTGTGTGTGTGTGTGTGTGTGTGTGTGTGTGTGTGTGTGTGTGTGTGTGTGTGTGTGTGTGTGTGTGTGTGTGTGTGTGTGTGTGTGTGTGTGTGTGTGTGTGTGTGTGTGTGTGTGTGTGTGTGTACCAAGTGTTGTCTGCCGCATTGTGCAATTTGCTCAGGATGCAGTGCTTTAATTCTGGGTCCATATCTCAGCAAAAATACAGTTAACAGATTCCAGTGTATTCTTCTTTTGGCGCCATTCCCCAAAGCCATGGGTCTTTTGGCAAGCACAATGGTGCTGTTTCTACACAGTAAAAGGTGATAACAGGATCTTTCTCTGTGATTCTATTCCAATTTATACCATGAATTAATAACTAGGTTGCAAAATGACCAGGATTAGTCAGTTGGCATGTATATTGTGCTTTCTGTTTGGATTCTTTGAGGTGGTACACTGGCATAGGGGAATAAGGCTGTGAGGGAAAATAAATCAGCCAAGATTGAATGATTAACTTGATGGGGCAAATGGCCTAATAATGCTCCTATGTCTTATGGTCATAGTTAGAACTGCTACCTTGCAGCTCTAGCAACCTGGGCTCAGTTCTGACCTTGGATGCTGTCTGTGTGCAGTTTGCACCTTATCTGTATGATTATGTGGGTTTCCTTTCGGTAATCTGTTTTCCTCCCACATCCCAAAGATATGCAGATTGTTAGGTTAACCAGCCAGAGGGGGTGGGGGGAAATAGGCATTTACAGGGGGAAAAAATTAATACAATAGAACTTCACAACAAAATTATGCTTGAACTGACAAAGCAACCAATGTGGAAAAGACAACTTGTGCAAATTAAAAAAAGTACTGAAAACAAGAACTGTAAAGAGTCCCTGAAAGTGAGTGTGTTGGTTGTAGAACCAGTGATTGAAGTTATCCATCCTGTTAGATCTTGGCATAAGTATGTGGAATTAGCTGTGTAAAGTACTGTATGTGCCAAATGGAAGATCAATGTGTGTACAATTACTATTGCTTAATCCTCTCACCCCTTTAATAACTGATTCATGTAGCTGACTATTTCTTGTGCTGCAGAAAGTTCCAGAAAGAGGTGGTTACAAAGAAAACAACTTTAATGTTGTCTGCCAGGTCTGTACGGCATTTCATGAAAGAAAACACCTTAGCCTCCAACTGGGTTGGAGGAGCAACTCATCATAGCCCAACCTAATGGCATGAACATCGATTTCTCTAACATCTCTAATTTCTACCCGCTCCCCTTCTCTCTTTATCCATCCTCATTCTGGTTCCCCTCTCACCCCCTTTCTTCTCACCTCCCTCTGGTGCCCCTCCTCTTTTCCTTTCTCCCAATGGTCCACTGTCCTCTCCTTTCAGATTCCTCCTTCTTCAGCCCTTTACCTCTTCCACCTATCACCTCCCAGCTTCTTACTTCTTCTCCCCTCTCCAACCCCGTCTTCTTATTCTGGTTTCTGTTTCCCTTCCTTTTCAGTCCTGAGGAAGGATCTCAGCCTGAAACATTGACTGTTTATTCCCCTCCATAGATGCTGCCTGACTTGCTGAGTTCCTCCAGTATTTTGTGTGTGTTGCTGTTTTATTTTCATAGATGTGTGTGTGTGAAGTCATGTGACTGGTCCTTGCAAACGCCAATGTTCCCAGTTAGCTCTTATGCTTGCCCTAGAGCTGCACTGTGCACAAACAGGCCCTTCAGCCCATCACCTCCATGCTGATCTTTTTGCTTGTCTACTCAAATTCCATTTGCCCTGATTAAGTCTGTGTCATCTACACATTACCACCATCAGGGGAGGGGGTACAGGAGACTGAAGATCCACAATCTTCTTCTCTGTCATCAAGTCTCTGGATAGTCCACGAACTGTACTTCGTTATTTATCTTTTGCATTATTTATTTATTTTGTAACTTATAGTAATTTTATGTCTTGCACTGTACTATTGCAACAAAACAACAAATGCCATGACATATTTCAGTGATGTTACTTATTTATTTTTAATTCTATGCCTTACTTCTTAAAGTAAGTGTCTTAAATGCCTGTTTAAATTTCTCTTGACTTTGTGTGTCTGACTCTATCACCTTTTCTGGAAGAGAATTCCAGCCATCAATCTGTCAATATTTACCCTTCAAATATCCTTTAACATTACTTACTTTAACCTCTTTGTCTTGATACCTCTACCATAGGTAATTGTATTTTGGATCTCCCAGGAGAGATCTTGTTCTTGTTGTTTATGACCTGTGAAGTTTAGCATTCTCCAACAGAAAGATGTTCCCAGATAATGTTTGTTTTTTCTTGAGCAGAACCTGAGCTGTGTAAATCCCTCAAGCTGAACAAGCGTGCTCACACAAGTCTGGGCTTGGGATGCTTTGCTCTATCACAAACACAAAAGCTCAGTGTATAGAGTACAGTGTATCACAAGCTACATGTGCTATCAAAAGAGAAAGAACAGAATATGAAAAAATGTGGGGTAAGGAGAGAGCAGTTCAATGTAGAAATAAGTTTTGGAGGCAGGATGGAAAATACATGTTAACAGGTGACATTTTAAATAAGACAAAAATATGCAAGTAAACCTGAAAATGCAAAAAGCAGACTTGATGAAGCTCGCAAAACCAGACTGCACTGAGAAACATAGAAATAAAGCTCAAGCCAGGAGTATGTTCAACTCTTTACTGCCTTTTACAGGAAAAGTTGCTAAAGCAATGGATAAGGTGCAATATTACCATAAAAACAACCCAAGTGGAGATTTGAAGCTCTTTTCACTCGAAATCTGAGAAATCTGTGTTTATCACAGAGGTTATGAAGGAGTGAAATAATGCAAACAGTAAATGTTGGTTCTATTGTTCAACTCCGAATTGAACATTTATTTGAAATGAATGAAAATGTAGGACTATGAACAAGGCGTGTGGGACTATTTGCATAACTGTCAAGATTATGCACTTGGGAAGGGCTATTGCTGGTTAAATTCCCTCTAGATCATGTTGATATTGTAGTGCATTTGGTTTAATTTAATGTCTTGAACCCACTTTGCATATTAGATAGTGTTCACTCTTCTTCACAAGGATTGTAGAAATTACAGCAACATAAGGGTTAAAGTGGTGTGCTAATCGAACAAAGCACAGACACTTTGTATGGTTTTCTCTGTGTGAAAGCTCACTAAGAGAACAGTAAAGGTGATAAGCTGACAGAGATAGTGTAGAGACATCGTGCAGTCACTCAGACTGAACATAGCCCTTGAAAGCCTAACTCACGTACAGCCCTTCTGTCCAAGCCTGGGAACCAAGGTCACCAAGCAAACCCAGACAAGATAAAGATGCAAACGAGGGTTTCTAGGGAAACCATCACTATTGCACAGTTATCTTACTAATTCTCAAGTAATATTGGCCTTCAACACACTGATTTAATTGATTATTAACATCTGAAATATGTATTAAGATAGGTACTTAAATATGCAAATAATAGGATTCAGAAGTGCACCAATTTTCTATTGCAGGGGTGTCAAACTCATTTTAGGTCACGGGCCGGATTGAGCAAAATGCAGCTTCATGCGGGCCGGATCAGTCGGACGCGTGCGAACGCAGCTTTCGTTGCCTCCGTTTTTTCAGCCTGCTCTCATGTGTCTCAGTCTCTGCCATAACTACAAAGTGTTTCACTTTACAAATTCCGTTTCTTATGAAGAAGACTGTCGAGCAAGACTGCCAAATAAACACTAAAAACCCTGAATAAACTCAGCATTAGCCATATCATACGCCATAGGCGCTTCAATTACTGGGGCCAGCTTTAATAGTAATTAGATATTATCTCGCGGGCCAAAGATAATTCCACCGTGGGCCGGATCCGGCCTGCGGGCCTTGAGTTTGACATATATGTTCTATTGGATCAATATTTCTATGCAACTGGTCAATTTCTGTATAGAAATGACATTTCTTTGTTCAAACTTCAGAACAGTGTCAAGACAAGGGCACAATAAAATAAAATGTGACTGAGGAATGAGTGCACTTTGCCAGAGTCCAGTTAATCGGCAACAACGTACTAATGGAAGAGGTAAAATGCAAGAAAGCCACGAAAAGACTTAAAATAAAGTGAAGTCTCCCATTAGACAAAGGATTACTAAGGTTTGGAATTCACTAGAATATCAATTTGTTTAGAAGCTATTGACGAGGAATCCATGTTAGAATCTTCTCCATAAACACAAGAGATGCTGGAGATCCAGAGTAACACACACAGCATTGTTACGAATGTGACGCAACTCTGAGGGGCCGAAGGGTACAAAGTCGCCCCCTGCTTTCTGAGAATCGCCAGATTGCTATTAATTCGGGTCGGGGACCCAGGAAATGAGACAGAGACGTCCAGAATACACAGGGTTTGGAATGTGTCCTGGCCTCAGCAAGACGGAACCACTGATAACGGCTATTGTCTCTTGGAGACGGAATTGTGTATTGAGTACTGTACTATTCATTGAAACCCCTCAGGGGATGACCAGAGTGGGCTGGTTGAGGGATTGCATCATCCCAACCTGATTGACATCTGAGACCCCGTGAGTAAAGATAAAAGGGGGTCTGGGGAACAACCCCTTCAGACGCACCAGGAGAAACGCTAGAAATCCCGTGACAGCGTTTAATAGCGACAGCAGGTGGGGGCTCGTGTGCGTCCTCCCTTGCCTGGGTTGGCGGGCTCACCACGGAAGAACGGTTTAGCTAAAGGAGAGGCCACAAGTGAAAGGCCACACCAACGAGACTCCGACGGATCGAAATCATAAAAGGAAAATCTGCAAGTTTTTCTCCCAAATCTCTCTCTCTCTCCAACCATTGCAAACCCAGCGGTCCCCAAAGGCTGCAGCCTGCATGAACTGAGTGAACTTTATATTTCCATCGGACAATACATTATCCCCTAGACAACGATACAGCTTATTTCTTATTGATTATTATTATACCCGCACTTTTAGATTTAGTATTGACGACGTATATTATCTGTATATTTGCATTGATATTATTTTTGTGTATTTTTACTAATAAATACTGTTAAAAATAGTATCATCAGACTTCAACGGACCTCTCTCTCTTTGCTGGTAAGTGACCCAGTTACGGGGTTCGTAACAGCATCTACAAAGAATCCTGATGAAAAGTCTCGGCCCAGAATGTTGACTGTTTATTCCTCTCCATCAAAGCTGCCTGATCTGCTGAGTTCCTCCAGCATTTTGTGTGCATTACTTAGAATCTTCTCCATTAGTGTAATGGTGCTGAAGTGTAATCAGGAACAAAGTCTGTGGAGTAATGCTCAGACTTGCAAAGCACTACTAGCCCAATAGGTTTCCAAGTAACCACAACACTAGTGGCTGAGCAGACTGATATAACCTACAGGGACATAAGAGACTGCAGATGCTGGAATCTAAAGCAAAGGTCTGCTGGAAGATGTGTGCTGAGATACAGCAAACTGATTAATGAAGTACACTGTGGAACAGAGAAAGGCAGACGGACCATTGCATTTTCTGGCAAATATGTGCTTAAAGATTCGGGATAAGAAAAGGAATTAGATGACATGAAGCAGAGCAGATGAAAGTTATGGTGTTACTCTATCTCATTGGTCACAAAAGGGAAGATTTGTTTTCGACCATAAAGCCATCAAACGAAAACACAGAGATGCAAGAGACTGCAGACATTGGAATCTGGAGTGAAAAGAAAGCAAACTGCTGTTGAAATTCGTTGGGTCAGGCAGTATTTGTGGAGGGAAATGAATGGTTGAATTTTTTAGTTGAGATTCTTCATCTGCACTGTGGAACCTTCATTTGACCTACTAAGTCACTCTGACAGATTGTTTTGTAACAGGGCCCTTAGCATTGCTAATGATCCCTCCCACTCATCACAATTTCTTTGACCCAACACCCCTTTCAAGTACAGTAGCATTAGGACAAGGACTGTTAGGATGAGGAGCAGCTTCTTTCTCCAGGCTGTGAAATTACTGAAATCCCTGCCACTAGCCAAGTCTTATCACTTATGAAGTGCCAGTATCATTATACCGTTTTTTTTAATCTTGTGTTGTAAATGCACCTTATGCTAAATGTCAGTCTTCTGGAATATATTTTATTGTTTGTTAATTTACTTGTGGTAATAGTTATTTATTTTATTATCTATTGAGAGATAGAGTGTGGAATAGGCCCTTTCAGCCTGACAAGCCACATCACCCAGAAATCCACCTGTTCAGCATTAGCTTAATTACAGAACAATTTACAATGACCAATTAACCTACTAACTGAAACATCTTTGGACTGTGGGAGAAAAAATTCGTTACTTTATGTGTTGTATATGAGTTATATGTACAGAACTGTACACCTTGGTCCGGAGGAACATTGTTTCGTTTTGTGGTATATACGTATACAGTTGAATAACAATAAACTTTAACTTGAACTTTCTTTTTACCTTCAAGTGAAATGCTGGACAGTGAGGACAATGTAATGTATGGATCTACTTCTTTTAGAGAAATGACCCACCTTCCCTTAGCACTACATATTGATCTGTTGTCTGCGCTTGCGCATTGCTCCCTCTCTTTGCAATGTGAATACACCAGTTAAAGCCATCTCCCACGTGCGTGCTTTTATTTAATTGATATGTAGTTGTGCACAGACATAACAAATTGGCAATGACTATGAGCCTGAATGTCAGAAAATGTCACCAACTGCACTGAGAGTTACAGGATGAAACAGCGAGAGTTAAACAGCATGAAAAGCCCATCATGGACGCTAACAAACGCGTGAGTACAGTGCATAGTAACAGTGAAAGATGCATTGAATTTAAAGTGAAAATAACGTGGCAATGGCTTCAGTCGAGAAAGTTGATGAATTTGATAGTGCTAATGAAGGCTGGGAGTTGTATATCAAGAGGCTGAAACTGTATTGTAACGTGAACAATGTGGAGGAGTAAAAGAAAGCCCCTATACTTCTTAGCTTAATGGGCCCAAGAACGTAGTCTCTTATGCAACTTAGTAACCCCTGAAAAGACGGCAAGCAAGACGTTTGATGAAATTGATACCATTTTACAAAATCACTTGAGCCCTAAATCACTGGCATTAGAGAGAGATTTAGATTTTACAAAAGAAACCTATCAAAAGATGAAAGCGTTTCTGAATACATTGCAAAACTGTGCAAACTTTCCCAGTACTGTGACTTTAGAGATGGACTTTCTGATGCATTAGATACTTTATTGATCCCAATGGAAATTACACACAAGTGCACAAATATAAATAACAGAAGAGAAGGAAGAAAGAATAAAAAATAAGTTCCCTCAAACAGTCCAACAGGAGGGGGTCATCATTTCCCCAGTTTTGGTTATCTCATTATAGAGCCTAATGTCCGAGGGTAAGAATGGCCTTATGTAGTGCTCTTTGGAACAGTGCAGTTGTCTTACCCTCTGCTCAGCCAAGGTAGCATGCAGAGGGTGAGGAACATTGTCCAGAACTGCCAGGATTTTTGGAGGGTCCTTTGTTCTACCAAAGCTTCTAGTGTATTCAGTTTGACTCCTATAACAGAGCCAGCCTTTCTAATCAGTTTATTGAGCCTGGTGACATCACCCGTGTTGATGCCATTGCCCCAGCGCACCACTGCATAGAAGATTGTACTGTCGATAACAGACAGGTAGAGCATGTGAAGGAGAGGCCTGCACACTCCAAAGGACCTCAGTCTCCTCAGGAAGTAGAGGCGACTCTGGCCCTTCTTGTACACAGACTCTGTGTTGGTGCTCCACTGTCATCCAGATCCTCACCACATCCACATTCTCACCATCAACAGTACCAGGGAACTGTGCAGGCTTAGTCTTCTCAAAGTCCTTCACCATCTCCTTTGTCTTACTGATGTCGAGCTGCAGATGATTCAGCTTGCACTATTCGACAAAGTCCTCCACCAGGGCCCTGTATTCATCCTCCCGTCCTCCCTTAAACACCCAACTATTGCTGACTCATCAGAGAATTTCTGCAGATGACATGACTCAGTGTTGTATCTAAAGTTCGAGGTATACAGGGTAAACAGGAAGGGAGCCAATACAGACCCTGTGGGGCCCTAGTGCTGTTTGTTGTCTGACACACAGCTCTGAAGCTGCACAAACTGTGGTCTGCCAGTCAGGTAGTCCACTATCCAGGGCACAATAGAAGTGCCAACCGGCATTGAACAGAGCTCCCCCCCCACCCCCAGCAATGAGGGCTGTATGGTATGAAGGCAATTGAGAAACCATGATCCTCACAGTGCTGGCCTGCTTATCCAAATGGGAGTAGGCTCTGTTCAGCGGGTAAATGACAGCATCATCAACTCCAACGTGCTCCCAGAGGGACAAACTGCAGGGGATCCAGGATTGGAGGTGAGGGAGGACCAGCCTCTGTAGGTTCTTCATGATGTGTGAGGCCAGGGCCACTGGACGGTAGTCAATTAAGACTTTCGGTGGGCTCTTCTTGGGTACTGGGACACACATGGGGATGTTTTCCACAGTCAGGACCCTCTCCAGGATGAGACTCAGATTGAAAATGTGCTCCACACTCCTTCAGGACCTTGTGTTCACACCACCTGATGCTTTTCTGAGTTTCCCCAGAGCCCTTCTCACCTGCTCAGTAGTGAAGGTGAGTCCATGATAACAGGGGAATTGGTGGAAGGTGAAGATTGGGACGATAGCAGTTGGTACATGGAGGTGTCGATGGTAGGTGCAGGGCAAGGAGGGGATGTAGACAGTGGTAGCCTGTGTTGTTCATCCACGTGTTGAACTGGAGGAACGGAGGTGTTGGTGCTGAGGGATCATTGGGTGCCTTGGCACCTGGGCTGGTGTGCTGAGGGGGGTGTAAACAGGAGGGCAGTTGTCAAACCTATTGAAGAATTGGTTCAGTTCATTAGCCCATTCACGGATGCATTCCAAGGCTCTACAGCTAGGCTGATTGAAGTCAATGAAGTTCTTCATGCCTCTCCTCACCTCCCATGTGCTACTCTGCCACATTCCAGTCAGTAACCTCAAAGCAGCCCTTCAAGGCCTCGATGGCTTTGAAGAAATGGAGACTATTTCTTTTCTCTCTTAGTGGTAGCTAGCTGTTGCTGTACTTTGGGCTTATACAAGAGCATGAGGTGAACCAAGCTGTGATCTGATCTTCTAAGGGGGGTGGGGTGGGAGAGCTGTGGTGCTGATGCATCTTTAATATTTGCATATTTTCTCTTGTATGACACTTGACAAACTGATCGAAGGTGTGTAGGGTTGTCAAGAGAGAACGTGGTTGAAGTCTCACAATATTGCAATGAACACATTGGGGTGCTGAGTCTGGAGTCTCATGATGGTAGTGTGTATGATGTCACATGCAGCATCAAGAAGGCAGAATGAAGACAATGAGCAATATGGCATAGCTGAACTCACGTGATAGATAAAATGGACACAAACTCACAGCAAGTAGTCCAATGTCCAGACTGCAGATTTGTTCTTTCACAGAACTGTGACCAGGATTACACCATCTGCTGTTCACAAGCACAGCGAGCCCACCTCCCTTCCTTTTACCGTACTGTAGATTAACTCTATCTCCTCATATCATTGAAAATCCATTCACAGTCATGTTGGAATCCGGGATTTGCTCGTGTAGCCATGTCTCAGTGAAGCACATAACACTGCATTCCCGATATTCATCCTGTGTCCTCATGAGTACTGCTAGATCCTCCATTTTATTTGCCAGTGATCTTCCGTTCCTCATAATGATAGACAGGAGATATGTTTTATATCTCCGTCTCTTGTTGCACCACTTTTTAGCAGGTCAGGAGCCTTGGTATCTCCATCTTGGCTCATCCAGAATATCAAGCTTCTGCTGGGCAAACAAAGGCTGCTAGTAGCTGCTCCCTCGTATATACAATTTTGCCATTAAGGGACAGGCTTTTATGATACTTGCATAATCAAAACACTCAAAAGAGGTTACTATCCAAAAGAGACCTAACCTTAGAATGGGCATTGACCATTGCAATATTGTTAGAGACTGCAGCAAAGGATGCAACAGGACTACAGAAAAGGAGGTTAGAATATGAAATGCACAAAATGACCCTGAATGGTACAAAAAGCCAAAGATGTTCTAATGTGGCAAATCTTCCCATGATGCAAATGACAGTTGGTTCAAAGAAAAAGTTTGCATAAAGAGTCACAGACAAGGTTGCATAGAGAGAATATGCAGGGCAGACAAAAAGCACAATGGAGTGACAAGTTTCAAACACAAAACTAAGCAAATGCATAAAGTTACCGACTATAAAACAGTATCAGATGACGTAAAGTCTGACAAAGGTGAACTGACCTAGAACTGCATAATATAACTGAAGCAGATCACAAAATCATAGATGTGTCTGGTGTAAAACTGAAAATGGAGCTGGATACAGGGTTAGCTTTGTCCATAATTCCAGAGGCTGACTACAACAGACTGTTTTCTAAGGTACCAGTAGAGAAGACCTCAGTGATGCTAAGGACCTACACAGGTGAAAAAAATGTCCCCCAAATTGATTGAAAGTGAAGGTGACGTATGGAGGCCAAATGCAACAGTTATATGTTTCTGCATTGAAAAGTGACGGGCCAGCACGTTTTGGACGTGAATGGTTGAGAAAAATCCAACCAGACTGGCACTCGATCAAAGCTCTCAATGTAAGATCAACAGGCAATGTCCACCCAGATGGTAGCACTAACCAGAGACTGTTGCAGCTGCTTAATGCTGATAAGAAAGTGTTTGAGAAGGGGATTAGTAAACTCAAAGGCATGAAAAGCAGAATTGAACTGGATGAAACAGCAACAAGATTCCATAAAGCCTTATGCACTACGTCTTAAAGTGGAGGCTGAACTGCAGAACTGCAGAACTGGAGGGATCTGGAATTCTCTCCAAGGTTGAATGGAGTGATTGGGCCACATTTTTGTCCTGGTAATCAAGAAAGGGAAGGCTGGAGCCTTTCGCATATGTGGGGATTTCAAGGTGAGCATCAACCCAGTGCTGTGTATTGTGCAGTACCCCCTACCATGAAAGGAAGACATTTTTGCATCTTTGACAGGTGGGGAGAGGTTTTTGAAGATTGACTTGTCACAAGCCTATCTGCAAATGGAGATTGAAGAGTCAAGCAGGAAGTTCCTTACAATCAACACTCACAAGGGACTGTTCCAGTGTAATCGTCTCGTCTTTGGCTTCACATTAGCACTAGCAATTTGCCAAAGAGCAATGGGCCAAGTTCTCCAGGAACACAATGTTACCTTGATGACATCATCGAGACTGGCAAAAAAAATGATGCAGAGCACCTCCAGAACCTTGTTTCAAGATCTCTGATGAGCGCAGGAAACAACTATGCACAGATCAACTGAGAGGCCCTTAGTCTAGTATGTGGAATAAAGAAGATCCACCACTACTTCTATGGACAAAAGTTTATGCTAGTGACAGATCACCAGCTCCTTGTGTGTATTTTCAATCCCAGAAAGGGAATTCCAGTGATGACTGCTACCCAGTTACAACGTTGCCCACCCTTATGACGTAGAGTTCAAGAATATTAAGCAACACAGCAATGCTAATGGCTTGTTACGTCTTCCACTGTTGGCAACTGAAGAAGAAAAGTCTTCATCCAGCAACCCAGCAGAAATGTTCCACACCACGTTGGTGAACCAATTGCCGATAACAAATTCCGAAATAGAAGGGAAAACAAGGAATGGCCTGACGTTGTCAAAAGTCTGTGAGATCACCATGCAAGGATGGCCAGCTTAGGTTAACCCTATGTTTCCAGAGTTCTCAGTGAGACCAGACCAACTGTCGGTATGTTAAAGAAAGCTGATGTGTGGATCTTATGTTGTGCTTCCCTCTAAACTGTGCACCAGAGTGGTGGAGGCATCATGTGGACCAGATATTGGATGCTCAATCAAAGAACACACCTGAGTCAATTGCATCCAACAAGACGGAGACAGTACAGTCACCAGACTTACCTCTCAGTGATGATCATGTCACTGACAGCAATGTTACACTGGAAACTGAGAATGTTGTCTTAGACAAAACACTTGCCAAACCTGATGCCACTCCACACGCCCAGAGGTGCTATCCTGCAAGAAACAGGGCGCTACCTAAAAGACTGAATCTTTAGAACTGTTAAGTTAGTTATGGACTGTTATTGTGAAAGCATGTTTATTTGGAATATGGGTTTATGAAAGGGAAATTTAATGTTTGTACAAACACAGTTTTATGTTGCATTAATCTAAAGGGGGTGGAAGTGTAGTGCATAGATCTATTTTTTTAGAGCAATGACCGCACCCCCAGCACGTCATATTGATCTGTTGTCTATGTATGAGCTGTTGTCTATGCATGTACATTGTTCTCTCTCTCTCACTGCAATGTAAATATACCAGTTAAAGCCATCTCCCGTGTGCGTGGTTTTATTTGATTGTTGTACACAGACACAACAGTCAAGAGTCCATCTTATTGTACTAGGGAATCATTCAATAGTCTTATTTGAGCCTGCTGGTATGTGCTTTCAGGCTTTTGTATCTTCTGCCCGATGGGAATGGGGAGAAGAGAGAATGGCCAGGGTGGGTGGGTCTTTGATTATGCTGACTGTTTTATTGAGGCATCAAGAAGCGTAGACAGACTCTGCAGAGGAGAGGCTGGTTCCTCTGATGTTCTGAGGTTTGTCCGCCACTATGCAATTTTCTGTGATCTTGGGCAGATCAATTACCATACCAAGCCATGATGCATCTGAAAATGATACATCCTATGATGCATCGATAAAACTTGTTGAGGGTCAAAGGGGGCATGCCAAATTTCTTTAGCCTCCTGAGGAAGTAGAAGTGCCAGTGAGCTTTCTTGGATGTGTTGTCATTGTGATTGGACCAGGACAGATAATTGGCGATATTCATTCCTAGGAACTTGAAACTCTGAACCACCGTGACCTCAGCACCACTGATGTAAACAGTACACTGCCCTCTTCCTGAAGTCAATGACCAGTTCTTTTGTTTTACTTACATTAATGGAATGGTTGTTGTCATGACACCATGTCACAAGGCTCTTTGTCTCCTTCCTGTACTCTGATTCACTCTGGGGGTATCATACATGAACTTGGAGATGGAATTGGAGCATAATCTGGCCTCGCAGTTGTGAGTGTATATGGAGTGAACTAAGGGGTTGAGGACACAAGGTTTGAAAATAATCATGGCAGAGGTGTTGCTGCCTATACTTACTGATTGTGGGCTGTCAGTCAGGAAGTCAAGGACCTCCTGTTGAGTTCCCCAGCATTTGCAGTTTCCTTTGTCTCCTGAAACCACTGATTTAGACAGAAACAAATTTTACACTTTAGATCAAATGACCTATAATTTGTTTTATTGGCAGATCATTATCTGGAAAAATTAACACTGATTTTCTCTCCATTGATGCTGCTTGACCTGCTGAACATTTCAAGTATATTCTGTCTTTACTTAAGATGTTCATTACCCTTAGTGCTTTGAATGTTTATTCAGGAAAACAAAATGTATTAAAAAACACTGACTTTGTTCATTTTAAAACAGAAAGATCACATCACAGGTATTTCATCAGGCTGACTTTAAAATAAGGAGGCAAGCTCTTTATTCCTCATGAGTCTTGG
The DNA here is from genome assembly GCF_048418815.1 of Hemitrygon akajei. Lineage (NCBI taxonomy): Eukaryota > Metazoa > Chordata > Chondrichthyes > Myliobatiformes > Dasyatidae > Hemitrygon > Hemitrygon akajei. The sequence continues at coordinate 42,574,768 of NC_133149.1, read as the reverse complement.
AGAAGTATTACTATGTTTTGTATGTTGTAGTAAAGTCTAGCAGGACATCTACCACTATGAGCTGCAGCATGGATCTGTACAGGAACAATGAAGCCTATACTTATCATCGCATCACTTCTACGCCAACCAAATATAAGCAAAACAGAAACCGTCGGAATTCCATACCTCCAGCTCAAACTCCTAAAGGCAAGCACATGTTGGCATACCTCCCAAGGCTTGTAATGGACACAGGCCGATATGGAACATTTTCTGTAAAGGTAGGCAAATCTACTTGAGATGCTGTAGCTTTTCCTGTTTAATAGGAAGCAACATATACCACTAAATAAACTAGTGCACATTATATTTATTTGAACTTTGTTATAAATTACTGAAAGTTTGTCAAATAAAGCTGTCAAGTTTGATATAAAGGTATTTTTTCTACTGTCCAATGTTCTGATGAGCAATGATGATGCAAGAATGAGATTAATAAGAAATGAATAGACAGTAAAGTGGAATCGATTTCCACATTCATCCAGCACAACACTAAATGTGGCGCAGAATCAATGACATCATGGCCAATTCATGCACACATTTCGCGTGAGCAGAGTGGTGCACTACTTACTATAGCGCAAAGGAACTTTGTAAATTAAAAACGTATATGCAAGCAGTCAATGTCATTGTAGTGAAAATCTATAATTCTAATCCCTGTGAGTTGATGAAAACCTGGTATGATTCTTTAAAAGATGTAAAGATTTAACAGAATAGATACAAAGAAACATTTCCGTATGTATGTAACAGCATAGCAAGTGGTCATGACTCAAAGAGTGGTCAGAATGTGGAATTCATATCACAGGGTGTAGTTAAGACCATAAGGCATAGGAGCAGGATTAGGCCATTCAGCCCATTGAGTCTGCTCTGCCATTCCACCATGGCTGATTTATTTTTCCTCTCAACCCCATTCTCCTGCCTCTTCCCCTAACCTATGACATCTTTACTAATTGAGAACCTATCGCTCTCCGCTTTAAATATACCCAACGACTTGGCTTCCATAGCCATCTGTGGCCAAGAATTCTACAGATTTCCCACCCTCTGGCTAAAAAAATTCCTCTTCATCTCTGTTCTTAAGGGACGTCCTTCTATTCTAAAGCTGTGCACTCTGGTTCTAGACTCTTCCCGCTACTGAAAACATCCTCTCCATGTCCACTTTATCTGGGACTTTCAATATTAAGCAGGTTTCAATGAAATTTCCACACCCCCCCTCCATTCTTCTAAACTCCAGTGAATCCAGGCCCAGTTAAAGTGAATGGCATGGATGTGGTCACGGAAAGGAAGAGGAAGTATATGACGGAAAGAACAATAGAGGGTAATGGTGATAAAATTAGCCAGAAATGAAACAACGTGCAAATGGAGCATTGGTCTACATTAATTTAGAGAACTGGAGAATTGGTCTGTGTCAGCATGCTTGTCCCCATCAGTCAGGGTGCTGAGTTTGGGAGATAGGTCATTATGTTGCAGATGTAGAAGTCGTTGATTCCTATAACTCTGTAATAGGAAAGAGGACGCTAAACTGGAAAGAGAGCAGAGAAGGTGCAGGTGGGGTAATGGGGATACTGCCAGAACTAGAGGGCCTTTGTTATAGGGAAAGGTCGGCCAGGCAAGAACTTTAATTCCTTGGAGCATATGAGAACAAGGGGTGACCTTATAGAAACACTGACAATTATGAGAAGAATAGATTAGGTGGATGGTAATAGTCTTTTCACCAGGGCAGGGGAGTTCAAAACTCGCAAACATAGATTTAGGGTAAAAGTGACCTGGGGGACAACATTTTTATGCAGAGTGTGGTGAGAATATAGAACGAGCTGCCAAAGGAAGTAGTTGAGGCAGGTACAATGGTATCATTTAAGAAGCGCTTGGATAGGTGGAGGGATGGAGGAATATGGATTGAGTAAGAAACATTAGAAATGTAAGAAATAGGAGCAGCAGTCAGCCATCTGGCCCATCGAGCCTGCTTTGCCATTCAATAAGATGATGGCTGATCTGGCCATGGACTCAGCTCCACCTACCTGCCTTTTCCCCATCACCCATAATTCCCCTGCTATGCAAAAATTAATCTAACTGCCTTAAGTTAGATTAACTAGGCAACCTTTACTGTTTTTCTAGATGGAGAATTCCACAGTTTCACTACTCTCTAGGAAAAGCACAGGAAATTAGGACTATGACAATGGTCGGTATAGACCCATTGGACTGAAGAACCTTCATCTGTGCTGTACTTCTCTTTGACTCTTAATACCACAGGGACTGGAGGGGCAAATGACCCAATTCTCTGCCATACGTTTAGTGTAACCCTGTCCCACGCTACACCCAAACTTAATAAAATTGTAAGTAGAGCTCCTGATTTTTATTGTTGCTCATTTTACTGTACCTTCAGCATCCTGAATCACCCCCAACACTTCATAGTTTAGAAATTCAGTTCAAAGTTCGAAGTAAATTTATTATCATAGTACGTACATGTCACTATATGCTACTCTGAGATTCATTTTTTTGCGGGCATTCAGAGCAGATAGAAAGAAATACAATAGAATCAGTGGAAAACCATACACACAGATGGACAAGCAACCAATATGCAAAAGAAGACAAACTGCGCAAATACAATGAAAGACAGGTAACAATAATAATAATAATAATAATAATAATAACAACTAATAAATAATAAATAATACTGAGAACACAAGTTGCAATGTCCTTTAAAGTTAGTCCATAATTTGTGGAAATAGTTCAGTGTCAAGATGAACGAAATTATCCACACTGGTTCAGGTGCGTGATTTTTGAAGGATAATAACTGTTCCTGAACCTAGTGATGTGGGACCTAAGGCTCCTGTAACTCCTTCCTGATTGCAGCAGTAAGAAGAGAGCATGGCCTGGATGGTGGGGGTCCTTGATGATGGATGCTGCTTTTCTATGACAGCACTCCTTGTAGATGTGCTCAGTGTCAGGGAGGTTTTTTCCTGTGATGGACTGGGCTGTATCCATTACTTCTTGTAGGCTTTTCTGTTCATAGGCATTGGTGTTTTCATATACAAGGCCATACCATAAGCTGTGCCATACTATACCATAATTTATCTCTAAGTTTTCAAATTTGGAATGGAGAACAATTTTTAAGACAGAATTACAAATGTTTCAATAATTTCTGTCTTGCAGTCAGAAACCAAGTTGTTACCCACATTTGAGGAAGTACCACAGTCTCCACAAAGTGGCGGATCACCAGTGTCTGGGAGTACCAGTGTCATTTCAATCTTGGGCTGCAAGGATTGTGAAGAACACACAACTAGCAATACTTCAGCACTCCTGCACTGTTCCAGTCCAGATATAAACTGGCAGCTACCTGCACCCAACTCAACAATAAAGCCCAGGTTAAGTGTGGCCACTGATGTGGATGAATGCTCGAGATGCCATCATATATTACCCAGAAAGGCAATTTTGCATGATATAAACACCAAGTGGTCCCCACCAAATGCTGCTAGCCTACCCAACCTCCCGAATTACAGCCACAATATATGACCTACAAGAAATATCTTATCTGTTCCCACATTTCCAAAGCAGCGATGTAAACTGATAGATGACACCCAGCAACTCTTCAAAATTACAAGTCAACAGAAGCGACAGCGTTATGTAATGAAAGATGGCAAATGCCAGGTGAATCTTGGTTACATCGAGGAAAAACAAAGATTCCTGTTTGACATTTTCACAACAATAGTGGACCTGAAGTATCGGTGGTTTCTCTTTGTCTTCATGATGTGCTACCTTGTGACTTGGGTCAGCTTTGGATTTTTCTACTTCTTGGATGCTTACTTTAGAGATGACATCAACCATGTGGGGGATGTTGATTGGAAACCTTGCTTAAATAATGTAGATGGCTTCATCTCTGCCTTACTGTTATCTATTGAAAGTCAAAGGACAATTGGTTATGGCTCCCGCATGGTGACATCAAATTGCACAGAAGGGGTCATTTTACTCATAGCTCAATGCATTGTTGGTTCCATGATTGATGCCATGATGGTGGGCTGTGTGTTTGTGAAGATCTCACGGCCTAAGAAGCGAGCTGAGACTCTGAAGTTCAGCAAGTATGCTGTGGTATCACCCAGGGATGAGACCCTTTGCCTGATGTTTAGAGTTGGTGACCTAAGAGATAGTCACATGGTTGATGCAAAGCTAAGAGCCAAGCTCATCAAATCTAGGCAAACGAAAGAAGGTGAATTCATACCTCTCGAGCAGACAGAAATTAACCTTGGTTACGACACAGGGAAAGACCGACTCTTCCTGGTAGAACCACAGACCATAAGCCATGTTATTAATGACACCAGTCCTTTCTGGGAAATGTCTGCTGACTCCTTGAAGAGAGAACAGTTTGAAATTATTGTAATTCTGGAAGGCATTGTTGAATCTACAGGTTAGTTACTTTCTATCCCTTGACTGTTTCATGGAACAGAACATGAAGCATATTTGTGTTTAAATTCTTTGGATTTTATATAGCAATATAAACTCTGGTTAAACCACACTTGGAATATTGTATTTAGTTCTGATCACCTTATTATAGGAAGGATGTAGAGGCTTTAGAGAGGGTTCAGAGGAGATTTATAAGACGTTGCTTGGATTAGAGAGTGTACCTAATGAAGATAGATAGTGCAAGCTAGGGCTTTTCTCCTTTGAGCAAAGAAAAAATATGAGGTGATTTGATAGAGGTGTGTAAGGTAAAAAGAGGCATAGGTTGAGTGAACAGCCAGAGACTTTTTTCCAGGTGGAAATAGCTAATATGAGGGATCATAATTTTAAGGTGATTAGAGGAAACTATAGGGTGGATGTCAGAGGTAAGCTTTTTATACAGAAAACCGTAGGTGCATGGAATATGCTGCCAGATGTGGTGATAGAGGTAGACACATTAGAGACATTTAAGGGACTCTTAGATAGGCACATGGATGACAGAAAAATACAGGGCTATGTGGGAGGGAATGGTTAGATTGATCTTAAAGTTAAAAGCTCGGCACAGCAGCATGGGCCAAAAGCCCTGTACTGTGCTGAAGTATTCTATGTTCTAATGTGAATTGGTCGTATGTGCATTTAAGCAGCTTCAAACATATTGACTCACCTGGAGCCCATTTTATGAATCAACAAGGTCAGAAGTGATCTTTTACCTCACCTCCACTTGTCTGATCTCCCGCAAAAAACCCTAATTCTTTTACTATCTAAAGTTCTCAGGAAGAGGTTGCTGGGACTTGAGGACCTGATTTATAGTGAAAGGTTAAACTTTATTCCCTGGAGCATAGGAGAATATGGGGAGATGTTATTGAGGTATACAAAATTGTGACAGGGTATGAGGGTAAATCCGAGCATACAGACTGGGTGAGACTAGAACTAGAGACCATAGGTTTTAGGTGAAAGGTAAAATATTTAAGGGGAGCCTGAGGGAGAACTCTTCGCTCATAAGATGTAGTGAGTGTGGAATGAACTGCCAGTAAAATTGCAACACTTAAGCGAAGTTTGGAAAGGTTCATGGATGAGTGGGGTATGGAAGGTCAGAGTCCAGTTGTGGGGAGATGGGACTAGGCAGAAAAACAGGTTGGAATGGATTAGATGGGCTGAAGGGCCTGTATCTGTGCTGTAGTGTTCTTTAATTGATTCTGCATTGCCAATTTTACACCACTGTTGTCAAATTTTAAACACAAGAGACTCTGCAGACACTGGAAATACAGAGTAACACGCACAAAATGCTGAAGGAACTCAGCAGGTCAGGCAGCAACTATGGAGAAGAATAAAGAGATGACATTTTGGGCCAAGACCCTTGTCCATATCCTGATGAAGAGTCTCAGCCTAAAATGTCATCTCTTTATTCCTCTCCACAGATGCTGCCTGACCTGCTGAGTTCCACCAGCATTTTGTGTCTGTTATCAAATTTGCCTCCTGTGTTTTTTTTTCCAACGAAAGGAAATCAAAAATAAAAAAGTAAAGAAATACAATTTCCTGACCTCTTCCACTGCCAGGATGAGGCTAAATGCAGAATAGAGGAAGAGAACTTCACATTACTCCTGTGCTATTTACAACCTGCTGCCCCTCTGTACCTTTTCTCTCTCTTTCTGATCTACCCTGTTCCTCTCTCTCTCTCTCTTTCTCTCACACAAACACAAACACCAGCCGCCCCTAATCTTCTTTCCCCTCCTCCACCCAATACATCTCTGTATTCCCCATAGACTCATCTCACTGCGTCTCCTCCCTACTGTTCCTCTCTGCCCATTCCACCTCCCTTATTTGATGCCATGCTCTACATGCCTTTCTTATCAGACTCCATTTCTGCAGCCCTTTGATGCCTCCCCCAATCACCTCCTAACATTTGCCAAAATTTTCACTCTCCCCACCTCCATCTGCCTGTCACCTCTCCCCACCTGGATCCACCTATCACTGCCATCTCTTGTTCCATCTATTCCCTCATTTCTGTACTCACTAACAACCCCACCTCCACCTTTATCTTTCAGTGCAAAGAGGCCACATGTAGTGCAGAGGTTGGCAGAATGCTTTACAGCATGCCAGCTGTAAGAACGGAGTTCAATTCTCGCTCCTGCCTTTAAGGAGTGTGCATGTTCTCCCCTTAACTCCATGGGTTTCCTCTGGGTACTCTGGTTTCCTCCCACATTACAAAGACACAAGGTTAGGATTAGTAAGTTGTGGGAATGCTATGTTGGTGCTGGAAGCATGGCGACACTTGTGGGCTGCCCCCGGCACAATCCTTGTTGACTTGATTTGACGCAAACGACGCATTTCACTGTATGTTTCAAGGTACATGTGACAAATAAAGCTAATCTTTGTAATGAGTGTGCTGTAATGTGGTGATACACTGAGAAAGATCACCCTCTCTTTTATGGAATTTAGAAAATTAGAAGAATTCTCCCATTTCCTTTACTGCCTCCTAATCTATCATTCTTGGTATTGAACTGATATATCCACAGAGTGTTTCCAGTCTTTTGGGATATAAAATTTCATAGATTCACAATATTCTGAAAGTTCTTTACATTTATTATATCACAAATTATGTCATTATGTTATTACTATTTTAAATAAACATGGAGTTATTTCAGTGCATACATATTACCCATCAAGTCTGCTCCACCATTCGATCATGACTGATTTTTGCCCTTAACCCCAATCTCCTGCCTTCTCCCCATAATCTTTGATGTGTTTACTAATCAAGAACCTATCAACCTCAACTTTAAATGTGGTTTGACCAATGCCTTATAAAGCCTCAACATTACATCCTTGTTTTTAAATTCTAGTCCTCTCAAAATGAATGCTAACACTGCATGAGGAATAATCTACAGTAGCTCCTAAATAGTTAAACTATGTACTGTATCCTGACTCCAGCCCTCTTGCATTACTTAATAGCCAAGCCAATTAAAATTTCATGTACTAAATGAAGACATTAAGTGGAACTTTAGTAGAGGGTAGACTACAACATTGAATGATAGAGTTTGCTCAAGGGAGCTCAAAGACCTACTCTTGCTTAAATGTTATTATGTCCTAATCACATGGTGCTGTCTGCATGATAAACAAGGCCAATACCTCAATTGATGGGATGGCTTTGTATTTTGCAGCCCTTGTGTTTAATTTGTTTTTCTCGTGAATACTGCTGGTATGATGGTGGTATGTGCCCATGATGCTGCTGCAAGTAAGTTTTTCATATCATAATAAAGTCAACTTTGACTTTGACTCTTTACAGGAATGACTTGTCAGGCTAGGACATCCTACAAAGAAGATGAGATTCTTTGGGGTTATCGTTTTGAGTCTTGCATCTCCTTGGAGAAAGGTGCATTCCGAGTTGACTATAACAAATTTGACAAGACATTTGAAATCCAGATGCCACCATGCAGTGCAAAGGATATACAGGAAGCAAAAGAAACAGAGACAAATTACCTATCCTCAATCAATCTATACTGGGATCATATAAATCACTCCTGTGCCAAAGAGCAGGGCCATAACTTCACTGGGAATCACAACATTGCAGAAGAAAGAAACATGAAAGTCTTGGAGAATTAATAAAAAATGGAATAACTTGTGTTCAACAAAAATCACATTTTGAACTCAAGGGACAAAAATAAAAAGGTCAACAATGCTTAAAACACTCTGAGGCAAAAGTACCTGATGTGTACATTTGAAAGAAATGGATAAGACAAATTTATAGAGCTACTGTAAATGAAATATATTAAATATTTCAAGTTACTATGTTCCAAAGGTTAGTATAATCTGAAAAAAAAGTAATGATTCGTGGTTAAAGATCAATATTATGTTGGGTAGATGGCTTGATGTTTCATGAGTAACCTTCATTTTATAGGGATTTTCCTTCAGCAGACTCAGTTGTAGAGAATGGTTGAAATATTTGCAAACATTGCCCCATGGGCCAAACGATCAACAAATTTACAGAACGGAAGTTGTTTACTTTTCTTCATTCCTTGTTTTCTTACATTTCAGTTTGTCATCCCTGAATGAAGTCCCTACATTTTCCCTTCCCTAGAGGATGTTACGTACAATCTACCATAGCTTTCAAGAGTTGACTTGATCAAGTACTAAACTCTGTTTTATTTTAGTTATTATGGTTCATAATGAACAAGGGGTTGTTTCCAATGTATTTAGGTTACCAGAGCAGCAGTCAAAATTCTGGATTATTGATCTAAGGATATGAGCTTGAAATCTTATCACAATAGCAAGGCTATTTAATTTTAAGAAATTGGATCTAGCTGGATTTTTTTTAGAAAAGCTAGTCTGAGTAATAATAACTGTGCAGCTTTTGGAAGTTTCATTTAAATCAACTGAAACCACCAATGACATGCAGAGGAGGAAATTACAATCTTGTACCAGACTGCACCACAAATATAGCTTCCTTGACAATTCAGCAACAATAAATGTCCGCCTTGTCAGAAATGTCTGCATCCTGTGAGCAAAGGAAGCAAAATGAAAACTGGAGAATATATTATATTAAAGGGCAGCATGGCAGTAAAGTGGTTAGCCCATCACTTTATAATGTCACCGATCATCAACTTGGGTTCAATTCCCACTCGCTGCCTGTAAATTGTTTGAGTGTTGGACCCCGTGACCACGAAGGTTTCCTCGGGGAGCTCCAGTTTCCTCCAACATTCCAAAGACATACAGTTAGGGTTAGTAAGTTGTGGGCATGTTATATTGGAAACCAGAAGCCTGGCAGCACTTGTCCCCAGCACAGTACTCAGATTTGATCTGATGCAAATGGCATATTTCACTATATGTTTTGATGTACAGTACATGTGACAAATAAAGCTAATTTTAATCTTTATAAAACTCATATTGGCTTCAAAATTTGTGAGGTTCCTGGGCTGAATTGTAAAATTGACTTTCCAAATGGGGTGGAAGGATGAGACAGAAGCAAGTTTAAGGGACCCTGTATATTCTACTGCTATGGACCTCTTTTCTACCCTAATTTTGAAGTAATTGGGATATTATTGTCACATGTACTGAGCTGCAGTGAAAAACTTTGCATTCCATTTGAATAGATCATTCCATTCACAAGTACATTGAGGTAATATAAAAGAAAAAACAATAACATAATACAGAATATAATACTGTATTACAGTTACAGTTTAGTCTGGTTAGTGACCTCAAGAATTTATTTTCATCTCCTTAAAAGATCTCAGCAGGCGTTGATATAAGCCTGCTGAGGCCTTAAAGACATCCACAACTACTTCCCCAGGAGGAGCCAAACACTACAATTTCCTTTTCTGGAGCAGGCTTCTGGCCTGTCATTGAACAGGGAAATAGTGTCACACCTGCACTGCAATATTTGGTTCAGGATGGGCACTGATGGGTCACAGCAGGACTGGTTTAACCACCCGGAGAAAGCAAATGTTCTTTTTGTGACCATTCTTGCAATTTTGGCACTGGGTTTGAGGTTAACATGTAACAGGCAGATAAGGCATCTGCTCCATAGTACAGGTTCCTTGGAGTTTCTGGGCCATTGTGCCATCTTTACAAATATTGATCATTTGTATTCCCCTCACCGTGGCTATGAAGTTAATTTTGTATTTGTCTCCAAACTTCCTTCTGTTGTGATTCTGGTTTGATGTGCTTAAAAATATTTATTCTGCATTAGATGATAAAGCGTTATGAACTGTATTATAGAATAACATCAGAATTAAAATACATTGCTGAAAAAGTATTCATTGTATTCAATGCTGTTGTATAGAGATATACATGAATGGATTAATACAAATATCTGTATGTAAAATTTCTTATGTTGGACTTGGGGACTTTGAAATTATGAGACTATGTGAGCCTCAAACTTCATAAAGAACATAGAGCAGCACAACACAGCACAGAGCCTTCAGCCCACGATGTTATGCAGACCTTTTGACCTACTCCAAGATCAACCTAACACTTCTCTCTCACACATACCCAGCATCTGTGTGCCTATCTAAGAATCTCTTAAATGTCCCTAATGCATCTGCCGCGACCATCATCCCCGGTAGAGTGCTCTACGTGTCCACCACTCTGTGTGTAAAAACCTACCTCTGACATCCTTTCCTCCCACTTAAGAGCAGAATGAAGTGGGATTGCTGAACCCTGTCTATCATGCTCATGTAGACCAAGGTTTGATGAGGGCAACATCCTTGGCAAGGAAGAGAATGCCTACAAGAGAAAGATTAGAGAATTACTAGAGTTGGAGCATGTGGGGGACCTAAATGTGGGTGCTAAGAGTGTAGAGATAGCCCCAGTCTTTTTCTTCTTCTTCTTCTGACTTTTAATGGCAGTTGGCAGTTCAACTTAAAGGTGCATTACTGCCACCAACTGGACTGGAGTATGGTGTAGAGAATTGGGAAATAAAACCCCTACTAGTTCTTTATCAAATGAAAACAAAATTACCCCAGAAAGCCCTATAGATTGTAAATAATGAAAGACAATATTATGAATTAAATTAAAATCACTTCCATAACTTAGTAAAGTATTTAAATGTGTTACGAATGTGCCACAACTCTGAGGGGCCGAAGGGTACAAAGTAGCCCCCCTCCTTTTTGAGAATCGCAAGATCGCTATTAATTCAGGTCTGGGACCCAGGAAATGAGAGAGAGACACGCAGAATCCACAAGGGTTTGGAATGTGTCCTGGCCCCCAGAGAGGCAGAACCATTGATAACGGCTATTGTCTCTTGGAGATGGAATTGTGTATTGAGTACTGTACTATTCATTGAAGCCCTCAGGGGGCAACCAGAGTGGGCTGGTTGAGGGATTGCATCATCCCAACCTGATTGACATCTGAGACCCCGTGAGTAAGGATAAAAGAGGGTCTGGGGAACAATCCCTTCAGACGCACCAAGAGAAACGCTAGAAATCCCGTGACAGCGTTTAATAGCGACAGCCGGTGGAGGGCCCACGAGCGTCCTTTCCCGTTGCCGGGATTGGGGCCTTACCACGGAAGAACGGCTTAGCTAAAGAAGAGGACACCAACGAAATTTCGAAGGATCGACATCATAAAAAGGAAAAGCTGGCAAGTTTCAAAAATCTCTCTCTTGACTCCAACCAAAGGCTGCAGCCTGCGTGAACTGAATGACTTTTATATTTCCATCGGACAATACGTTATCCCCTAGACAACAATAGAGCTATTTCTTATTGATTATTATTATACCCGCACTTTTAGATTTAGTATTGACGATGTATATTATCTGTATGTTTGCATTGATATTATTTTTGTGTATTTTTACCAATAAATACTGTTAAAAATAGTACCATCAGACTTCAACGGACCTCTCTATCTTTGCTGGTAAGTGACCCAGTTACGGGGTTCGTAACAACTGAAACTGTCAACCCCTAAAGCTAGTACTGCAGCATGCATTTGCTTTCTTTCAACCTTATATGCCTCACATTGTAAAAGCGCGTGTTCAACTGTTTCATCATGATGCCGACACTTACACACCCCAGAGAGATGTTTTTCAACAAGATATAAGTAATAATTAAGCATAGTATGCCCAATTTTAATTTGAGTCAATATAATTCCTTCCCTTCTTGTCTTACCTGCTTCTCCTATTAATCCAACAGTTTTATATATTCTGTAAAGGTGTCTCCCCTTATGCCCATTATCCCACAATTCTTGCCATAAGCCCCTAATTCTTAGCCCCACCAACCCCTTAGCTTCTGATTTGTTGAGTGGAAGGCCTATATCAACAGATGAAATTTTAACAGCTTTTTTGGCCAAACAATCAACCCACTCGTCCCCTGAACACCTCAACGTGCAGGGACCCATAAGAGGCAGACATGAAGACCAGTATGTTAAATATGAAATAACATTTGAAGAGTTTCCAGCAGTAAATCAGACCCATTGCTAGAATGATGTGTTTTAAGAATAGTCAAAGCCGATAAAGAATCTGAACAAATTGTAACCTCGCAAGGACAAATTTCCTCCACCACTGTAAGCCCAGAATGATGGCAACCAGCTCTGCAGTATATACTGACAAATAGTTAGTAAGACGTTTCTTTATTGTTACCTGTAATTCAAGCACAAAAACAGCCACACCGACATTCCCTGTTAAATTATCTTTTGATCCATCTGTAAAAATAGTTCACATATCACAATAATTTTCTTTAACATATTGCTGAACCACCAGACTCTCAGGCCTACAAGGATCCTTGGACTTCATTAAATCATTACTTAAGATCAATTAAAGTCATTGGGGGAAAAAACACGGTGGGGTTACCGAAGATAAGAACCCAGCCACCCAAAACTAAAAACACTCTTCTTGTGGTGTTCCCAACAGTCTTCCAACACACTTTTAACAGAGTGATCATCCTACCCCTCTGCTCCCTCAAATTAATCCAGTATGTTAACAACAGCTTCAGCCTCCGCAACTGTAAGGGTAACTGTCCCATTTCAACCAGTAAAGCTGAAACAGGACAATCTGTACCACAACACGGTCTTAAAACTTCTTCAAGAGTTTGACTCTATCATTTTAAATTAAGTGCATCTTTATTGATCCTCTTTGTAAAGCATATAACTTGTGTTTTAGCTACTGAAAGCTTAAAACACCATCTATTTGCCCACTGTTCAACCTTATTAATCGCTAATTGCATCCTATATACAGTTAAATTGAAATTTCTACCTCTGATCCATAAAGCTCCATCGTCTGAAAAAAGTGATTTACCCACCCAGTACCTATCTCAGAGAAAATATCATTAATCATAATATTAAATAATAAAGGGCTACAAATACAGCCTTGTGGGGTCCCATCCTCTATCTCATAAAAGCCTTAATATATCCATCCAAATAAAAAACTCAGAAAAAAATTACATAGTCCTCCTAATTTCCATAATTTAATCAAAAGAATTTCCCTCCATAACATATTTGGTTTTTTCTATTTCAAAAAATACTGCTATTACTTCTTTACTTACTCGTGCTTTCCTAATATCATCTTCCAAACTTAAAACTGAATCCAATATCATTCTACCCTTCTGAAATCCATTCTGATTGCTATATCACCTCTTTTTCCCAAAATACAATTCAACTGTTCTATTACCATACATTTCATAAGTTTACACAAATGGGACGTTAGTGAAGGACCTGATGGGGGTTTTCCAGATTTTTGAATAGGCACTGCTACTGCCATTTTCCATGAGGAGGGAAGATGGCCTAAACTCCAAATATGATTCAAAAATTTTAGTACTATCTCAGGAGAGCTGTCAGCCAAATGTTTAAACATACAATAAGATAGATCATATTTTCCTGGAGCTGTCTGACGTGTACTATTAATATCTTTCTTAAATTCACACAAAAAACTCTACATGACGAATACTATCATTGCTACAGCTGGCTTCCAATACATCAGGGTATTTACATAGATCCTTATCCCTACATTGTTTAGCCTCTTCACTTACATTATTTTGATTATGAATTGCATCAAATGACCAAGCCAGTAACTCAACCTTCAGTTCAGTTCAGTTTCAGTTTATTGTCATTTAGAAACCACAAATGCAATGTAGTTTTAAAATGAGACAACGTTCCTCCAGAATGATATCACAAAAGCACATGACAAAACAGACTACACCAGAAAATCCACATAACGTTTGGCAATCCCCAGTCCAGAGTCCGGAGAGGCTGCTGCGTATTAATATCACGCTACCATCTTAGCACGTTCCCCGGAAAGGAGCTCCAAAACCACCAGACAAAACAAGACCAAAAACTAAAGCTACAAGATGTACAAAAAAGCTGGATGAACTCAGCAGGTCGGGCAGCATCCGTTGAAAGAAGCAGTCAGCGTTTCAGGTCGAGACCCTTCATCAGGACTAAAGAAGGAGGGAGCAGGGGCCCTATAAAGAAGGTGGGGGGAGGGTGGAAAACAAATCAGAGGAAAGATCAAGGGGTGGGGGAAGGGAAGCAGGGAGGGGATAGGCAGGAGAGGTGAAGAAGGAATCTAAGGGGAAAGCACTATGGGTAGTAGAAGAAGGCAGAGTCATGAGAGGTGATAGGCAGCCAGAAGAGGAGACAGAGTGAAGGTTGGATGGGGGAAGGGAGAGGGAGGGAATTACCAGAAGTTGGAGAATTCGATGTTCATACCAAGGAGCTGGAGACTACCCAGACGGTATATGAGATGTTGTTCCTCCAATCGAAGTTTGGCCTCATTATGGCAGTAGAGGAGGCCATGTATGGACATATCTGAATGGGAATGTGAAGGAGAGTTGAAGTGAGTGGCAACTGGGAGATCCTGTCTGTTGTGGCGGACGGAGTGTAGGTGCTCGACGAAGCGGTCCCCCAATCTGCGTCAGGTCTCGCCGATGTAGAGGAGGCCGCACCGGGAACACCGGATGCAATAGATTACCCCAACAGACTCACAAGTGAAGTGTTGCCTCACCTGGAAGGACTGTTTGGGGCCCTGAATGGTGGTAAGAGAGGAGGTGTAGGGACAGGTGTAGCACTTACGCTTGCAGGGATAAGTGCCAGGTGGGAGATCTGTGGGGAGGGACGTGTGGACCAGGGAGTCGCGGAGGGAGTGATCCCTGCGAAAAGCAGAGAGGGGTAGAGAGGGAAAGATGTGCTTAGTGGTGGGGTCCTGTTGAAGGTGGCGGAAGTTGTGGAGGATAATATGCTGGATCCAGAGGCTGGTGGGGTGGTAGGTGAGGACAAGGGGAAGTCCTGACGAAGGGTCTCGACCCAAAACGTTGACTGCTCCTTTCAATGGATGCTGCCTGACCTGCTGAGTTCATTCAGCTTTTTTGTACGTCTTGATTTGACCACAGCATCTGCAGTGCACTTTGTGTTTATTAAAGCTACAAGACCTGCACAAAACCACATAGTTCCAACATATAGTTACAACAGTGCAAACAATACCATAATTGATAAAAAAAACAGACCATGGGCACAGTAAAAATAGTCCAAAGATGTTAAAAGACTATAAGTTCAAAAGAAACCACCACACAGTTTCCACAAGTCCTCAGGGTCCCGATAGACTCATCATCCCACGCCAGCGGCAGAAGGGAATACCCCCGCTATGGACTTCCACGGCGCCGCCCTACTCAGCCTTGCAGATGCAGCACTCATTTCAGTAACAATTGTATTGCCTTCTTTAATCAATACTGGAATGTTATTAGCCTTGTGAATCCCCCCATTTTTTAATCATTCCCCAAACATCTCCAAGTTTAATATCCCTTCCAATTCTATCACAATATGACCACCAATAAACCTTTTTTGCAACCTTCACTACTTTCCTTATGACAGCCTGTGCCCTTTTATACTCAATAAGGTCACTCAGAGACTGATACTTTTTAACTTTCCCAAAAACCTTATTTCGCTACCTAATTGCATTTGCACACTCCTCATTCCACCATGTACAGCCATTCTCCTATTAATGCCCTTTTTTAATCAGAATCACTTCCGCCACAGTTTGAGGAATAATGTGACATAACCTTTCATTGTAGAAATCCACATCGTCCTCAACATTCAGCCCTGACATGCTCATCACACAAAACCTTAAACTTCTCCTAATTTGCTTTATCAATATTCCACCACCTTAAGGTAGGCCTCCTGTCCCCTATACAAATCCAAACCCAAGCTTATAAATATAGGAAAATGATCACTCCTCAATGTTTCGTCTCCCTTGACATCCCACTCACTTACTCCAGCCAGAATGTTTGAAACTAAAGTTAAATCTATGGCAGTTTCAGAACTATTATGAACATTAATTCTTGCACCCCCCCATCATTATGACACACAATATGTGAAATATCTAAAAATTCTTCTACAATCAAACCATTACCAACATTCTGTGAACAACCCCACCGTGAACTATGTGCATTAAAATCCTCGCACCATACAACCCTTAGTGAGATAGAGCTACACATGCTTTCCAGCAAATCAATCCAAAGCTTTCCACAAGGGTTCTAAAAATTGACCACTTTAACGCCCCTACTTGTTGAATCAAATATTTCAAGTACAAGTGCCTGATATACTTCATTTACATCCACAACTCTATGTCCTACCCCTTTCCTTATAAAACTTGCAACACCACCCCTTCTACCAACTAATCTATCATGCTTAATTACAATATAATCCTGCAAGAGAAAACTTAAATGTGGTAACAACCATGTTTCCTCAATACATATAGCACCAGCTGGATTTGATAAATGAGAAATAAACTTCTTGAAGTCTTGACCATTAGAAATCAGGATTCTCGCATTCCACTGCAATATTTTTAATCCCATTATGTACCTTCACAAGGAGACTGAAATACAGATATCCCACTCATCAGAGTTTCATTTACAGCTTCCCACATAACACCAGCTATACCCAGATACTTTTCAACAGCTTTCACAATAATTTTAATTTTCTCCGTATGACTAGACATCTGAGCAGTACAATTCACCACATCCATTACAAACATCACAAACTTCATTTTATCAATGACTAAAATATCTTTATCAATAGAAGTATGATGCCAACATATAGCCTCTGATTTCACATTCTGCTCTCTGACAGGTAATACTTCATCAACATTTGGTTTAACTTTTTACAAGGTCTCCGTATAAGACACACCTAACTTCTTTAACCTGCCTTCTTACGCATTTCACATCCTTTATAAGCTGTTCTCTGCAATTACAACATTTAAACTTTACACCTTCGCAAACTTCCCCACCATACTTACTACATTTTAGTTACCCACAACATACTGAAACAACATGCACAAACCTCTGACATTTATAAGCGGGGATGGAATATAAGCTCAAACATTATAACTAACATACCCCAAACTAACTTTATCAGGGAGCTTCACTTCATCAAAACGTATCAATAGGGATAAACTATCCATCCTTTCCTCATTTCTGACTACTTACAATCACTTTACCTCCTTAACCTTGCCTCCCAATAAATTAAATTTAACCTCTTCTACCAAAATTTCCACAGGAACACCCGTTATAACACCCCTAACACCTCTGTTTTCATTAGGCCATATAGACACTTCTTTTGCCAAGTAGTCTTCAATCATAATGTTTTCTCACACTGTTTCTTATCCTTATAAACGATTAACACATCACCTCCTCTTAAAGTACAAGCACAATCTATATTCCCTATGGCCGATTTTAACTCTGGAGTTAATTTAATGGGATTGATAGAAGAAGGCTGTTCTGGGTCAAATTTAAACAATACCTTTAAGTCTTCTTTCCTTTTTTTTCCAAAATGTTCTGCCCTAACTAGAATGGTTGATCAGATTAACTGCCTGGGGGAAGTAACTTTCAAAGACGGTGTGAAGTTTTTGTTTTAATAGCCCTATAGTGCTTTCCAGAAGGGAACCTTTGGAAAAGGCAGTTTGCAGGGTGGGGAGTGTCCACAATGATTTTTTCCTGCCTGCGTCTATATCCTGGACACATACAAGTCACACAGTGATTGTAAACTGTAGCTAATAATCTTCTCTGCTGACCTGACAGTTTGCTGTAGTTTTGTATACTGTGAGAGGATGATGCACCAAACCAGACAGTAATGGCTGATGTGAGGATGCTCTCTATGATGACAGTGTAGAATTGTACCTGCGTGTTCTGGGGAAGATGGAATTTTACCAACAGCTGCAAGAAGTACATCCTCCACTGAGCCTTATTTTTAATGAAGGAGATTGAATTTGAATGAGGAACCTGAATATTGAAATGGTGCTAAATTGTAGAGTTGTTAGTGATGATTGGGTGAAGGGGAGACACATTTCTCCATGGTTTTGAAGGCATTCTGCTCCAAGTTGTTGTGATTGCACTAGGGCACTAGCAAGCCATTGATGTTGACAAGAGTCTTTCTGTGGATGAATTGTTAGCATTCATCCGACTACCTTTGGATTCAGCCAAGGGCTCCTTTCCATGAACTGAAGGTGTTGACAAAGAGGCCATCCATGCCTGCCTGCTTGCTGCTAGACTTTAAGAATGGTCTGCACCATTACTGTATAGTTTTCAGATGATGGGAGGTAAGGGCACATCAGGGTAACACATATAAAACGTTGGATGAAATCAGGTCAGGCAGCATCAATGAAAAGGAATAAACAAACAGTCAATGTTTTGAGCTGAGACCCTTCGTCACGAGTACCACCTGAAGTCCTGATTAATGTCTGAGCTAGTCCCATTTGCCTGCAGTTGGTTACATATTTCTAAATCTTTCCTGTCCATGGCACGGTACACTAGGCTTTATAGTACAGGTGACCCAGGTTCAATTCCTGTCTTTAGCAGTGAAGAGTTTGTACGTTCTCCCCATGACCGTGTGGGTTTCCTCCAGGTGCTCAGGTTTCCTCTTAGAGTCCAAAGACGTACTGGTTGGTAGGTTAATTGGTCTTTGTAAAATGTCCCATGATTAGGCGAGGATTAAATTGGGGGATTGTTAATCGGTGCAGATTGAAGGGCCAGAAGGCCTATTTCGCTCTGTACCTCAATAAATAAATAAATAAATAAGTGTCTTCCAAGTGTTGTGATTTTGCCTGTCTCTACCTTTTCCTCCTTCCATATATCCACCATCCACTGTGTAAAGAGTCCTTTTAAATTTCTATCTTCTCACCTTATGCCCTCTAATTTTAAACTCTCCTGCCCCTTCATCGGTCGACCTGGACCAAATCCCCCAACAGCCTATTCACGAGGAACTAGATGATCCTCCCTCAATAGATGAAGTCAAGAAGGCCATCAGGCAGATGAGCAGTGGTGAGGCGCCCGGCAAGGATGGAATACCTGCTGAACTGTACAGGGCACTCAGCAAGGAATCACATGAGGCTTTCCACAGCACCCTGACTAGCATTTGGGAGGAAGAAGAGATGCCCCCTGACCTCAGAGACGCAACAATAATCACCTCTACAAAATAAAGGTTCAAGGACTGACTGCGGGAACTACAGAGGCATTGCCGGAAAAATCCTCGCCCGCATCATCCTCAACGGACTGATTCCAACAGTGTCAGAAGAGAACCTTCCCAAGTCACAATGCGGCTTTCATCCCGAACACAGCACTGTCGACATGATCTTCAGAGTGAGACGCATACAGGAGAAGTGCTTGGAACAGAACATGACATTATATTCTGTCTTCATTGATCTAACGAAGGTGTTTGACATGGTCAACAGTAACGCACTGTGGATCATCCTTAGAAAGCTTGGCTGCCCGCAGAAATTCACTCCACTCATCTGCCTGCTCCACGATGGCATGACAGGAGAAGTGTTCTCAGGTCGTTCCCCATCTGAGACTTTCAACATCTCAAATGGTGTGAAGCAAGGGTGGTTTCTAGCACCAGTGCTCTTCAACTTCTTCTTCACCCAAATGCTGAAGCATGCTGTTAAGGACCTAGACCTGGGTATTTACATAAGGTATCACCCAGATGGATCGATGTTTGACCTGAGACGCCTTGCTGCAAAGACCAAAACGCTGAGGAGGCTCATCACTGAAGCCCTGTTTGCTGATGACTGTGCCCTCATGGCCCACCAGGCGAACCACCTGCAGACGATTGTCGACAAGTTCTCCGCAGCCTTAAAGCTGTTTGGCCTGACAATCAGCTTCGGTAAGACATAAGTTCTCCTACAAGCTGCACCAAACAGTCACCCTCTGCAGCCATGCATTACCATCGACGGCACTGTCCTGAAGAATGTGGAGAGCTTCAAGTATCTAGGAAGCACCATCTCCAGTGACGGATCCCTTGACAAAGAGGTCACAGCAAGGATCCAGAAAGCCAGCCAGGCACTCGGGAAACTCCGTGTCAACATTCTGGAGCACAAGGACATTCAGCTTTCAACCAAGCTCAAGGTGTACAAGGCTGTGGTCCTCACCTCTCTCCTGTACGGCTGCGAAACCTGGACCCTGTACCGCAGGCACATCAAACAGCTGGAGCAGTTT
This sequence comes from Hemitrygon akajei, assembly GCF_048418815.1. Classification (NCBI taxonomy): domain Eukaryota; kingdom Metazoa; phylum Chordata; class Chondrichthyes; order Myliobatiformes; family Dasyatidae; genus Hemitrygon; species Hemitrygon akajei. Next base: position 42,554,405 of record NC_133149.1, on the reverse strand, counting down.
CACATGCGCTCTCTGCGGTCGATCATGATGATTCGATGGCAGGACCGAATCACCAACCAGGAAGTCCTTGACAGAGCCAACAGCTCAAGCATTGAGGCAAGACTCCTCCAGGCCCAGCTACGCTGGACTGGCCATGTAATCCGCACGGGTGAAACAAGAATCCCAAGGCAGCTGCTCGACGGTGAGCTTGAGCATAGCAGTCGCAGTCAGGGCCGCCCCAAAAAAGATCCAAAGACAATCTGAAATCGTACATCAATTGGGCAGACCTCCAGCCTCGACAACTTGAGGAGTCCGCAGCCGACAGGGCTGCGTGGTGCACCCTGATCAGAAAAGCTGCATCTGACTTTGAGGATGACCGAAATCAGCGCCTTGCAGCAGCACGAGACCGACACCACAAAGCTGTGTATGCACCTATTCCAACAACCGCCGTTCCATGTCCAACCTGCAACCGCATGTGTGCTTCGGCCTTCGAAGCCACATGTGTATCCACAGACAGCTGCACAGTGTTTAGTCTTCCTCAGACCCTGAGAGACAATCACCACCCCGAGGAAAAATATCTATGCCCCTCATGACCTTTTTATATTTCCATACAGACAGTTGTATTGATATGGACTTTACCAGTAAAAGGTCATTAATGAAACCTTTCCAATTGACTCTGTTGTTTAGAGACAATAGATGAGGCTGCAAACAAAACCCAGAATCATTGAACAGCTTAACTATTTTCAGAAACAGCTAATCAGGATTAGTTACTGAGCCCACACTGATCTGTCAGGAAGAGAATTATGATCAGATCCAGGCATGTCTCACTGAGGTGCTGCTTGAAGTGGAAGCATTCACATTTCCCAAGTATTTAACAGCAAGTGATCAGAATCAGGCTTATTCTCAATGACACATGTTGTGAAATTTGTTGTTTTGTGGCAGTACAGTGCAACACAGTACATCAAAAAATCACTATAAGTTACAATAAGAAATGTTCAAACAAAAATCACATAAAGAGAGCAAAAATATTGAGGTAGTGTTCAAGGGTTCATTGAACATTCAGAAATCTAATGGCGGAGGGTAAGAAACAGTTCCTAAAATGTTAAGTGCCTTTGTCAGTCAACATTGCACTTAGTGTACGACTGCCTTAGAGACTCCAGCTCTGGACTTTTTCCTCTGGGTTTACTACTGAAGCCTTCCCCATGAGTGGGTATAGCCACAAGCCAGCAGAGATTTGAGATCAGTTTCCTTCTCCTAGATGAGCTGCCAACCACGGCTGACGGTCCCCACCTCCCTGAAGTGACTGGTTTTAAGGTGCCAGTAACTCGACTTTGCCCCTTCTCCTGTCAGTAGAAACAGTTCCATCAGGCTTAGTAGCTAAGCCACACGTGAAGGCCAGGAGCTAGACTTGGTTGTCAGAGGCTATTTGAGGTGCACACTATTGACAGCAGATATATAATAGGTAGTGGGAGTTTATCCCCATTACCAGCCCTGGCTATAACAACCTTCAGGAACCATGAGACATCTGTAGAAATTTGCATCTTTGGTGACAGACCAAGTCTCCTCAAACTCCTAAGGAAATATTGCCGCTGTTGTGCTTTCTTTGTAATTGCATTTTGTAATTGGGCCCAGGATAGAACTTCAGAGATGTTGACACACAGGAAGTTGCTCATGCTTTCCACTGCTGGCCCCTTGATGAGGACTGGTATGTGTGATCCCACAAATTTTACAGAAAAATTTTCCATAGCATTCATCCAACTCCATTAATGACATTGAAACTGCAACCATTTCACCAAAATGTTATCAAGAAAAACTCACAAAAATGTTATCAAAAGCTGAACACCTCTGAAGTATTGTTAGTAGAGATGACAACATGGGTCATCACAGTAGTGTAGAGGTTAACATAACGCTTTACAGCGATTGGGGTTCAATTCTTGCCACTGTCTGTAAGGAGTTTGTAAGTTCTCCAGTGACCACTTGGGTTTCCTCCGGGTGTTCTGGTTTCTTCCCACATTGCAAAGATGTACAAGGTAGTGAGAGTTAGAATGTCTTGGGTATGCTATGTTAGTGCCGGAAGTGTGGCAGGCTGACTCCAGGACATCCTTGGAATATGTTAGTCGTTGACATAATTGGATCCTGGTGCTTTGGACTCCCCCTTTATAGGAAACATCCTCTCCACACCCACTCTACCTAGGCCTTTTAACACTCAATAGAGAGGTTTCAATGAGATCACCCCTCATTCTTTTAAACTCCAGTGAGCAAAGGCCCAGAGCCAACAAACGCTACTCATATATTAACTCCTTCTGTTATTATGTGCATACATAATACAGAACTTCAGTTCCTAGTGTGTAATATGGGTGGTTCTCCTGGAACCAGAAATGACCTTGGTGAGCAGGTCACATGCATTCATGTTCGCTGGAGTGTCCCAAATAAAGATGTGTTAGTTTTTACCCATGTTAAGTTTGCCTTTATTCAGAACAAACATAACACCTTCATTCCTGGAATCATTCTTGTGAACTTCCTCTGGACCCTCTCCAATGCCAGCACATCTTTTCTTCAATAAGGGGCCCAAAACTGCTCACAATACTTCAAGTGCATTCTGACCAATGCATTATAAATTCTCAACATTACATCCTTGCTTTTGTTTTCTAGTCCTCTAAAATGAATGCTAACATTGTATTTGCCTTCCTCATCACCGACTCAACCTGCAAGTTAACATTTAGAGAAACATGCACAAAGGCTGCCATCCCAAGTCCCTTTGCACCTCTGATTTTTGAAATTTCTCCCTATTTAGAAAATAGTCTACGTCTTTCTTCCTTCTACCGAAGTGCATGAACATATACTTCCCTACGCTATATTCCATCTGCCACTTCTTTGCCCATTCTCCCAATCTGTCCAAGTCCTTCTGCAGACTCCCTGCTAGCTCAACACTACCTGCCCCTCCACCTATCTTTGCATTGTCTGCAAACTTGGCTACAAAGCCATCAACTCCTTCATCCAAATCGATGACATATAACATAAAAGTAATTGGTCCCATCTCCAACCCCTGGAACACCACTTGTCACCTGTAGTCAACCAGAATAGGCCCCCTTTATTTCCACTCTTTTTCTCCTGCTGGTCAACCAATCTTCTATCATTGCTAGTACTTTTTCTGTATATACCATGGGCTCTTATCTTGTTAAGCAGCCTCATGTGTGGCACCTTGTCAAATGCCTTCTGAAAATCCAAGTAAACAACATCCACTGACAATCCTTTGTCTATCCTGCCTGTTCTTTTTTCAAAGAATTCCAACAGATTTGTCAGGCGAGATTTCCCCTTAAGGAAACCATGCTGACTTCGGCCTACTTTATCATGCACCTCCAAGTACCCGAAACTTCATCCTTAATAATTGACCCCAACATCTTCTCAACTACTGAGGTCAGGCTAACTGACCTAAAATTTCCTTTCCGCTGCCTCCCTTCCTTCTTAATGTTGAATATGTTACATAATTCAGTAAAACAAAATAACAATCATTAAAACCAATGTTTAATACATCATGGAAACGTGTATGTAATATCAATTTGCTTAGTTTAATCTTTACCCTTAAAACAAATATGAAAATTCGGATATTTTTATGCCTCTCAAAAATGTTTGTATTTTGACTGAACACACAATTTATTATAGAGGCACACCTCTGTTTCCTGCAGAAGCAGCAGTAAGCTAATGATGCCACCTCTTGCCAGCTCTTAGTATAGGTTAAGATTTTGCTTTTCCCTACAAACCTTCTTCTCCAGCAGACCTTTGCAATCGAGGATGACTTGCTCTACTTGCTCTCTATCAGCTTTTGTGGGTTCTAAGATGACTGATGAGGCCAATGTCAGAAGCATGGACACTTCTGGAAGAATGTCCAGGAAGGATTCCTGACACAATTTGTAGAAAGACCTAAACATAAGAGATTCTACTGATTCTGAAAATTCAGAGCGACCTATACAAAATGCTGGAAAAACTCAGCAGGTCTTAGCAACTCAATATCTATGGAAAGGAATAAACAGTTGTTTTGGGCCAAGACCCTTCATCAGGACTGGCTAGAGGATCTGGTACTAGACAATGAACCTAGTCAGATGACAGATCTCTCAGTGGGTGAGCACCTTGGAGACAGTGACCACAACGCCCTGACCTTTACAAGGACTTGAACAGGGTCAGGACCAGATGGTATGGGAAGCATTTAATTGGGGGAGGGGAATTGTGATGCTATTAGGCAGGAACTTGGAAGCGTAAATTGGGAATAGATGTACTCAGAGAAATGCACAACAGAAATGTGGAGGTTATTTACGGAGCACTTACATGGGGTTCTAGATAAGTTTGTCCCATTGAGGCAGGGAAAGGATGGTAGGGTAAAGGAACGATGGTTGACAAGAGATGTAGAACATCTAGGCAAGAGGAAGAAAGAAACATACTTAAGGTTTAGGATCTTGTGATCTATGTCCATAGCTCCCTCTGAATTGGGTGGTTAAGAAGACATATGGTGTGTTGGCCTTCATTAGTGAAGGGATCAACTTCAAGAGCTGTGAGGTAATGTTACAGGGTGAAATTGATCTCAGAATAGGTTAAAAGGTTGGCACAACATCAAGTGGCAAAGGCCCTGTACTGTGCCATAATGTTCTATGTTTGACAGATAGAATGGGATTGATGGGACAAGCAGATGGGTGGGCATGTGAGCTGGTGAACTCCTGCCATGGACAAGGCTCTTAACACTATTTCTCCACTTTGAGTGGTCATTAGATTTCCAAGAGTCAAGGGGATGATGCACTTTTTCAGTTGGCTTTCAGCATAAACTTGAAATAGCTTCCTCTCTCCACCTGGTAACTTCTTCCCAGGAAAGAGCTCAGAAAAAACTGGAGACTGCATATGCTGGAATCCCGAACAACAAACAAAAACCTGGACCACATTCCTATCAGCAAATCTGGCCTCAACCGTGTCAAAGTTACTGACTCCATGTCAAGGAAACTATTTTAAAATTCATTCTGTGTTCTTTTCTCCTTCAGCTTAGTGCATTTACGTATGCAATCACAAAGAGAGGCACTGCACACATGTTGGAGGCCACAAAAAAATCACCTTTTTAGAACTAGTATGAACGCAATACAGAAAGAAAAACAAATGATTACTGTAGTAGTAGAGAAAACAACATAATACTTATCATCTACTTAATAAGATGATCTCTGCAGTGTCGGAGGGAACCACAAATCTGACAAGCTTTCATGCAGCTCTCTCTCGATTTCTCACTCTCTTGACATACTCTAACCCTTTCAACGTACTTATCCCTATCTTCTCCAATTCTTAGCACTAGCACCAGTTGTGACTTAGACTAAAGGACAATTCCCTCTTGAAGGACATAAAAAGCAAGTGCCACTTTTTATATCCCTCAGGTTTCCTTCAAAACTAACATAATTATGAGAATTATAACATAATTCTTATCCCAGCATTTTTCTGTCCCTTTGCTACCAGCTGTACCCTCTTAATTCTTACAACCTTCAACCTAGACAAATAGAAAAACAGAGACAACAGGTCTGTAAGGAGGGAAACATTCTTCACCAGTATCTCATCTTAATGATGTGTACAAAATAAAGATAAATCATTGGTCAATAAAGGGGGTAAAACAGGCCATTACCACATTCCAAGCTGACACCATTTTGCCTTTGAACTTCCATTTTATTTTGGCATGTACCAGGAAGGAATCAAATTTAACTCTTTCCTTACACGCCTCAAACCATTGATTACAACAGAGCCAACCTCACCGAAGACTGATATCAAACAATGCTGCACCACTTCCTCAACATTCTTCTCAATCTCTCATCATGATCTTATATACCACTTTCAACAAACTTCATGTGGGTGCAGAGCTAGTCTATAGACCTAGTGGAAAACTGCTCTAGCCATGGTGACTACAGAAGTCAGAACCAAGGTCATGCGAATCTTCATAGTCAATGTGTAGAATGCAGGCGGCTACTGTATTGTATTTATTGACGTTGAAGCCAAGTCCATGCCATCATAGACTCATTGACCATAACATGTGAGAGAATCACCTTCTGCAACCAAGGAGATAAGCTAATTCTTCTGGTTCTCCTGGAAGAACCATGATTCTCTGGCAAAATATGATTGGCAAGTAAGTTGTAGGGAAGGCTAACTATAATGGGGCCCTTCTGTTGACACATAAACACTGTTTCCTCAGAGGCACAAGCACACTTCTGGAAGATTTTGGATTATATCGTGTTCAACTAAGGAACCACAACAATCGCTCATATTATTGACTATTAGATTGACATCTGCCAAATCCCTGCTCCTATTTATACCAAATCTCCTCTAACTCCTAATGAAATATAACCACAGCAATGTCTTCTTCATAATTGTATCAATATGTTGGCCCAGGATTGATCATGACATTCTTCAAAATGGGAGACACCTTTGAATGCTGACCGAGTCTTCCTTATCCACCTCCTCCATGTGACTGTATGGGTTTCAGCCAGGTGCTCCAGTTTCCTCCCACATTCTAAAGATGTACGGTTAGGGTTAGTAAATTGTGGGCATGCTATCTTGGTGCCGGATGCATGGTGACACTAGTGAGCTGCTCCCAGCATAATCCTTTTTGATTTGATTTGACACAAAAGATGCACTTTACTGTATATTTTGATGTACATGTGCCAGATAAAGCTAATTTCTCTCTATAAAAATATTCCCTCTTTGACTTGCACAAAGTCAAGATTGCATAACATTACCGCCTGTGCTTAACTTCAGTATGTAAGGTCAATTTTTTGACCTGCTGTATTCACAGCAAAATAATTAATGGAAGCTTCAAACTATTTTTATGGTTTTTATAATCAATAACTTAATAAGATTCAGATTAATTTACTTATCACATGTACTGTACATCGAAACATACAGTGAAATGCGCTGTTTATGCTGAGAACTGACGCAAACTCTACATAGCACCATCCAGAGACAGAGAAGCAGTTTCAGCGACAGGTTACTATCGATGCAATGCTCCTCAGACAGGATGAAGAGGTCAATACTCCCCAATGCCATTAGGCTTTACAACTCTACCGCCAGGACTTAAGAACTTTTTAAAAGCTATTATTAATGCTTTTTGAGATAGTGATTTAGATGCATATCATATTTTTTACTGAGTTAAGTATTGTATGTAATTAGTTTTGCTACAACAAGTGTATGGGACATTGGAAAAAAAGTTGAATTTCCCCATGGGGATGAATAAAGTATCTATCTATCTAAGGATGTGCTGGGGGCAGCCCACAAGTGTCGCCACACATTCCATTGCCAACATAGCAAGCCAACAATTTACAGCAGAACAACACATAACACAACAACCAACAAAACAACAGCAGCAGGACAAGCCCCTACACACACACACACACACACAAACAAAACAGGCTGCATCCAGACTTCCATTGGACTAGCATACATTGGGCTTTTGACTTCCTCGGTGGACTCATGGCTTTCAGAATCGACCCCATGACTTGTCAGTAACAAAGTTAAACAGCATGTTAACATGGCTATCAAAAAAATAATCAATATGCTAGATAAAAGTGATGACAGTAAAACCCAACTAATCTGGCTCCCCCAAGTGGTGCCAGCAAGCTGATTTTCCTCACTTCTGGATTTTACTTTTATTCATACTCAACAAAGCTTTCTTTCACTTTTATATGCTAAACTGTGCTATAACATTTATTCTTCGAAAGCCCGGTGAATTTAAAGGGAGTAGAATATAGTACCTCATGAGCTTCAGCTTGAAAAAGCAAACCAACATTTACCAGCACTCCCAAATCAGAATCAGGTTTAATCACTGGCAGATGTGAAATTTGTTGTATTATGGCAGCAATACAATATAAAATATTTAAAAATGTATAAATAACATGAATTACATTAAGTATATACTGTATATCTACATATATATTAAACAGATCAATTAAAAATAGTAATGCAAAAGCAGAAATAATAGAAAAAAATTGAGGCAGTGTTCATGGGTTCAATGTCCATTTAGAAATCATATATCAGAGGGGATGAAGTTGTTTTTGAATCATTGAGTGTGTGTCTTCAGGGTTCTGCACCTCCTTCCTGAGGACATGTCCTGGATGGTGGGGGTCCTTAATAATGGACGCCAGCTTTCTGAGACACCGCTCCTTGAAGATATCTTGGATACTATGGAGGCTAGTACCCTTGATGGAGCTGATTAATTTTACAACTTTCTGTAGCTTCTTTCGATCCTGTGCAATAGCACCCCCCTCCCGTACCAGACAGCGATGTGCCCTGTAAGAATGCTCTCCACAGTACATCGGTAGAAGTTTTCAGTGTTTTCAAACCCCAAGATGGCTGCAAACCTACCCAAAGTTCCCAACCCTGGCACTGACCTGGCTAGACACCTGACCCTCAGTTCAGACCCCAGCTAACACACCCATTTGCACTCTGGACTTCCAATTCACATGTGCATATAATGTGCCACGTGCTGAACCACTAGGGTTTCCAAACAATCTCATATTGCTAATGGTTGATTATAGTGACACAACAAAATACAGTGAAAAGCTGGTCTTATATACCGTTCACACAGACCAAATAATTGCAAATGAATTGAGGTAGAAAATTCAAGATTCATGATTGTTTATGGTCATTTATCAGTACACAAGTGTAAAGGAGGATGAAATGATAGTTAATCTGAAAAAAAACACAATAAAACCAATAAATATAAATACATTAGAATAGCTTCATACAGACTGATTGTATGTACATACAGTAAGTGATGCTAGATACAGAAGTATCTGTGCAACTAAGTCACTAACAATGCAGAATAGAGCATAAACCTATTTTAGAGTAATTTAAATTTTATTTTCTATTGTCACGTGAGTAGAATGGAGCAGTAATCTGAGAAATGGCCATTTCTGTTTGCATTTTAGCTAATCCAGAAAACATGATCTAAATCCAAATCACATGGACCCACCGTAATCAACTACTTTTGGGAGTTTTTGTTCTTCATTAATTCACTACATCAAAAATAATTATTATTTGGAATTAGAATCATTACCGTAGTCTTATGAGCAACTTAAATAAAGGGGGGTGCAGATGTTTTAAATCCATCTTTCTCCCTGTAATATGGTGTACTGGTGTCTGAAAGGTGAATATTGGTTTTAGTGAAAACACTGGCAGTTTTAAAAAACTGCTCAATGAAGCACATCTACTAATTATTATGATATAAAATGAATTCTAATATACAGTATTTTCTATTTTAATAGATCTATATTTAATATAGATTGGATGTGGCTTACCAAAGAACTACAGGATTTGGATGAAATCACTCATAATCAAACTGATAATGCCAGTAAGTTAACTGTTCAACTCTTAAAGAACGTTAGGCTCCATAAATTTCACCAGGTCAAAAAAGTCACAATTGCACCTCATAAGCAAGATGGTTTATTAATCAAGCCATAAGTAAACTTGAGATAGACTTGAAGTCTCTGAGTTGCAAGGAGCAATCCTCTACTCGTTGCATTTATTTATCTGACGTAACTACCTTGCTCTGATTTGGAAAAGCTTCTGTAGTATCTTTCATAAATTCTTTTAATCCGTTTGGTCTTCATTCATCAACCGAGATTTTACTATTTTATAAAACATGAGCGACGTATAACAAAAAATATCCTAAAGAATTTGAATAAACTTCAAATCAATTTATATTTGTGAAAGTGCTAATTAATTCTTGCTAGGACTCATTCACGCACCAGTCCGAAGTAATACAAGTGTTTCCGTGGCGGGATATGTATTACCGCCAAAAATTAGAAAGGATTATGCCCGAGGCCTCACGGGAGTTGTAGTTCACATGGTGCTCGGTTTGGAGAAAATGATTGCCTTTCCCGCCGGGCTTTGCGGAACAGTCACTGGTTGAGCATGCGCAGAGAGCTGTTGCGCGCTGGAGAATGAAAGATGTTGTCGTTCGTGGCCGAGGTGCTGGCGTCGTCGGGGAAGTTGGAGAAAGAAGACATCGGCACTAAGATCAACAGGTTGTCTCGCCGGGTCGAAGAGGTCAAGGTAAGATCAAAGTGGCAGGCTTAAGGCTTAAAGCTTAAGTGGGACTGGGGCGACTGAGCAGGCCCGGGATCTGTATCCCGCCGTCTGAGGTCCGGAGCGGGGTAGAGAGCTGCTGGAGGGAGTGTGGGGATTTGGATTGAAACTGCTCGCCAATTTAATAATAATTATCTATAAAATATACTTAAACCAATCATGATCTTGCACCTTGTATTTTACTTGCACTGTACTTTATAGCTGGAGCACTTACTTCTGCATTCCGATTATTATACGTTGTACCACTTCGATGTATCTTTGTAATAATTTGTACCTCGTATATGTAACAATGCTATACCAATTCTATATTTCTGAATCCATTGGCTCAAAGTGCTCTACTTGTTGACACAGTGCTGTGGTTTACTATATGACTTATGCTGCATGCCACAAATTTTTTCTGTTCATGTTTACTGTAATTTTTTTGGGTGGAAATACTTGCACGAGTCTTTTTGTCAGCTACACTTTCAAACTGTTGCATTCCATTATTTTCCTCTTGAATCAACTGGCTGTGTTTCCTATAACTTTTCAAAGATGGCAAGTCATGAATGATCTCACCCACCCTGCTCATGGACTGTTGGTCCCACTCCCAACAGGGAAGAGGCTATTTAGCAGCCATGCCAGGACTACCAGACTCAAAACTTACCCCAAGCAGTAAGGTTTTTCAACACGTCCACCCACTAAACCTCTCTACACCCCCATTACCACTACTTTATCATTTCCTGTCAGAATCACGTTATGTACAAACACTCCTGTACCTAGTGTCACTATGTACTGTACAAATCTATGTACATAATCTTATGTACCTGTATTGGTATTTAATGTGTTTTTTATTATTGTGTTCTTGGTGTGTTTTTATATGCTGGATTGGATCTGGAGTAACAATTGTTCTCCTTTACGTTTGTCTACTGGAAATGACATTAAACAATCTTGAATAAAACTAGTTTTTATAGTAGGTTTGAAGCAACTTTGTTTGAGCTTATGGCATTGTTGTCGTGCTTCACAAAGCCTTCTGTTGATTGGGGTCGGATGTTGCATCCCAGCTGTCTATGTGATACACAAGCCAGGACAGTATGACATGGAGAACAGGCTGTTGCCCATGTAGTAGACATTCTCTCTCCACGCTGCCGATGAACCCAAGGGAGCATCAGAGGCCGATACAGTTTGGTACCAGCAGCATCGCAGGAGTTGCCAGTCAGCTTTGAACTCAACATAGGACTGCCTAAGGGACTCCAGTTCCAGATTATTCCTCTGGGTTTACTCCTGATGCTTTCCACGTGAGTGGGTATAGCTGCAAGACAGTGGAGTTTTGGGATCGGAGTTTTTCTCCTAGATGAGCTGCTAACCATTCATTTATTCATTAACCATTTATTCATCCATGGGGATGAATAAAGTATCTATCTATCTAACCACGGCTGATAAAACGAAGTACACTGCAGATGCTGTGGTCAAATCAACATGTACAAACACGCTGGAGGAACTCAGCAGGTCGGGCAGCATCCGTGGAAACGAGCAGACAACGTTTCGGACCGAGACCCTTCGTCAGGACAAAGACCCTTCTGTCCTGACGAAGGGTCTTGGCCCGAAACGTTGACTGCTCGTTTCCATGGATGCTGCCCGACCTGATGAGCCTCATCTGCCCGAAGCAACTGGTTTTAAGGTGCTGTTATGCCCACAAGGGGATAAAGTAATTTGTGAAGCTTTCAGCTGAAAATTTTTTTCTTCTCTCCCCCCCCCCCAGGGTGAAGTATTCAACAACATAAGCAAGAAGTATGAGGAATTCATCCCAAGTTTAAAGAATGGAGATGACCTGGTAAATCAGGTGGAGGAGATCTCATTGGAGATAGATGTACTGAAGCCACAAATTGAAAATCAGGTAATAGAAGAGTAAAATCCAACAAGTAAATGTCACATTGTACAAAGGCCTCATTGACTAAGACAAAGAATGGCAACAGGATGTATTTTAGATCTCGTGCTTGTGTCCACAGAGGTCTTAGTACAATTATGCTGGACTCTGTCATGCTACAGGTCACACTAAGCTCGGAGATTACAGAAGATGGCACAGTACTTGGATGTATGCAGAACTGTAATATTGCTGTATTTTTAATGGGAAGCTGGAGTTAGGTAGCTGGAATAGTTACTTGTTTAAAATATCCAAGCGGTCTTGACCATTTTGTGTTCTTTTATGAAATTAATTATGCTATTGTCAATGTGAAAAACTTAATTTGAGTTTGCAAAGCCCTGTTAAACTTTTAGTGCTATGTATTTTCCCCAGGATTTTTAATGGAATTTTCACGATGAGCGTAATTTATAAATATATGTAGAAGTATTGTGGAACAAAAGGGTTTAAAGTTTAAGTACCTTCAGTGGTCTTGCATTTTCTGCACATGCAGAAATTCTATATGGGCTCTTCATAATTAAAATATTCATAATTTAGCCTTGCATCATACTTAATCTCGGTCATTATAAATTGTTAATTTTTCAGCAAAAAAAATCAAGAGAGATGGTTTTTTAACAGGTGCAAAGGGATCTTCGTGTTGCTGTTACTGAATTCAGTGAACTGAAGCAGCAGCTGGAACAAAGTACAGTTTTACTGAGTGTGTTAACAGAATTACATGAGGTAAGTGAAGAAAGCTTTTAAAGTTGCCTTACTTTCCCCATTCTGGATATTTTCATTCCCATATATGTTTTCTCTTAAACTGAATTTTTTAATGAAGTTAATTTAGACAACTATTTGTTGTTCATTTTACCTGAAACGGTTTTTCTGACCAATATCTCTGCCAACTCTTTCCACAAGACTGAAGTCAGAAGCATGATGGAATGCTCCCTGTTTACACAGATGGCTGCTGCTTCATCAATGCTATTTAGGATAAAGCAAGTCTGCTTGATTTGAGAATACTCGCTGCTGCAGCATCGTATGCCCTGCCCCCCACCCCCAACCACTGGTACATCATCTTCGAAGTGCACTGAAGCAACTGTGACTTCCTTGACAGCATCTTCTAAGCTTGCAACAAGAGCAGCAATTGTGTTCCTGCAACATGAAGTTCTCAACCCTCTTGATGCAAGGAAGAGCATGTGCACTGTCCTCCTTCCTGAAGTCAAGGACAAGTTCTTATTTGCGTTACGCTGTAGCAGTTCATCAATGCAACACAGTGGTCTTCCCAACTGAAGTTAATACCTGAGCAAATGGCACTTAAATGAATTTAAAGTATTACATTCTCTTGATGGATAAAGCTTAATGTTAGAAAATCTATAACTAATGCTTAACATTTAAGATTTTCTTAATCAACTTCATCTGTATGGCAAGTCCTACATTTTAATATTTTTAAATTCAGAAATTTTTTTTTAACCAAGTTAAGTCTACAAAGTACTCAGAGTGCTGTTTTAGCATCTCAACCATCAGATGATAGATGTTTATTGCAAAGAAGATGGCCTTTTAGGTATTGTATCAATGCCAGCCATAAGTGGAGGGGGCTATTTGAGTTTACTCATTTCACAACTTTGTCTGCAATTTTGTAAATTATAGCTCAAGTGTTCCTTTTATAAACTAATCCATTGTTCTCAATAGTGATCGTTGTTTACATTATTTAAGTTTGGAAAAGTCCATATTCTTGCCTCATTATTAGTAATGTTAGAAGCTTATGAAGTCTTTTTGCAGATATTTGGGGCTGCTAGATTTGTTTAGTGTGCCTAATATTTTTATTTGCTTGCTATCTTTCCTAGCTTGATACAGCCCTAGAAACAAATCACCAAGCTTTGTTAGAAAAAAATTATACCAAATCTGCTGCTCACCTCTCTAAGGTTGGTATGCCATCAAACACATCTGATTTTGAAGCCATGAAATTCCTTGCTTCTTAGGTGTTAAATGATTTAATTAAGTATGTTCTAAATGATAAATTAATTAATTTTATGCCACTGAATTTGTTCTGTTAAATCAATAACACCCATTTTCATTTGTATAACAGCATCAATGTTCTAACAAACTTCATAGAAAAGTTACTAAACCAAATAAAAACCATCCCAAAGCCGAGGAAACATATTAGAGCTAATGTCTAAATGTTTGTTTAAATAGGAATGCAAACGATTCTGCAGATGCTGGCAATCCAGAGTACCCCCCACAATGCTGGAAGAACTCAGCAGGTCAGGCAGAATCTATGGAGAGGAACAAACAGTTGATGTTTCATGCTGAGACCTTTCCTTAGGACCTGCTGGGTTCCGCCAGCAATTTTGTGTGTGTTATTTTGGTTAAATGGGTATGTTTTAGCAGTGTTTTGAAGGAAGATAGTGTGTTATGGAGGCTCTTCCAGCGCTTAGGTCCCAAACAGCTGCAGGTGTGTCCACTACTGGCAGGGTAAGTCTGGCAACGAGCAAATTACCATAATGGGAGAATAAATTGGGATGAGGGTAGGTTTGTAGTCATAGAGGATATTAGGGGTTAGGGGTGGTGATAGAATTGCTTTTGTATGGAATTTCACATGACTCAAACACTGAGGTGTTTTGTGTACAGCAGTTACCTTAATGTGTATTGAATGACCGTATCACAAGTTTTCCTACTTGTCAAAACACTGTAATGTTTTAGATTGCCTTTATTAATTGAGGCATTAGGTTCAAAAGTCAAGAGGTTATGTTGAATCTTTATAAAAATCTGGTTAGGCCACATTTGGAGTTTTGCATATAGATCCCCCCCCCCCCCCCCCCCCAATTATAGGAAGGATGTTGAGGCGGTGCATAAGAGGTTTACCAGAATGCTGCCTAGATTAGGGGGCATGTGCTGTAGTGAGAGGTTGGCCGAACTTCAGTTTGTTTACTCTGGAGCAGCAGAGGCTGAGGGGAGATCTGATTTTTTTTTGGGGGGGGGCTGGTGGGGATAAGATAGAGAGCTGTAGATAGATAGGAAGTATCTTTTTCCCAGGGTTGGAATGTCTAATACCAGAGGGCATGCATTTAAGGTGAGATGGGGTATCTTTAAAGGTGATGTGAGGGGCAAGTTTTGTTTTACAGAGTGGTGAATACCTGGAATGGGCTGTCAGAGGTGGTGGTACAGGCAGTAACATAAGAGACACTTAGATAGGCACATGAATGTAAGGGAAATGGAAGGGTATGGACATTGTGCAGGCATGAGAAATTGGTATAGTTAGCTATTTGATTACTAATTTAATTGTTTCAGCGGAATATTGTGGGCTGAAGGGCCTGTTCCTGTGCTGTACTGTTCTATGTTCTAATGTGCAGCTTCCTGCCAAAATGGTGTTCACTTCAGTGCTTTCATCTGAAATGTTAACTTGTACTCTTGAAACCACACTTAAATTTGTGACAATGTTGAAATGTGGAGTTAGAAATATCTTGATGAAATACATTTCCTATTGGAATGTTTCTTATGTTTCTCTTTCTCTTTGCAAGGCACAGCACAATCTCACCTTATTAAAATCAAGAAAAAGCATTGATCTAAATATGTTGCAAGTGCTTAGCACGGAGCTCACCGTACAGAAGGAGAAATTACTCTATCATTTAGGGGAAGAATGGAAACAGCTGGCAGTATGGAGCCTTCCCCCTTCGCCAGCACCAGCAAAAGGTGATTGGAAGGGTGTTCGGGAATGAGGGTGGGGATAGTCCTGGGAATTGTTGGTCAGTGAGTCTTGCATTGCTGGTGAGTGAACTGTGTGGGGGGGGGGGGGACTTTTGAAATTGGGATTTGCAAGCATTTGGAGAGGGATGGTCTTATTGGTAATGGTCAGCATGGCTTTGTGGGGGGCAGGTTGTGCACCGTGAGCCTGATGGTGGTGCAGATTTATTGGGGTGGAGTGGATGTCCTGTGATTTTGATGGGGTTCCCTATGATGGGCTCATTTGGAGGTTTGGGGGGGGGCTTGGGATCCAGGGAAGCTTGGCTCTATGAATTCAGGGTTAGCTTGCCTGCGGAAGGTGGTTATGGATGGGATGTGCTCTGCCTGGTTGGTGGTATTGTGGAGGGTTGTCGTGAGTTGCAGCAGGAAATTAATTGGATGCAGAGCTGGGTTGAGAACTAGCAGGTGGAGTTCAATTCAGAAAGGTGTGAGGTGATGTACTTTGGAAGGTTGATTTGAAGGCAGAATACAAAGTTAATGGCATGATACTTAGCAGCGCAGAGCAATAGGAATCTTGGAATCCACATCTTGGATCTCTCAAAGTTGCTGTGCAAGTTGATGGGTTGTCAAAGAAGGCATATAGCAATTTTGCCTTCATTAGTCGGATTGAGTTCAAGAGCGGTGAGGTAATATTGCTGGCCTAACACTCATTAGACCATACTTGGAGTATTGCATTCAGTTCAGTTCACCTTATAAGAAAGATGTGGAAGCTTTAGAGAGTGCAGAGGTGTTTTAACAGGATGCCACCTGGATTAGAGGAAAGGTTGAGTGAGCTAGGGCTTTTCTCTTGGGAGGGTGAAAGGATACTTGGTAAAGATGTATAAGATGTTAAGAGGTGTGGACAGCCAGCACTGCTTTCCCAGGGTTGCAAAAGCTAATATTAGAGGATGTAAGGTGATTGGAGAAATGTATAAGGGGGTGTCAAATAGGTTTTGTACACAGTGTTGGGTGTATGGAGTGTATTGTCAAAGATGGTGTTAGAGGCAGATACATTAGGGACATTTAAGAGGCTCCTAGATAGGCAAATGGATAGAAAAATGGAGGGCTATATGAGAGGGAAGGATTAGATTGATCTTAGAGTAAGTTAAAAGGTTGTCATCACATCATGGGCTGTAGGGCCTGTACTGTTCTATGTTCTCAATAGATTTTTCGTCTGGAGAAATAATGAAGCTAAGCTCAGAGTTGTGAATATCTAGAAATGTTGGATATACTTCAGAATTAGTTACATAAACCTTTGTGTTAAAATTTCTTTTCATTCAAAGTTCATTTAGTGAACTTTCCTTTTATTCCATTTGAATAGTGATTTGACTTTCAAGAGGAGGCATAACAGCTCATTGCTGCAAATAAACTGTGACGCAATACGATGAGTTTACTCCAGTGATGTCATTGTGAAGTATTGTATCTGCTTCTGTAGGAATGGCAGAATGTATGGTCACTTGTTGAATGATTTTACTCTGAATATTCAAGTCCTAGATCATTTGAATGATATCGCTGGTCTCATTTCCTTACATTAGAGATACTCTGGTATATGTTTTATGCTGATATCACAACAAATAATTAGTTTTCTGATAGCAGGTATACTCTTAAGTGTTATGAAAATATGATATAGAGTGCATTATAGTTCTATATTTACCTCTCTCATCATCCCCAGCTGGTTTATGTGTTGGTATTAGGTTTATCAGAATTTGGATACTTAATTCTTAAAAGATTGTTTTTCTTTGTTTGAAAGCTCCGCAATATCACATATACATCATAGTGCTTTTAAGTTCCCAATGAATTATACTAGGTTATTATAATAGAGGGAGTTTGTACACTGATGCCATTAGTTTTTGGATTCTCTGTTGTAGAAATAATTCATGTTGAGTGTTAGTGAAACATGTGATTTGTAAGAGTAGGAGCTGATGTCTTGTTTTCCCCCAGCCGAGGATTTGTTTGGATGGACTTTGAAGACCGAGCTGCGCTTGTGCAATATGATGTCAAAGAAGAAGAGTGATCTTGAGCCACTTCTTGTGTCAATACTTCAAGGCTTTGCTATCCTTGGTGAACTGAACAGAAAACTGAAATCTTTTAGTAAGAAATTTACACCAGTTAATTGTTTCAGATTTCTATTTTCCTTGTGTCCAGGACTTAGTGACATTGTCATATTGCTGCAGTATGTAACCATACAGTTAATAATTTATGAGCATTATGAAGATAATATAAAGATAGTGCAGTAGATTGGTATGACATATTTGCTTAATGCATGATGAGTAAAACAAGGCAAAATTAGAAAATGAAATTAATTTCAAAATCTAAAAGTGAAATTCTATCTCTCCAACTTTCATATAATTAAAGAAAGGCTATTTTGCGAGTTCTTAGAATGATAAATTTAATCTGCAACTGTAAGTCTCTAAACAGCCTTTAGAAATCAGTATGTCTAATCTTAAAACACTTTATTGTGAATAGTCGCAAGCTCTTAATCAGTTTTTGAATAAAAAAACCTTTATTCCTGTTGACCTACAAATGTCAGGAATTGGCCTCAAAGCTCCTGAATTCAATAAGATTATCGAGAACTATTAAAAATTCCATCTTGCTTTCTTGTAATCCTCCGTACCTTCAAATCCAAAGGCATACTGATTAAATTGCTCTACCATCGACGTCCACAGCATCCTGGGCTGGAAGGCCCATAACCTTCTCAATTAAGATATTTCTCAAGCTGTTGTCACCCTAAAATCCTATTCCCTTCTAGAGGCAGTAACCACCCACCCATCTCACTGTATTCTCAAGAACACTTGAAGATTGTAACAATAAATGTCCTTTTTTTTCCCCACCTACTGTCCTGCTTTCAAGTCAACCTTCTTGTTAGCAATAATTAAGCAATTTATAGTAAAATTGTTTTACTTTAAATGCTAACTCTACACTTATAGTGTAGCAGTTAGTGATGCTTGATAGCTCCTGGTGAAGTTTTTGACTTCAAATTTCAGCCTAAAGCTTGATCGTACTAATGAACAATCTGCTGGAGGATCTGTGCGATGAAAGGAATTGATGCAAGGTTTTGACCTGAAACATCAATAATTACTTCTCCCCCATTGTTGTTGGACCACCCACCCAACTGCTGGGTTCCTCCAGCACATTGTTTATTGTTCCAGATCCCAGCACCTGCTGTGTTTTTGTACAAACCCCATTTCCAGAAAAGTTGGGATATTTTCCAAAATGCAATAAGATCAAAAATCTGTGATATGTTAATTCACGTGAACCTTTATTTAACTGACAAAAGTACAAAGAAAAGATTTTCAATAGTTTTACTGACCAACTTAATTGTATTTTGTAAATATACACATATTTAGAATTTGATGGCTGCAACACACTCAACAAAAGTTGGGACAGAGTTAAAATAAGATTGAAAAGTGCACAGAATATTCAAGTAACACCGGTTTGGAAGACTTCACATTAAGCAGGCTAATTGGTAGCAGGTGAGGTATCATGACTGGGTATAAAAGTAGCGTCCATCAAAGGCTCAGTCTTTGCAAGCAAGGATGGGTCATGGCTCACCCCTTTGTGCCAAAATTCGTGAGAGAATTGTTAGTCAGTTCAAAAGGAACATTTCCCAACGCAAGATTGCAGAGAACTTAGGTCTTTCAACATCTCCAGTACATAATATTGTGAAAAGATTCAGAGAATTCAGAGACATCTCAGTGTGTAAAGGGCAAGGTCGGAAACCACTGTTGAATGCGAGGGATCTTCGAGCCCTCAGGCGGAACTGCCTAAGAAACTGTCATGCTACTGTGACAATTATAGCCACCTGGGCTCGAGAGTACTTCAGAAAACCATTGTCACTTAACACAGTCTGTCACTGCATCCAGAAATGCAACTTGAAACTGTATTACACAAGGAGGAAGCCATACATCGACTCTATGCAGAAACGCCGGCGAGTTCTCTGGGCCCAAGCTCATCTCAGATGGACCGAAAGACTGTGGAACTGTGTGCTGTGGTCAGAAGAGTCCACATTTCAGCTAGTTTTCAGAAAAAATGGGCGTTGAGTTCTCCGTGCCAAAGATGAAAAGGACCATCCTGATTGTTATCAGCGAAAGGTGCAAAAGCCAGCATCTGTGATGGTATGGGGGTGCATCAGTGCCCACGGCATGGATGAGTTGCATTGTATGTGAAGGTACCATTGACTCTGAGGCGTATATTAGGATTTTAGAGAGACATATGTTGCCATCAAGGTGACGTCTCTTCCTAGGACATCAATGCTTATTTCAGCAGGACAATGCCAGACCACATTCTGCACGGGCTACAACAGTGTGGCTTTGTAGACACAGAGTGCGTGTGCTTGACTGGCCTGCTGCCAGTCCAGATCTATCTCCTATTGAAAATGTATGGCGCATCATGAAGAGGAGAATCAGACAACGGAGACCACGGACTGTTGAGCAGCTGAAGTATTATATCAAGCAAGAATGGACAAAATTTCCAATTGCAAATCTACAATTAGTATCCTCAGTTCCAAAATGATTAAAAAGTGTTATTAAAAGGAAAGGTGATGTAACACAATAGTAAACATGCCTCTGTCCCAACTTTTGTTGGGTGTGTTGCAGCCATCAAATTCTAAATATGTGTATATTTACAAAATACAATTAAGTTGGTCAGTAAAACTATTGAAAATCTTTGTACTTTTGTCAGTTAAATAAAGGTTCACGTGAATTAACATATCACAGAATTTTGTTTTTATTGCATTCTGGAAAATATTCCAACTTTTCTGGAAATGGGGTTTGTATTTTGGTACTTAAAGAAAACAGGAAATCAATATACCATGCTAGCAGTTTTCATGCTGATGATGGGGTAACAGGAACTGTTCCTTCAAGGAGGGTTTGAGACATATTTGTCTATTTTAGGCCGCAGGTTTGGGGGGGAAAAATGAAATGACATTTTGCAACAAAGTGATTTAAATCTTTAATTTTTCACTCCAGACCTTCTCATGTGTGTCTTTCTCTAAACTGTGCAGGTCAGATCTTGTTGAAATATATTTTGAAACCACTGGTTATTGAACCTTTCCTTGAAGTTGAGATTGAACTTCAGGCAAATGATGCAGTTTTAAGATTCGCTGCGGTTGAAAGCAAATTTGACCATGAGTCGCCAGCAAAAGTTTACCAGAAGATCACAACCGTCTTGGAGTTCCTGTACCAGCATCTGCTGTGTATGTAAACTTTGTCCCTTTTACCCAGCAAATGGAATGGGAAGTATACTTATTCTTGTCTTGGAATACACCATTTGAAATTGGCCTAATGGCATAATTAAGATAATCACAGAATTATACAGCACAGTAACATGCCTTTCAGCCCAGCTCATCCATACCGACCAAGCTATCCATCTAAACTTGTCCTATTTGAATGTTGTTATTGTACTTGATTCAACCATTTCTTCCAGTAGCTTATGCCATATGCCCACTACCTTATGTGTGATTTTGTTCCTTGGAACCTTTTTAAATCTTGTCATCTTAAACCTGTGCCCTCTAGTTTTTTATTCTTTGCCTGGGAGAAAGACTGTTCATTCACCCTACCTATGCCATCATGATTTTATACACCTATATAAACTCACCCCTCAGTCTCCTACATTCACAAGAATAAAGTCTTATCCTGCTATTCCTCTTCTGTAACTTGGGGCCCTTGACTCCTGGGAACATTTGTGTACAATGGATTCTGGTTAATCAAGTCAGCCATTTATTTATGCCAACTCTAAAAGAAAAATAATTAATTGGAAAAAAATAGCTGTGATTCCCTTCATTTATTTGGGACAACATGCCGCTTAATTGGGTTAGGAGACTTGCCAAACAGCTTCTAACTATCATCAGTTGAAAGTATGTCATGTGGCCTTTAGACACTACACCAAGCTTAGAGCGAACAGTTTTAATGTAGCATCAGTTTTGTGTTTAAAAATCGGTAATTTTTGGCACTGGTGCTGAGAAATAAGCAGTAAGACAATTCAGAGCTGTTTTGCTCACTGCAGTTTCAAGCATTCAGGTTTCAGACTACTTAAAGTTAAGAATTACAAAGAATTTGAAGGTATTGACAATTATTTTGAATGTTACCTTTGGTCTTCACTTGGCACTTGGCTCTCACCTGTGGCTCCACGTAGTTGTTTGCATGTGACAGCGTCCACACCACAGTACAGTGTTTTAAAAGGTGGGCTAATATAGGTGAGGGTAGCTGGCGGGTCTCATACCCTGGTTAGATTGGGACATGCCTCTCCTACCGTGTGAAGTCATCTCTGGCAGACTGACGGAATGAGATTGATAGTGAGATCCAGTGGTCAGTAAGGTGGCTCTGCAATTGCTTCATGGAGAGCAAAAGGGCTTGATGAAGCACAGTAGTAGTCCTAGTGGTCCACAGCATCCAGGGAAGAATCCGGTTGTGATGACTACTTGCACTAATGGAACTGGACTTCCAAGATCAAGAGAGTGGAACTGCTCTAGTGCATCAGCTTTTTCACTTTGAAAACTCTTCTGCACAGGTTTCTTGTCATCATCAGGTATGATGGATAACCGCATTGGTGGTGTTCTAATTTGTTCTGTATTTTATTTAAATACATAATTTGTTACTCAGTTAAATGGTAGTTTGTCTTTTTTATGCCTTTTTAGCTATTTCCATGAAACTTTGGCTAACTGGACCAGCTGCTTAATTGGGCTAAAATGTACTGGTCCAGATATGTCCCAATTAACTGGAATCCACTATAATTCTTTGCACCCTTTCCAATATAAAGATATCTTTCCTATAATGGCTAACTGAAAATTTATACAATTACCGGTAACTGAATTGTTCCTCTACCCACTATTCCAGCTGATCAAGATCTCCCTGTTTTTTTTTTGATCACCTTCTTCAGTGTTTGCCATATGAATCATTAGTGTCAGCTACAAATCCACTACATTGGATATGTGAAATTTGATCGGCTTTCCTTTTTGGTATTATGATAGATGTGCCTCTCTGGGACTCTGTGGATTGCAAGGAAAAGCAGGTTATAAACCTGCCAGAATTGCTGGGAGGCATGATCTGGGAGGAATTATCAGAAATCATTATTAAGAACTGCTTGGTGTTCTCTATACCAGCAAACAGCAGCCAGTTGGAGCTATATGAAGAGGTATGGACACTTTAACATAAATTGGTCAGCAGGCGCTCTCAGAATGCCATTTTTAAATGATAAAAGTTTGTCATTAGAATTTCTAGAAAGCAGTTGTGTTTTATGTATGTCTTTTAAAGCCTCCAGTTTCCTAGCCTCATGTATCTCAAACTTTGGAAGCACTTTTTAGTATTTGCCTTTTCTGTTTCTCATTAGCATTCTGTTTTGTTTCTTAACTATGTAATGTATAATGGAGTGCTCTGAAGGGCAGGATTGTTACAAAACCATGGTTGATGCTTGTGGAGGAAGATTTTGGGTTATAGAAGGATACAGATGTTAGTTTATTTGGGTAGGTGCACAAGGTAAGATATAATGCAACAAATGGCAGGATATTGGGTGGTAGTGAAAAACTGGCCTAAGAATGCGTGTTCACACATCCTTAAAAGGTGACAAGACCAATCAGTAAGGTGACTTAGAAGCATCCACAATGTTTCTCATTGTTAGTTGAGGCATACAACATAATAAGAATAGTTAATTTGGAGCTGTATGCAGCACTGTTTAGAACACACCTTGTGCATTATATATGGCTCTGATTACAGGAGTGATGTCTTGCACTTGTCAGTTTTTATGAGGCTTTTTTTGAGAGCTAGAAAGTAATGTTTATCATGGAAGGTTGTCTAAAATTGGGTTATTTTCATTGGAACATAGGAAACTAAATTTAACTGAATAGCGGGAATGTACAATTATAAGTGAGTTAAACAAACTGGTAAGGATTTTGACATATAGTTCTAAAACTAGAGAGGAATGATAGATTAATAAACAGACTGATGTTTGGAAGATTAGCTTAAAGTTTGATCCCTATCCCTTGCCATTGACGTTTCTTGTGAAATTTGTTTCAATTTTTTGTTGCAAGTCATGTTCCTCAAGAGAGTTATAGGTATGGTGATGCAAATGAGAAAGGGGATCCTTTTATCAAGCTTAGAAAAATAACATTTTGTTACATGGTTTTCCCTTCTAGGTGATAAAAGCAACAGATAAGTTTGAGGAAAAACTCAAAGAGATGCAGTTTTTGCAGGGCCACTCCACGGACTTGCTGAAATATGCAAAGAATGTAAATGTTCATTTTGCCAGTAAAAAGTGTCAAGACGTGATAGTGACTGCCAGAAACCTGATGACATCTGAGATCCACAACACAGTAAAGGTGAATTAGTAATGTGTACAGAGTGCCTGCATGGGCAGGATATGAAGGTTGGCGATTGCACGAGGTTAGGTATTAGGGTCCCCACAGTTTCAATGTTGTCGTAATTGAATAAATGATGCACTTTTGGAATATGCTTGAAATGGTGTAGGTAATTTCATAAGCTCTAAATTACTTTAGCAGTAGTACTATAAATTAAATCTCCATCAGAAATCGGTGAAGATGTGAAACTTTAATATTGTATGGGTAATCTTAAGTCCTCTTATTCCTACACTAATGTATACAGATTGAAGACATTAGTATACTCTGATGTCTTCATCTTATTCTTCATAGTTAGCTACATCTCTACAAACCAGGTTTTTGAGCTTATATTTTTGTTCTATTCCACCATTTTGTAATTTAAGCATGCATTGAGTAACATTTCATATGTGCACCTTGCATCCTATTCCTTTAACATATCCCAAAATTAATAGTTCGGAAAACAGTTCTAAATAGCTATAATTGAAGAAGCAGTTCAAGTAAACTTTATTTGGGAAGTAGTATTTGTGCAGGATCTAATTTGGTAGTCTTTAAACCTGTTTGGTGAGTTTGACATTCTTGAGAATGCATTATCCTCATTTATGAAAGGCCTTTTAAACCAAGCAAGTTAACTACACAAGAAAGTAGTAGATACCAGTTCAGTTAGACTGAAAGGAGGTTCTTCTGAACCTCTTTTCCTGAATGGTCTACTTCAGTTCTGTATTTTATATCATACTTTGAGAACAGCACATAGTAATCAATGACAAATATGCTACAGGTCAAGGAAATTCAGAAATCAGTTGGGAGCAATTTGTAGATCCACTGTAATATTCCCAATTGTTATAAATTTGATTAAACAAGATATGCCCTAGTCATTCCAATTTTTGCTTGTCCCTAGTTTTTAATTTGTAGCTGAGCATTAATTTGGCTCAAATTACAAGAAGAGGTTTATATGAAAAAACACAACTAACTGCTACATTTATTTTCAGATTACAGCTGATTCAAAAATCTCCATCCCAAAGCTTCCCAGTCCAGAGATGGACAGTAAATTAGTAATATCCAAGACTTCCAATGTTGTTCCAGGCGACTTAGTAAACCTGGGGACTGTGAAGCAGCTCAGTAGTCAAACAATGGGTTTTCCCACCTGCCGAATCAGTGAATCCACCCAGAAACTGGTGGAACTGGCCTACCAGACACTGTCAGAGACTACAAGCGCCACACCCGAATGGTAAGTAGTTGTGTTGCAAGTATAACTGATACATGAGGGAATGGAGATCTCTTTTGGTGCCTGTTGCCATTTCCAGCTTGTGTACAGATCAATCCAGCAGCTTGTTTTCTGCTAAAGGTTCTGTAACTGAAATAAAAATAAAATGCCATAAACAGATGCCATGTACATCTAGCTCATCAGCATTCATGCCCTGGTAAAGGAACAGCACTGTATGTAAAGTTTCCAAATTTGTACATAATACAAAAATAGATGGGAGTATGTATGATGATGGGGTTACAATGATTTTGTAATAGGATATGGGTTCTGAGTGGATTATAGATTGGCAGGTAGACGTTAAAGTGGGGAAGTGTGAGTTCATGTAATTTAGTTCGTGTAAAAAATCAAAGTAGACCATTATCTATGTGGTAAGAAACTGAGGGAGGTGGGTGCATGGATCACAGCAAGTAGTGAAGAAGGCAAATGGCATTTTGGCCTTTATTGTGAGCAGTTTAGGTTTTAAAATGTGAGGTTTTGTTGCAATTGTACAGGGTGTTGGTGAGGCCTCACCTTACAGTTTTGACCACCTTTCCTTAAAATACAGGTTTCCCCCGCTATCTGAAGGTAGAGCGTTCCTATGAAGTGGTTTGTAAGCCGGAATGTCGTAAAGTGAAGAAGCAATTAGCATTTATTTATATGGGAAAAATTTGTGAGCGTTCGCAGTCCCAAAAAATAACTTACCAAATCATGCCAAATAACACACAAAACCTAAAGTAACAGTAATATATAGTAAAAGCAGGAATTATCTGATAGATACACAGCCTATAGAAAGTAGGAATACTTTTCTGCAATCATTGCAGCACTGTCTACCGTAGCGAAAATCTCACGCAAGTGCTCTCAGCAGCACTCATGGCGAAAACACTCGGCGCAAGCACTCTCGCAGAAACACTCGGCGCAAGTGCTCTCGGCAGCACTCATGGCGAAAATACTCGGCGCAAGCACTCTCGCAGAAACACTCGGCGCAAGTGCTCTCGGCAGCACTCATGCGAAAACACTCGGCGCAAGCACTCTCGCAGAAACACTCGGCGCAAGTGCTCTCGGCAGCACTCATGGCGAAAATACTCGGCGCAAGCACTCTCGCAGAAACACTCGGCGCAAGTGCTCTCGGCAGCACTCATGGCGAAAATACTCGGCGCAAGCACTCTCGCAGAAACACTCGGCGCAGGCGCTCTCGGCAGAAACACTCGGCGCAAGCGCTCTCGGCAGAAACACTCTTTCCAGTAACCTTTAAGCTATGAAGCTGCCAAATCATGGCAAATACATAAAAATACACAGCCTATATAAAGTAGAAATAATGTATGTACAGTGTAGTTTCACTTACTGGAATCGGGAAGACAGCGAGCACACTGATGATGGTGTGTTAGGCTGAGTCGTCGGAGGTTGAGGTGGTGGGACACTGGGGTGTCATCTCATCGTCGTCTGTTTCCTTCAGGGCAGGCAGGTCACCTTCTTCCATGTCTGCCTGCCTCAATGTCGAAGGTCGAGGTTTGTCGTCTGCTGTGGCTGATGTGGAAGGCTTGAAAAACGACAGTATGCTTGACTGCTTAGCCTCGCGCAATTTTCTATCATACAGTTCTTTGTAAGCGCTCAAACAATGCTGTAAATATGCCCTAAACCTACGTACCCTTTCAAAATTGAAGTCATACTTTTCTGCAATCATTGCAGTGTTGTCAATCGCAGCGAAAATCTCACGCAATTGCTTCACGTTCAGTTCCTGGATAACTTCACTTTCGCTACTGCGTTCGGTTTTGATTGTTATCGTTTCCTCATGCAGTTGCGTCAGCTCTTCATCTGTCAGTTCTTGGTCATGGGATGCCAAAACCTCTTCAACATCATCCTTGTCAACTTCCACAAACCCAGCCTCCTTAGCCAAACTCACTATGTCCTTAATTCATTCACCACGATCAAAATGCTTAATTATGTCTATTTTTACGCTAAGTGTAACACCCTTACGTGCTCTTTTAGGCTTTTACGATACCTTAGAACTCATCTTGCTAACAGATGTACAAAATAAATCGACATAAAGCACAGATGCTCACAGGCACGTGTTTAAGCAATGGTGGCTAGAATGCAGTTCCGGGGGAGGAGCTTGGCTGCTTGGGGCACGCGCTGCCTTTTTTCGTAACAGTGAAAACATCTGTTAGTGAAAACAGGTAACTAATGTATGTCTTTCGTAACAGCGAGGTGTCGTAAAGCGAACATTCGAAAAATGGGGGACACCTGTATATAACATTGGAAGCAGTACAAGAGAGATTCACCAAGCTAATTCCTGGAATGATAGTATTGTCTCACCAAGAGGGTCTGTACTACTTTGAGTTGAGCAGAATGAAGGGTTACCTTATTTAAACATTCCCCTTCTCAGGAGAGCTTGATATGGTAGAGTTGGGATATTTTCACAATTGAGTCATGAATAAGGGGGCAACCACTATAAAATAAGAAGCTGGCCATTTAAAACAGATGATGAATTACTGGAGTTCCCACCCCCGCGTGTGATGGAGGCTAGATCTTTAGAAGTATTTAAAGTGAGGTTGGATAGATGCTTGAAATGACACAGAAGAGAATTGAGGTCAGCATAGATCAGCCATGGTAATATGAAATGGTGAAGCAGGCTTTAAGGGTCTTATCGCCTACCTTGATTTGTTTTAGAAACATAGAAAACCTATAGCACAATACAGGCCCTTCGGCCCACAAAGCTGTGCCGAGCATGTCCTTACCTTAGAACTACCTAGGCTTACCCATAGCCCTCTGTTTTACTAAACCCCATGTGTCCATCCAGGAATCTCTTAAAAGACCCTATTGTTTCTGCCTCCACAAAAACAACTTACCCCTGACATCTCCTCTGTACCTACTTCCAAGTACCTTAAAACTACGCCCTGTCATGTTAGCCATTTCAGCCCTGGAAAAAAGCCTCTGACTATCCATGCGATCAATGCCTCTCATTATCTTGTACACCTCTATCAGGTCACCTCTCACCTCCTGTCGCTCCAAGGAGAAAAGGCCGAGTTCACTCAACCTATTCTCATAAGGCATGCTCCCCAATCCAGGCAACATCCTTATAAATGTCCTCTGCACCCTTTCTATGGTTGCCATGTCTTTCGTGTAGTGAGGTGACCAGAACTGAGCACAGTACTCCCAAGTGGGGTCTGACCAGGGTCCTATATAGCTGCAACATTATCTCTCGGCTCTTAAACTCAATCCCACGATTGATGAAAGCCAATGCACCGTATGGCTTCTTAACCACAGAGTCAACCTGCCTAGCAGCTTTGAGTGTCCTATGAACTCGGACCCCAAGATCCCTCTGATCCTCCACACTGCTAAGAGTCTTGCCATTAATGGTATATTCTGCCATCATATTTGACCTACCAAAATGAACCACCTCACACTTACCTGGGTTGAACACCATCTGCCACTTCTCAGCCCAGTTTTGCATCCTATCGATGTCCTACTATAACCTCTGACAGCCCACTGTCCACTACACCCCCAACCTTTTTGACATTAGCAAATTTACTAACCCATTCCTCCACTTCCTCATTCAGGTCATTTATAAAAATCACAAAGAGTAGGGGTGTCAGAACAGATACCTGTGACACACCACTAGTCACTGGCCTCCATGCAGAAAATCCATGTACACTACAACTACAGCTCTACCTTTGTCAATGTGTTTAGTCACATCCTCAACATATTCACTTAGGCTTGTAAGGCAAAACCTGCCTTTGAGAAAGCCATGCTGATTGTTCCTAATCATATTATGCCTAAGTGTTCATGAATCCTGCCTTACAGGATCTTCTCCATCAACTTACCAACCACTGAGGTAAGACTCACTGGTCTATAATTTCCTGGGCTATCTCTACTCCCTTTCTTGAATAATGGAACAACATCTGCAACCCTCCAATCCTCTGGAATCTCTCCCGTCCTCATTGATGATGCAAAGATCATCGCCAGAGGCTCAGCAATCTCCTCCCTCGCTTTCCACATTAGCCTGGGGTACATCCCGTCCCGATGCTTTCCAAAAGCTCCAACACATCCTCTTCCTTAATATCTACACGGTCAAGCTTTTCAGTCCGCTGCAAGTCATCACTACAATTGCCAAGATCCTTTTCCTTAGTGAATACTGAAGCAAAGTATTCATTAAGTACCTCTGCCATCTCCTCTGGTTCTATACACACTTTTCCACTGTCACACTTGATTGGTCCTATTCTCTCATGTCTTATCCTCTTGCTCTTCACATACCTGTAGAATGCTTTGGGGTTTTCCTTAATCCTGTCTGCCAAGGCCTTCTCATGGCCCCTTCTGGCTCTCCTAATTTCCTTCTTAAGCTCCTTCCTAGTAGTTTTATAATCTTCTAGATCTCTATCATTACCTAGTTTTTTTAACCTTTCGTAAGCTCTTCTTGACTCGATTTTCAATGGCCTTTGTACACCACGGTTCCTGTACCCTACCATCCTTTCCCTGTCTGTTTGGAATGTATCTCTGCAGAACCCCACACAAATATCCCCTGAACATTTGTCACATTTCTTCTGTACATTTCCCTGAGAACATTTGTTTCCAGTTTATGCTTCCAAGTTCCTGCCTGATAGCCTCATAATTCCCCTTACTCCAATTAAACATTTCCCTAGCACAATAAATATACATAATTTCAATTCAATTAAAGTTTAATTGTCATCCAACCAAATATGAATACTCATGAACATAGCTAAACAAGACAGTGTTACTCCGGGGTCATGTTGAAAAACACAGTCCCAATGGTGACAGCACAAGCACACATAGCATGTATAAGATAGAAAGATACAGCCACTCAGTAAAAGAGACCACACACTCAAGCCAGCCAACTGACTGCCATTGAAATCTGCAGATCACAATAGAGCTTGTCTTCTGCTGACTGAACACTGGGGGGCAGCACTGACTTCAGCCTGGCTGCTGGAGTCCAGGCTTTTATGCAGTACTAGACTGATTGTATATGCATAGTGACACTTGGCACAGAAGTGTCTGTGCATAAGGTGACTGACAGGTGATAAAGTAGTGGTGGTTGGGGGCATGGAGGAGTGGATTAGTGGGTCGAGGTGACGATCATCTTTTAGATTTACTTGTTCTACTTCAGTTGAAACCCATCATTCTGTGCTGATCATGAATCTATTTTGATTGCTGGTATTAACTCATCCAGGCTTACCCAACTAAGCTGACTTCAACATGATTGTGATGTATCTCATTGCAGCATGATATCAACTTAGTTTGTGCTTCACTGGAACGTGGACTTAATTTGACCTTTTCACATTAGGTGAAGGGACTGTTTTACATAATGCCCATTTGTTAACTGAGTGCTGAGTTACTGATGTAAACTTCAGAATAATGTTCTAGACAAGGTTTATACTAGTTGTCTTAACATGAGTGATTTTAAATCAGCAAATTAAGATGACTGAGTGTTCATTGCATGTGGGTGTGCCTGTGTAGGAGTAATCTTTTATCACTGAGTGGGAGATCAATTCAACTTGGTGTTTAGTGTTTGTGAGTTAATGTTTTTCAATGATTTTAAGACATCCAAAAGAGTTTTATAATTTTTTAAAAGTTTTTCTTTTTATTTAAAGACTATTGTGCAGTCATTTGCACTTTAGCGAAAATAGTTGTACTGGTACATGGATAGAAAAGTTTAGAATTATATGAGCCAAACACGGGCAAATATTTGGGTTTGGCTTGGATCGGTATCTTTGTTGGTCTGCACTTTTTGAGGTAAAGGGTCTGTTTCCATTTGACTAAATGTGGCCACCAGGTCTTCTAAATTTCAAAAGCTGTGGGCTGGCTGTTGGCAACAGATTTGTGACATATGGATTTAAGTGAATGCTGTATTGTTTGATTAGTGTGGATCCAAATCTGTTGTTTGATTTGATAATATTTGATGTCATTAGATGCACCAAAAAGAGGAGTTCATTTTCCCAATACCTCAAGCTCAAACTGCAGAATAAAATAAGATTTCCCAACTTAAAAGTTGTAGTGCCCCACTGGAGACATTGATAGTGTGGGGCCTTGTTGGGCACTAGTTAAAGTTGCACTAATGAAAATATTAGGTCAATTTGCCAAGGTACATTTCTATTCACCTATGTATGAGGGAGCTTTACATTCCAGGAAGAATATCACTTTAAGAATAGTACTTCACAAGAAAACCGTATGTACAGTATGTTTATCATACATACAGAAATCTGTCTGTTTTGAGAAAATTTTACCATTGGTCTACAGTTACAAAATGGTGATAATATGAGCAGACATTTGAATGTTTGACCTCTTCCACTGCAGTTGTGACATTACCTTAGTGTCACTACAAATGTGACATTATTGAGATTAATGTCAGTTTCATTGTACATTGTATATTTTTCTTAAGAGATTTTTTCTAGCAAAGGTGCCTCAAACTTGTGGTTCAGGAAGAGTTAATTAGTGGTGCTATGTTCCATTGCTTTTATAGTTGTGACATTTTTCAGTCAATTCTTGTTACTTTGATTTTTAAATTTTATTTTTATTATTTAGAGATACAATGCAGAACCCTGCCATGCCACCAGCAACCCTAGCCTAATCACATGGCAATTTACAATGAACCAATTAATCTAGCCAGTATGTCTTTGGACTGTGGGAGGAAGTCGGAGCATCCAGAGAAAACCTACGCTTTTCACGGACTCCTTACAGAGATTATAGGAATTTAACTCCGACATTCAGTGCCCTTGAGCTGTAATATTGTCCTGCTAACTACTGTGCTGCTATGGTGGCCGAATAAGTTGCTTCATTCAAGTTTCTGTTCAGCTGGTATTGAAAAGCCAGGGGGTTTACTGTTGCATTATGCAGGTCACATTTGGGTAGATTATTCAGAGAAGGTCAGTTTTTCAGGCTGTTTAATGGTCAAGTAGCCAATATATACTTTAATGAAATTAATATTATCAATGTTTACATGTTTAACTCAGGGATGATCCAGCATTTAGTTAGGACGCGGTCTTCAGCATTTCAAATCCTCATACTAACCTTTGATTCTGTGATTAGCAAATAACTGGTTATCTTGTTATCTTGTGTTAGTACCTCTCAGCTGACTTTCAGGCTTGTGGAAAATTAATTCAGATTTTCATTGTCCATGGGTGTAGAATATTTTCTGACGTCCCTCCTGCTTACTCCCACTCTAATTTTATGGCTATTTTTTGTTTGACTGGTGAGAGAAATACTTAGTAAATACATTTTATCAAATATCAAAATTGATAATCCAGATAATGTGGCCTGCTTGATAACCCAAGAAGGACCTGTTCTTCTAGCAGAGGGATTAAAAGATGGAGCATAGATTTAAACAAATTGATCAAATGGGCAGATATTTACATATCATATTTAAACCAAACTTTGTGGGTAATATTTAGAGTATTGAGCAGCGGGTAATATTTAGAGTATTGAGCAGCAAGGCAATAGACCCAGTACTGGAAGATAGTGTTATGTTGGGTAACTCTGAGTGTCATAGATGGTGTGGTAGTGTAGCAGCTAGCAGTCACTGCCAGTGACTGGTTTGATTCCCATTGCTGTCTGTAAGGAGTTTGTACGTTTTCCCTGTGGCCTGTGGGTTTCCTCCAAGTGCTCCAACTTCCTCGCACGGTCCAAAGACTGTTCATGGGTTAATTGGTCACATGGATGTAATTGGGTGGTACGGGCTCATTAGACTGCAAGGCTCTTACTATGCTGCATCTCTTTTTTTAAAAAAAAGTAAAACTAAATGAAGGGATGCATGGTGTCCTATGCTGTAAATTGTCTACAGTAACATTGAATGATGCAGTGATTTGTCTTTTAAAGTTCTGGTTGAGCAGAGGTTATAATTTTTTTCCAGATTACCAATCTGAGCCCTGATATGTCAGATCTTTTTAGGCTTGGATTGAGCAGCAGGGCTCAAGTTCAGTCTGCAGTTTTATTCACTAGAGGGTGCACCAGCATGCTTTAAGCGATTATGAGAGTGCTGCTTCAGTAACCTTTGAATTACATTGCTGAACATTTGATTTATACTTTATTTGCTTTTTTCAGTGCTGTGCAGTTGTTCTACACAGTTAGAAACATTTTTCACTTGTTCTATGATGTTGTTCCAACCTATCACAAGTAAGTATGTCATCTTTAATCAATTTTTAAATTTGTAATCATTTCCGATGAGTTTGTAATGTTTGCTTATGTGATTAGTTTAGTTACTCCACCTATTTGCTAATGTTATCCAATTACTTACTGTTGTATGGAAGAAATAGTAGATCATATGGCCATCTTGCCTGTTGTGCTTTTCAGAAAGATTATGGTTCAATTCCATCTCCCAGTGTTACTGATTCTGTTAGTGCTCATAAGTCTGTCCTCCTCTTCCTCATATCTCTGAAATAGCCAAACATCCACATTTTTGTGCTGAACAATTCAAATGATTAATTTTTTTAAAAATTCACACCATTTCAATTTAGGATGAGTGCCACTTCCAGATCTGCAAACCTGGAGAAATATTTTGTCTGCATCTTCCCTGTCAAATCTTTTGCTTTAATGAAGACACTCCGCATTTTTCTAAACTCCGAGGAATGTTCTCCAAAGGAACAAAATTTGAGGAATTAATCAAGTAAAGCTTGTACCTCATCAAAGGTGCATTCTTCTTGAGCAATTGATCAAACTTACAGGTCCTCCCCAATTCATGAATGCATGATTTGTGTCTAGCTCATACATATGAATGATTAGAAGAGTAGAAGGATGAATATGCTAAGCTCCAAGCATCTTCTGCCACCTGGAACTCATTTCAGACTTCTCTGACTTGCAGTGGGATTGGGTAACCTGGGGAGGACCTGCACAAGGAGAAATTATATTTGCAAATTTATCCAGAATCTAATTATCTGGCTTTAACAGTGCCAGTCCTTGTTCAAAACAAGCTGGCTGTTTCCTAATGCTTTTTTTTTTGTCATTGTCAAAATGTTAGCTTTGGAATGTATGGAAATATTGAGGTGGGAGGGGGGGAACACAGTATGGAAACAAGCCCTTTGCCACAGAGAGTCCATATAAGCTATCATGCAAAACTTAAACTCTCCTGTATTCGTCATACTTTATTCTTCCCCATGTTCCTATCCACTCCTTAAATTTTCCTACTCACTTATACTCTGTAGTAGCCAATTAACTTGCCAATCTGTGCCTCTTTAATCTATATATATTAATTATATCAAAGATGGGTTGAGCATCCTAGCTATTCATTTGTGCGTAAGCCTTTTACACAGTACTGTTACGATTATTAGCCAGAACATTGTTCTGCCACACCCAAAACGTTGGAGGAACTCAGCAGGTCAGGCAAGATCTATGGAAAAGAATAAATGGCTGACATTTCAAGCTGAGACCCATCATCAGGACTGGAAAGGAAAGAGAAAGACACCAGAGGATATTTTTTTTTCTGATTCCCAATCTGAACCCTGACATTCCAGGTCTGTTTTGGCTTGGATTGAGAGTAGCTCAGCTCAAGTTCAGTCCTTTTCCCACTTCCTTTCCAGTTCTGATGAAGGGTCTCAGCATGAACCGTTGACTGTTTATTCCTTTTCCATAGGTACTGCCTGACCTGCTGAGTTCCTCCAACATTTTTGTGTGTGTGTTTTACTCTGGATTTCCAGCATCCGCAGAATCTCTTGTGTTTATTGTTCTGCCACAGCCAAATTGGACATTGTTTATTGTTGCTTTTGTGTTAGTGACTTCAGTGACAAAGCCTGGTTTGCACTTGGTTTTTGATCTTCACTGCTACTTCAGCATGACTTTATATTTGTTTTTATTAAATGACAACATCTGTGTACATTGTTGTGTAGTTGTTTCTGCAAAATACCATGTTATGATGGATTCTCAACCTTTCTGTTCTTATTTTAATTTAGGGAGACACTGCAGAAGTTGCCCCAGCTAGCTGCTATCCATCAAAACAATTGTATGTACATTGCCCACCACTTGATTACCCTGGGACATCAGTTCCAGTGCAGTCTCCCGAACCCTTTGTGCAATGGAACAGCAACCTTTGTAGACTTTGTGCCAAGTTTTAGGCGATTAGGTGTGTAACTGGATTTTGGTTCACTGAATATTTGAACACGTCAAAGATTTGTGCAGCATTTGCTTATACACAAGTTATTATTCATTCTTTGCTATATTTAATTGGAGGTGGTTTCAAATGACGTAGGAACTGAATTAGGCCATTCAACCCATCAAGTCCATTTCGCCATTTGATCATGGCTGATTTATTATCCCCCTCAACCCCATTTTCCTGCTTTATCCCATAACCTTTGCCCTTCCTAATCAAGAACCTTTCAACCTCCCCTTTAAATATACCCAGTGACTTTTTCTCTACAGCTATCTGTGGCAATGAGTTGGGCTGGAAGGGCCTGTTTACGCTGTATCTCTAAATAAATAAATTCCACAGATATACCACCCTTTGGGTAAAGAAATTCCTCCCATCTCTGTTCTAAAGGGACATCCTACTGTTCTGAGGCTGTGCCCTCTATTCTTGGATTCCGCTACTTTAGTAAAGTTCCATACCTCAGGTCTTTTATTTCAAGTTAATTCATTGTAACTTAAGTTAACAGCTATCTTGCTCCTTCAAAACATTGGAACCATGTTTTGATATCGAAGCTGTTTCTGTGACATGAGTTCTTGCTTTATGGGAATTTCATTTGAACTTAATTCTGGGAATAGTTCCTTTTGACAGGATATAGACTTGGAATCTATACTGTAGCAGCATTTTTGGATTCATAAGCTGCAAAAAAAAAAGATCTGGAGGAACTTCAAGCTAAGGAAGCCAATGTGAAATGAGTATATTGATTTTTGAAAATTAATTTAAACTTAAAATTGCCTATATTCTGGCCTTGATGATCACTCTCACTAAATTCATTAAAGAGTGGATGAAGGCTTTCTGCGTGTTCCTGTAAATGCATAGTGGGTTAGTGTCTGTTTAGACTATTTTAACAGGATATCTTGCACTAGTTAAACATAACCCCTAAAGATCTCATAGGTTGAGTTTCTGTTGTATGGGTTTAATGTTTAGCCATGCCTTGAATTATTGGTATCATATGTTGCTGTGTATAAACCCTCTCTGGGTGTAAGGTATGAATATTCTGCTCCAAATCCATCGTCTTCTCGCCATTATTATCCATATTTTAACAGTCAACTCAATATAATACTTTTGTCTGTTGAATCAGGTATATAATATTACCAGCATATGTTGTGAAATTTGTTAACTTTGTGGCGGCAGTACAATGAAATACATGATCAATGAATATATAGAGGGGAAAAAACTGCTTTTTTTTAAAAAGAAATGCAAACTAAATTAACGACTTGCAGAGCTCTGCTAAAGTTGTCTGTTGAGCTTATCTAATTGACCTTGGGTGTTAGAAGTTCAGTGGAACTGCACATGCCATTCATTTCTTTTTATATGACAGGAATCTGGACTCCTGGAATACTGTTGTTCTGTAGACAGTGGTAGATGCATAAAATCTGCCCTAGTTTTGTGAGCTTTATGTTTCATAGAAGAGTATAGTACAGGAGCAGAACCTTCGGCCCACAATGTTGTGCTGAACCAGCTGAAAATTAAATCAAAAAATGCCTAAAAATGAATCCTTCCTACCTACCTAATGTCCATAGCCCTCCATCTTCTTCATATCTATGTGCCTATCTAAACATCACTTAAAAGCCTCTAATGTATTTGCCTCTACCATCACACCAGGCATCTAACACTGTGAGTTTAAAAAGCTTACCCTTTTGAATCTATCTCTTCTCACCTTCAATGCATGCTCTTTGGTATTAGACATTTCTACCCTGGGGGAAAAAGATATTCCCTGTCTACTCTATCTATGCCTCTCATAATCTTATAAACCTCCATCAGATCTCCCCTCAGGCTCTGCCGCTCCAAAGAAAATAGCCCAAGTTTGTCTAGCCTCTCATGGTAGCACATGCCCTCTTAAACCAGGCAACATCCTGGTAAACCTCTTCTGCACCTATAGTGGGATGACCAGAACTGTAGGCAATACTCCAGACAACACGCACAAAATGCTGGTGGAATGCAGCATCTATAGGGAGAAGTACAGTTGACGTTTCGGGCCGAGACCCTTCGTCAGGACTAACTGAAAGAAGAGATAGAGATTTGAAAGGGGGAGGGGGAGATCCGAAATGATAGGAGAAGACAGGAGAGGAGGGATGAAGCTAAGAGCTGGAAATTTGATTGGCGAAAGGGATACAGAGCTGGAGAAGGGATACAGAGGATCATGAGACAGGAGGCCTAGGGAGAAAGAAGAGGGGAGGGGAGCACCAGAGGAAGATGGAGAACAGGCAAGGAGTGATTGTGAGAGGGACAAAGAGAGGAAAACGGTGGGGGGGGGGAGATAAATAAGGGATGGGGTAAGAAGGGGAAAGGGGCATTAATGGAAGTTAGAGAAATCAATGTTCATGCCATCAGGTTGGAGGCTATCCAGACGATATATAAGGTGTTGTTCCTCCAACCTAAGTGTGGCTTCATCTTGACATCTTTCATCTTGACTTGTTCCGTTTACAAGGATAAGTGCCAGGAGGGAGATCGGTGGGAAGGGATGGAAGGGGACGAGTGGACAAGGGAATCGCATAGGGAGTCCCTGCAGAAAACAGAAGGGGGGGGGAGGGAAAGATGTGCTTGGTAGTGGGATCCCATTGGAGGTGGTGGAAGTTACAGAGAATTACGGTATATGTTGGACCCGGAGGCTGGTGGGGTTGTAGGTGAGGATAAGGGGAACCCTATCCCGAGTGGGGTGAGAGCAGATGTGCATGAAATGGGAGAGATGCGTTTGAGAGCAGAGTTGATGGTGGAGGAAGGGAAGGGAAGACAATACTCCAGATTGGCTTAACTAGAGTTCTGTAATGTTGCAGCATAACCTCTTGACTTTTAAACTCAATGCCTCGACTAATAAAAACAAGCATTCCATTAGTCTTCTTAACCACCCTGTCAACCTGTGTAGTCTCTTTCTGGAGCTATGAGCTTGACCCCAAGATCTTTCTGCTCAGCAACACTGTTACGGGTCTTACCCTTAACAGTGTACAGTCTCCTTGCATCTGCCGTACCAAAGTTCAACACTTCACATTTATCTTTGAAATTTGTCCGTGCTTGTGTTTGACATTTTGGGACATGGCGCATATGTTGCACTCAAACCTGGATGACTAGCTTTTTTGAAAATTTGCAGTCCTGTGTATGTGGCCAGTAATTATGGGTTGGCAGTAGAGGAATTGGGGATGCCGGGGCAAATGATGGGAGAAAATTGGATGTGCTGTAAATACTGATCAATATCAGTTACAGTCCTCATTTTAGTTATGTCCTTTGTTGTCTGAAGATCTGTTGCAAAGCCTTTAATGCAAAGCAAAGTGCATTGGTTGAATGGATTTCAAACCACTTGCATTGTACATGCCAGTTGTACAATAAGACCAGGATACAAAACCAATATTAAATCAATTTGCTAGGAATGGAATGTCAGTGTTATGAGTTAGAAGTTGGCATAATGCGGCTGTCTTTGAAATACATATAAATTAATTGATTGAAGTGGAGTATTACAATGTATTGTGGAAAATCTGTCCAATATTATAGAACAATATTCTGTTTTATTTTAAATCCTGCATTTAAATGGGACTACTTTTGTTTGCTAGGAACGGAATGCTTTTTGGCACAGTTGCGTACCCAAAGAGATGAGTTATTGGAAAGATTGTCAACTGCAAGAAATTTTTCTAGTTTGGAGGATGCAGATAATTACTCAGCTGCAAACAAAGCTGTCCGGCAGGTGAGGCATACTGTATTTTTTTGCCATTTGCAAGTGTGCCAAAGAGTTTACTGACAAATGCAGTTAAAAAATTGTTTTTAAAAATTGAAATGCTTTACCAGGAAAAGTTCTAGTCTCTTGTTTACAAAAAAGACAGTACAGAACAGTGCAGAAAAAATCATATTTGCAACAAGAAATAGTTTTACTGATCAGAAAGGGCAGTGTAAATTGGGGATGTTTTTCTCCAGAAAACAGATGGATGAGAGGTGACTGAAATGCAAGTCTAGATTTTGATTATTCACCTACCAATCCCCCCACCGTTAGCCATTTGTTACATGAACTTGAGCTGACATCTGGTAAAAATCAATCCAATTAGTTCTATACCCTGGTCCTTTTCCTGCAGCCATATTCTTTCTTATCTATTTCCTTTGTGAATTTGCTTCCACCTAAGTATCAGGTATTGAATTCCAAATTATGATTGTTTCTTGCATGAAAACAAATTCCCTTTTTTGCTGCTTTTGAAATCCCATTAAACATGAGTCGATTTGTTCTTGACTCTTAACAAAGTATGTACAGTACTGTTTAAAAGTCTCAGGTGCACATATGTAACTAGGGTGCCTGAGGCTTTTGCACAATACTGTATTTGTCATTGTGAAGCAGAGAGTGAGTTTGGAAATCTGGCAGGAGCAAAGGACGTTGGGAATGGTGAGGGAAGAAGTGTCAGGGGTGAGGGGGGTGTGGCGCGGTTGCAGACACACCCAGCTCTGAGACACCAGGCAAGGTAATTTGATTCCAAACAATTGGTTTATCGATCATTGCAGAATGTTTCTCTGGTATTTCCTGCTCCTTCCTCTTCTTCCCAACCATGATTGCCCTCTCCCTGTTCCCTTCCCACTCTCAGTCCACTATATATATATATATAATTTAGCACAAAGGGATTTTGAGGTTGTCAATTTAACTATATTTTAGAGGAAAGGAGGTATACACGTTTGGGGATAAAGGATGGGTTAGCTGAGGAAGGTAAAAAGGAACCTGTGGATACTAAGGGTTATTAGGGTTGACTAGCCTGTTCATGCTCTTTAAATTCTATTTGGGCAAACTGTAAATCTGCCAGCATATAAAACATTCACATTTTTGTTTATTGAAATGCAGAATCTTTCCTGTAGCTTGTGTTTGAGTATTATTCTGATTTTATGTTAGAAGAATAGTCATGTCATATTTTGTAATTTTGTTTGAATTTATTTTGAGTAATTATGCTGTTGATCTATCCAGACTGACCAGCTGTCTGCGGTAATTCCCTATAGGTTAAAGGGGGGAATAATGCAAAAGTGTAAAGAGCACCAAGAAGTTCTGGACTTGCAAAGCAGATTCATCTGTGTTTCAAGATCAAATCAGTTGATAGATTCTTGAACTGTAAACTGGATTTGTGATATCGGCATTTCCCGTATATAATTACACTATATTTAACTGAGCTTCCATTTGAGACTGTACAGTATTTGAATATGTTTATCTATTTCAACCGCTTGGAATGTTTATTCATCCAAGAATTTTTTGTTTGATTTCAGTATATTGTAGTGTGCTGAATTTGAAACTGGGTGGAGTGGGTACTTCAAAACAACCTAAACTATCAGTGTTTTCAATTTATACACAATTAGATTTAGTGTTTTTAGTGTATATTGTAAGCTTATCTAGCAGTTGGCCATTTGTATTGCAGAGTTTATTACACACTGGACAACACAAAGTAAGGAGGTCTGACTCTGATCGCTAATGGCTGTTCGACATACTGTTAGCAAACAGAAATGTTCTCGGTTACATGCTCACAAGTTGCAATACTGTAGTGACTTAACGCAGCACTCTGACATTCATTCTGGAGCTATAGTTTGAACTGTTGGGCATGTAAAACTTTGACAGATTTCTACAGATGCTTAGTGGAAAGTATCCTGACTGTTTGCATCACGGCCTGGTACTGAAGTGCCAATGTCCGTGAATGGAAAAGCTTACAAAAAGTGGCAGATGCAGCCCAGTCATCACAGGAAAAGGTCTCCTTACCATCGATCATGTTTACAAGGAGCACTACCACAAGAAAGCAGGACCCCCAACGTACAGGCTGTGCTCTCTTCTCACTGTTGCCATTGGGAAGGAGATGAAGATGACTTGGGTCTTATACCACCAGGTTCAGGAACAGTTATTACCCTACATCTATCAGGTTCCTGAACTAGTGTGGATAACTTCACTCAGCTCCACACTGAACTGATTTTGCAGCTTATGCACTCACTTTGAAGGACTCTATAACTTGTGTTCTCGGTATTTTTTATTATTATTTTTCTTTGTAATTGCACAGTTTGCTTTTTGCATATTGGTTGTCAGTTTTTCATTGATTCTGTTGTATTTCTTTGTTCTACTGTGAATGCTTACAAGAAAAGGAATCTCAGGGTGATGACATATGGTGACATATGCATACTTTGACAACGTTTACTTTGAACTTTAAATGCAGCGTTGTGGCCAATATTGTATTGATTCTTTAGGTCAGATGAATTAGAATGAATTAGCATGACATGGTATGTAGGCCTCCGTTAGTCTCGATAGACCATGGATTTGCACCTTGGAAAGTTTCCAGGGTGCAAGCCTGGGCAAGGTTTTTTTAAATGGAAGACCGGCAGTTGCCCAAGCTGCAAGTCTCTCCTCTCCACACCACCAATGTTGTCCAAGGGAAGGGGCATTAGGACCCATACAGCTTAGCACCGGTGTCGTCGCAGAGCAATGTGCGGTTAAGTACCTTGCTCAAGGACGCACATGCAGCCTCAGCCAAGGCTCGAACTAGCGACCTCCAGATAACTAGACGAACGCCTTAACCACTTGGCCACACGCCAACACGAAGAATCCCAACAACGTGGCATGGTGGTGTTGTAGTGGTAAGCACAACGCCTTACAGTGCAAGCGGCTCAGGTTCAATGACTGCCACTGCCTGCAAGGGCTTTGTACATTCTCCCCGTGACTGCATGGGTTTCCTCTGAGTGCTCCAGTTTCCAGCTACAATCCAAAGATGTACTGATGGGTAGTTTAATTGGTCAGTAAATTGTCCCGTGATTGGGCTAGGATTAAGTCTGGGGACAGCTTGGTGGCGTGGCTCAAAGGGTTGGAAGGACTTATTCCACGCTGTATCTCAATACAATTGCAGACAGTGAGCAGAGTTCTACTGCTTAATTTTATTTTTGGCTTAAGACTACAATTATTATACATTGTTACGGAATACACCTGCTTGTGTTCTTGCTAGAATGGCTCTGAAATCTGTGGCTAACACTGTATGCCTTGATCTACATTAGTTCCATTTAATATCGGAGAATGTATACAATATGCAACCTGAAATTCTTGTTCTTCACAGACATCCACAAAAGGAGAGCAGTGCCCCCAAAGAATGAGTGTCAATAAAAACCTTAGAACCCCAAAGCCCTCCCACACACAAGCAGCAGCAAAGCATCAACCCGACCCTCCCCCACTTACTTCAGCAGAA
Source organism: Hemitrygon akajei (assembly GCF_048418815.1). NCBI lineage: Eukaryota > Metazoa > Chordata > Chondrichthyes > Myliobatiformes > Dasyatidae > Hemitrygon > Hemitrygon akajei. The sequence goes on along the minus strand of NC_133149.1, from coordinate 42,511,877 downwards.
AGCATCAGCACGCTCCACCCACTAAGCATAAAATAACAAAGCCCCCAAGAAAGACCATAATCTGCAGTACAACAAAAACTAATTGTTCACCCAACTATTCTACATGCCCCAGGTTCCCTCCTTCCCTCCCTCCCTCCCTTATAAATGGGCAGAGAGGTGTCAGTCACTGAGAGGGGAGACATAACCAAAACAACTCGCTGATTTAAGGTCTGAAGTGTTGCTTTTTTCTGAGTTCTCCAACTCAAGAATTGGCAACAAACTCCTTCCCTCCAACAAGAGAAAGAGAGCAATCCGTGTGCTAATCCCCTGTTCCCAATATTCCATTTTCTCCCGCAACACTTCAGTCTGTGGCACCAGCATAGAATCAGCTCGTCTCCAGGGCTGCAGAGCCTCAGAACCCCAAAGGTGATCTCATCCTCCAGGCTGAGGCCTTGGGATATAGAAAAATGGCCAGATGGTGAGCCCCAAGAATGGGAGCCAACATCGTAACGAACTGAAGTTTGAGTTACAAATGACCAAATCGCAGTTCTGTTTGGTGTCAGTTTTATGTAACCCCACTTGATCATTTCTGTGAGTCTCATTCCGTCTTCAGTATAGCATAGCATTGAAGGTAGTTGATGGATTTTAACAATTGTCCAGTTTGCTTCTATTCAAATTGCTTTTTGTTGTTTCATCTTAAGGGGCAACCCTATAATTAACATTGTTCCATTAACCTAACCTAGTGCTTGAGTTGTACTGTTCTATTCCACCTTTTAACAGAGTTTGTTGATTCTTACAGGTAATTCATCAGTTAAAGCGACTGGGCATAGTTTGGCAAGATGTGCTTCCAGTTCACATATATTGCAAAGCTTTGGGTACTTTGCTTAATACTGCAATCATGGATATTGTGAACAAGATCACAGTGTTGGAGGTAATTAGAACAAAATGGGAAAACTTTTTTCTTGTGATACTAATAAAAGATGTGGATATTGCTGGAAATGGTGGTGTATATTGTCTCCAGTTTCCATTAAGAATGAACACTTTTCTTACATAGGCCAAATCAAGGAAAAAGTAGATTTCTTTCCATGAAGGATATTGGCATACTAGATGGCCCTTTCCAAACCTTAGTGCAGTGGATTCTGATTAATTGGAGCAGCTGTCTATTTGGGGACAACTCTTAGAGAACTAAAGTTAAATGGTTAAAATAGTCGAGGTTCTCTTCATTTATTTGGGACACTATGCCTCTTCATTTGGGCAGGACACTGTTGCCGAACAGTTTCTAACTAGTTGTGTGCATTATGTGGCCATTGGACACTACAGCATGTCTGGAGCGATCAGTTAGCAGTGATTTTTTTTGTCACTGATGGTTGGGAAGAAATAAAGCAGTAAAGACAATTCAGTGCTGTTTTGCTCATTGTAGTTTCAAGCATTCAGGCTTGGAGGTGCCAGAAACGGCCATTAGATATTATAGAGCAAACAGTTTTTTGATAGTGCCAGCTGCATGTGCTTGTGTTATGTTATCCATTTGGCCTGATGGATGCTGATTCAAAAAGCAGTAAGTTTTGATCATTTTGTCTTTTTTATTTTGACTTTAAGTAGGAAGTCCATGAATTATCTGCGCTAGATGTCTGCACTGATTTTGTTCATTTAGATAGATAGATAGATACAATCAAATGAGCATGGCAGTGATAAATTCTTCCATCAATAATTATTATAACTAATACACAGTTTATAATACAGTAGTAGTAGTATTGGTAGTATTCTAATTTGTTCTGTATTTCATTTAAATGCATAATTTGTTACTCACTTTAGCAGTAGTTTGCCTTTGTTACATCTTTTGACTGGTTCCATGAAACTTTGGCTAATAGAGGCAAAATGTACTGGTCCCAAAGTATGCCACTGTACATGGATGGTTACCACTTGTTTATAATGTTTAGTCATGGAATAATAAATATAGTATTGATACAGGCCTTTCAGACCAGCCAGTCCAGGCTACTATCTAAACTCCAGATTTATTTAATCACGATTTATTTAATCACAATTTAATTTCACTATCTTTTGGCAAATTTAGTTTGTTCAAGTCATCTTATGCGCCTTTGGAATAGATACAAATCTACAATCTTCAATTGAAATGGGTGTTTCTATAATAGCAAAGTCATACCAAATTCAAACAGATTTTGAATGATATATCTCCCTGTCATGTCATTGTTAAAACAGATTTTCTATGGTAGGAGTTTTCTATGAAGTATTTTTCCTTGTGTTTTGCAGGACATTACTTCAGAAAGTGCTGATGGTCTGTATTCATTATGTAAAACTATACTTGAAGAAGGGCCTGGAATTTTTCAACCACTACTTGAAGAAAGCAAAAACAAAAAGTTTCAGGAAGAGATACCAATTTATGTGCCACAGTGGCTGAAATTCAAGGAGCTAATGATAGTTCTCCAGGCTAGTCTGCAGGAGCTGGTGGACAGGTAAGACCTTGCATTATAAATAGGCTGTTAGATAAACTTGTTTCATTCCAGTAAAGGAGAATATGGCACTAGATTTCGTCATTAAACCAATACTCTACTGAAGTTATTCTTGTATAAATGTTGGTTCGATGATTAAGCTGAATTGGCCAAATTAGCAATTGGTCATGTATCAGTAAATGCTCATTTCACAAGTTATATAGCTCTTTGATATTTTCTTTCTCTCCCCCCACCCCATACTTCTAGCTGTGCACTTTTTTGTTCTTTGCTAATGGGAGATTAGAGTCTGCACATGCAAAGTACAGAGAAATTGCTTTGATACAGAATATCTAAATGACTATTACTGTTTAACTTGCTCATGCTTTTCCATCTATTATGTACAAATGTGCCTTGTAGATCAGGGAAGGGATTATGTCTGCAGTTGACTATAAATTATGGAGTCTATTCAACTCCACCTTTAGAAAGAAGAGTAAATTGTAGAATTGAATGAGGCTATGTATGAAAGGATAAATTATTCAATAGTTTGTATAGAGGAGACGTGGAGACTATACAATTTGTGTCTTTAGTGTTGCAGTCTGACGTTGTCCTCTTGAATGTTAATATTGGCTCACCTAACAGCCCTCAGTAAATGTGGCAGGGAATGATTGTGATCCTAAAGAGATTGGTCCAAAAGTACATTTGCTAATCTTGAACAAGAGAGATAATTGTACATAACTGCAAACTAACTGCCTTCATCAAATTGACACAACCTTTATAAGATCCTTATTACATTTGAAGTAATGATGATGAGATAATGAACAACATACCTCCTGAGCTATTGGTTTCCCATTATCATCAGTAAGATAAAAGGCTGTTTAGTCTCCAGCCACATGAAGAATTGTATTCATCACTTTGTCAGCATTGTTGTCGGAATCTTGGCATCCTTGCCTGAACACAAGAAATTCTGCAGATGTTGGAAATCCAGAGCACCACACACAAAATGCTGGAGGATCTCAGTAGGACAGGCAGCGTCTATGGAAATGAATGGTCAACTGACCTGCTGAGTTCCTCCAGCATTTTGTGTGTAATCCTTGCCTAAAAGTTAGAAAGGACCTATTTGCTCCTTTAAATGGGGTGAAACTATTGTTCTGTAAGATTGTGACAGAATCACTTCTTGACTTCAATAACCTGTCACCAAATGATCAAAAGTACAACATAATCAATTGGAATGGCTGCTGAAAACTAATTTGCTTATTTTCATTCCAAGCTTGTAATGGATTAGTAGCTTGAATAAATTTTTAAAATTTCCTTTAATTTTATGTTTAGGTGGACTGATGGCAAGGGCCCATTTGCAGCAGAATTTTCTCCGATTGAGGCAAAGAATTTGATCCGAGCTCTATTTCAGAATACTGAGCGAAGAGCGGCAGCATTGGCTAAAATTAAATGAACATAGTTAATGGCTTTTTTATGCATTCAATAAATCATATGTTAAGAAATGTGTATTTATCTTATAAGCGTTACCTTTTTAATCTACTTGTGTTTATAACATTTGTAGAATATTATAGAGATGTTCAAGAACCTTGTTCTGTGGAATAAAAAGATTATATAAACTGTATTTTTGAAACTGTTCTCTATATAGCTCTTTGACAGTTATTGGAGCAAGTACTGTATTGCAATAAGAGATTTTTCATTAACTTTGATTAGCTTAGTTGTTATTGGGAATTCTTTAGTACAGCTGGAATGGTGGAGTTTATTTTATATATTCCAAAAACACAACTACCGAAACCTTCGTTTTGACTGTTTCGCTTCTAAGCACTTATATGAATACAAACTCAACTATTTTCTACCTCCTAGTTATTCATTCCTGCAGCTATTCCTTAATTGATGAACTTCTTGCTGTAATACTATTAGGATAGGGTTAGGCTATCAGTGTATGAGAGTGTGCTTTGCAAGGTACTTTTGCTAGAATGAAAAGTAAACCAATCTTTTGTCTGTAATGTATTTTGTGCTTCCTCCTTAACCATATTGCAGAGAGATCAGTGGTCCATTTGTGTTGGTAATTCTTCAGAAGTTGTTATATTCCTCTTAATAATGTGCTTCATAATGCCCCATTTGTTCTAAGGTTTGCTCCTGTACTAAGAAATCATGGCAGTTCCATATATGATGCAATGAAGTGAAATAGTGAAGTTTTTGAGCATTAAAGCCTGTTGCATTGATGCTAAAATTGGTGGTGTGATCCACAGTGAAGAGTTATTGATAATTGTAATGGGATCTTGATCAACTGGCCCGAAGTATTTAATTCTGATAAATATGCGGTATTGCATTTTAGTAAAACAAGCCAGAGCAGAACTTGTCCAGAAGCTGGTATGGCCCTAGGGATTGTTTAGAACAGAGCCATCGGGATGCTGGTAGATAATTCCTTGAAGATGGTGACACAGACAAGGTGGTACATTTGCTGTCATCAGTCTGAAAACTGTATTGTTGTAGCATAACATCCCAGCTCTTGTACGCAAAGTGTCAAAAAGTTTTTATTTGTAATTCTGCATACAGTTCTGTTTGTCCTGTGTCATTGAACTTGAGAGATTCAAAAATAAAATTACAAAAGATATTACTGGGCCTGGTGGCCTTGGTTGTATTAGGTTATATTTACATTTTTTGCCCTGGATTGTAAGAGGCGATGGGTGACCTTGTAGAGTTTTAAAAGTTATGAGAGGCATAGATATAGTGAATAGGCAGAGTTTTGCCTAAGCTAGGGGAGTCCAAAATAAAAAGTTACTGATTTAAAGTGAAAGGAAAAAGATATTAAAGGTCCCTTGAGGTGCAACTCTTTCCTCACAGGAATGAGCTGCCAGAGGAACTGGTAGAAATGGGCACAAATACAACAGTTTTTAAAAAGGTTGTATGGATAGAAAAGGTATAGAGGAGGATGGGCTAAGCAAATTAAACTAGCTTGGTTAAACAACTTGGTTGGCATGCTAGCCTTGGATTGGAGAGCTTGTTTCTATGTTTTGCTCTGTGACAATGTGAATGGGCAAGCCTTAAAGATGATATAGGTTGGTGCCTAGAATGCTACCCTTGGAAGTGCATTGTTTTACAAAAGGCACACTTGATTTAAGGGAGAAAAGAGAAAAAGGATTGTGTGTGATTAGAAAATCAGAATCACACAAGCCCTAGTTTTGATGATCCAGTGATAAGTGAAGCTATTATTACAAAATGTAAAGGAACACATAGTGGTAGATCAGAACATACCGATACTTAGAAGCTGTAATAGCTGCTTGAACATTTCAACAGTGTCATAGAAACTATAGCACAGAAACAGGCCCTGTGGCCCATCTAGTCTGTGCCAAACCATTAATCTCCCTAATCCCATCAATGGGCACCTGGACCATAGCCTTCTATCCCCCTCCATCTATGTATCTATCAAGACTTATTTGAAATTGAACCCACATCCACCACACTCTCACCACCCTCTGAAGAAGTTTTCTCTAAGCATTTCCCCTTTTACCCATAACTTCTAGTAGCCTCCCACAACCTTAGGGTAAGTGCAAGCAGGCTTTTTCCACCATCTACATTTTGTACACCTCTGTCAAATCTCCCCTCAAACATTATGGGAAATAAATTCCTTATCTATTCAACCTTTCTCTGTAATTCAGGTTCTCAAGTCCTGGCAACATCCATGTAAATTTTCTCTGCACTCTTTTCAACCTTATCACTGGAATTCAGAAGAATGAGGGGTGATCTCATTGAAACCTATCAAACGGTGAAAGGCCTTGATAGAGTGGATATGGAAAGACTGTTTCCTATGGTGGGAGAGTCTAAGACCTGAGGACACAGCCTCAGAATGGAGGGGCGTCCTTATAGAACAGAGATGAGGAATTTCTTTAGCCAGAGAATGGTGAATCTGTGGAATTGTTTGTCACATGTAGCTGTGGAGGCCAAGTCTTTATATATATTTAAGGCAGAAGTTGATAGATTCTTGATTGGTTGGCATGAAGGGAGATTGGGGTTGAGAGGAAAATTGGATCAGGCATGATGAAATGGTGGAGCAAACGCATTGGGCCAAATGGCTTAATTCTGCTCATATCTTAAAGTCCTGTAGGTTGTTGACCAAAACTGGACACAATATTCCAAATTAGGCCTCGACAATATTTTGCACAATTTCAACATCTTAAATCCTGTACTCAATGCATTGATTTATGAAAGACAATCTGCCAAAAGCTTTCTTTACAATCCTATCTACCTGTGGGGCCACTTTCAGGGAATTATAGATCTTTATTCCCAGATTCTTTTTGTTCTACTGCACTCCTCAGTGCCCTGCCCCGCATCATGTAAGATCTAGCCTGGTTGCTCCTCCCAAAGTGCAGCACCTCACATTTTTCTGCATTAAATTCCATCAGTCATTTTTCCAACAGGTCCAGATCCTGCTGAAAGCTTTGATAGTCTACCTTGCTGTCCACTATAGCCCCAATCTTGGTGTCATCCACAAATTTGCTGATCCAATTTACCACATTATCATCCAAATGGTTGATTATAGATGATAAATAACAGACCCAGCACCGATTCCTGCGGCATTCCACTATTCACACGTCTTCAGTCAGAGAAGCAACCATCTACAACCACTTTCTGGCTTCTGCAAAGCCAAAATTTAATTCAACTTACTACCTCATCTTGAATGCCAAGCAAATGAGCTTTATTGACCAACATCCCATGTGGGACCTTTGTCAAAGGCCATATAGACAAAAAACACTGGCCTTCCTTCATTGACTTTTCTGGTAACTTCCTTAAAAATTGTAAGATTGGTTAGAGACAACCTACCATGCACAACCCATGCTGACCAGCCCTAATCGGTCTCTGTGCCCAAATACACATATATCCAGTCCTTTATAATACCTTCCAGTAACTAGCCCACTATTTCCTGACTTATTCTTAGAGCCTTTTTTAAAGACCAGAACAACATTACCTATCCTCCAATACTCTGGCAGCTCACCCGTGACTAAAGATGTTTTAAATATCTGCTAGGACCCCTGCATTTTTTGCACTAGCCTCCCACAGGATCTAAGGGAACACAGGACCAATTTTGTCCCTTATTATCCTTTTGCTCTTAATATATCTGTAGAAGTCCTTAGGATTCTCCTTTACCTTGTCTGTTAGAGCAACCTCATGCCTTTTAACCCCCTGATTTCCTCCATAAGTGCTCTCTTGCATTTCTTAGACTCCTCGTACCTCAATACACCTGTTGCTTAACCAGGGCCTCAATATCTCTTGAAAACCAAGGTTGCTGAAGCCTGTTACCTTTGCCTTTTATCCTAACAGGGACATACAAACTCTGTGCTCTCAAAATTTCACTTTTGGAAGGCCTCCCAGTTACCAAGTATATCTTTGCCAGAAAACAATCTGTCCCAATATGCACATGCCAGATGTGTATCCATAATTACCTTGAAATTAATAGGATTATGATCACTAGATTCAAGGTATTCCCCTTCACAGACTTCTGTCAGCTGCCTGGTCTCATTCCCTAATAGGAGAGTTAGTATCACACTCTCTCTAGTTGGGACTTAGATGTACTGATCAAGAAAATTTTCCTGAACACATTTGACAAACTCTTTCCCATGCCCGCCGTTTTCCAATATGGGAGTCCCAATCAATATGTGGAAAGTTAAAATCACCTACTCAAAATCAATAGGCATATTATTTGAGGAATAATCTTGACAACAGAGTCTTGCTCAATGATAATGTGTCTGGGTATTTGGATAGCATTGAGCATTTGGCTGGCTTTGCTTATTAGCATTTTTGCCCCCAGCATCAGTTTATTGTTATGGACCATGGATTCAAGACTAGCTGCTTATGGTGTATTTAAACAAAATCATTCTGGAGTTAAATGATAGTGACAGACCCATGTTTCAGGAATTAGTGGGCGAGATACAATATTGAAATAGATATAGAATATATAAGTACCTCTGGGGATGCTGTAACCTGTACAACAATGAATAGAGTGTGGGAAAAGTTCAACCAGTAGTGTAGGTTAAACTCATGTAAGTTTATAAAGCAGGAAAATTTACAAGAAGACATTGGTAAATGAGGCTGGGTTAGATGTAGTTGCGAATATGGAAGAATGCCTGTGTCATCTTCAAATGAAAGTCTGTTAGAGCTTGAACAACCAAGATCACAGGAGGAGCAAGAAGCCATCATGAAATTGGCTCACTCGAAGAAATATTTTAGTATATCCTACATTGCATAAACAATATGATCTCCAAAGAATTTATTAGCACAACATTAAATGTGGCCACTTGATAGGATATTTCCAATGAAAAAGAACTGACCAGATCTAAAATGATGCTGTTAAGCTTTGTTCATCAGCTATCTAGGAGCAACACAGGAAGAACCCACACTACCAATAGCACAAAATCCATACTTGGATTCATGACCATCACTGTTTGACAACCAGCAGAAAATCTGCCCCTTTCTTCACCACCCCCCACTGTCATTTCAATAAGCATAGCCACCATTAACGCATTTAAGACTATGATAGGTTTGCAGCCTCTGCTTTTTATTTCTTGCCCATCACAGTAACCATTCATCCCCTTATCAAGAATCTGTTTCCATCCTTGAGAAAGGTAATTCCAAAGACTCATTATCCTCTGAGGATAAGATTGCTTCCTCTCATTCTTAAATGGCCAAGCATTTATTTTGTATCATTTTATACCCTATTTTTTTTCAGATTTTCTCATAAGAGGAAACATCCTCTCCATATCCACCCTGTCAAGATTAATCAGAGTCTTGTCTGGTGTACCCTGCAGGGGCTTGTCATATATGTTTTTATTATAGCTTAAGATTTTAATCGTTAACAAAATATTATTATTTAAGCTTCTTGCATTAAATAAGAAGCTTTAATAAAGCTTCTTACTTTTAAATGGTTTGTTTTTTTTTTACAAAATTCTTGACCTCTGAAACACCCAGAGTTCTTGTGTTTTTGAGTTCTTGCTAGAAAACGTTTTGTTTACAACTGTGTAACCCTTTTATAAATCAAGGAATATTTGTAATTGTTCCTGTTCTCTTCGTGGCCTTTTCCCTTTATACTAACCTTTGTAAATTAAATTTGATCTGGCCTCTCATCACCCTTCCTCTAAACTTTGATTACTTTAAATCTTCTAGTCTAAATATTTACTGTTATTTTAGATGTAATTTTCATTTGTGAGTAGCTTTTGAATGTTGGCTATGCTAATGAAGATGTTGGTGTTTGCAAGCTTTGCTGAAGGATCTTCTTTCTCAGCAGCTCATCATTCTAATAATGTAATGTTTTTTTTAAAAAAATATTTGAGTCCAGGCACATTCTCAACTCATTCAAGATTCATGATTATTTAATGCCATTTCCAGACTGGAAAGATGAATACAGTAATTGTTATTCCAGATCTGATGCAGCACAAAAAACACAATAAGATAAAAGAACACAATGAATATAGGTGCATAAGATAGCTTATATACATAGACTGAAAAAGGAAATATTCCACTTTAACCTATTACACTTAGCTGAAGCTGAGCAAAACAGTCACCAAAATTTAGATGTTAATTCCTGCTTATTCCAAGCCAACAATTTCAGCCAAACAATTTGTACTCATATTGTGCTACGGTAGAAAGCATCCACAGTACAATCCATGAAGATTTGAAAGAGATAGGCAAGATCATGAGTGGGTTAAAACAGGTTTATGAGAAGCTGTTTCCATCAGACGATGCTTCAAATACCAGGGGACATAAATGTGAAGACTAAGATATAGGAATAAATATATGTTTTAAGTGTATTAGAGTGTGGCTTTGATCCAGAACTTTTAGATCTGAATCATTGCCACGTAGTAGCTTAAAGGTTAGTGTAATGCTATTACAACATCATCAATCCGAGTTCAATTCCTGTCATTGTAAGGAATTTGTACATTCACCCTGTGACCGCGAGGGTTTCCTCTCACATTCCAAAGAATAACGGGTTAGTAGATTAATCAGTCACATGGGTGTATAGGGTGTCCTGGGAGAGGTAGTACCTTTGGTGAAGGGACTTGTGTTCATTCTGGGGCAGCTCACTCACCTTTGGTCCCCACTGGACACTCAGCTCTCACCTGTGGCTCCAAGTAGCTGTTTGCATGTGTCAGCGGCCACGCTCCAGTACACCACTTTGTCAGGTGGGCTAAACCAGGTGAGGGTAGTTGGCAGGCTTCATACCCCGGTGAGATAGGGATATGCCTGTCCTAGCATGTGAAGTCAGCTCTGGCAGACTGGGTGGATGAGATCTATAGAGAGAATCCAATGACCAGGAAGGTGGTTCTGCAACCAAGGAAGATCCCAGTTATGACAACTACTCGGTCTTCTGAGGTCGAGAGAGGGGAACTGCCCCAATGCAATGGCTTTTCCACTTTAAAAACTCTTCCGCACAGGTCTCCTGTCATTGTTGGATACAACGGACAACCACCATGGGTATAATTGGGCGGTGTGGGCTTGTTGGGCCTGAAAGGCCTGTTTGCATGCTGTATCTCTAAATAAAATAAAGAACTCAATGCCTGGAAACGGGGGTCAGTTGGCATTCTTGAAAGAAATAACTTGTAGGAAAGAGCAGGGAACAGGACAAATGAGATTGCTCTCAATACAGTTGACTTGCACTTGATAGCTGAATAGCTTCTTTCTATACAGCCATGATTCAATATGAAGGCCAATAGCCATTGGACTGTGGTTTAAGCTGCAGTTACTGCAGCTATTAGCATTAATGAAAAATTAAATAGGAGCATTGACCTACTTCAGTGAAATAATTACTTTCTTCATAACATGAAATATTTTCCCCAAAGGTCAATAGTTCCACTTCCAGAAAAGACATAATGAATTATCTTTATTCACAATTAAATCCATTAAAACAAATTTGTAGTTGATTCTGATCAAGCAAATAGATGAGGTTTCTTAATAAGCAAGAACTTTTCCTTCAGTTGCCATTGTTGTTAAATACTGTATAATTTATTTACTTCCTCTTTTTCTAGCAATTAGTTATATTTCACAGCTGGCCCAAGATTTTACCAAGGGAAAAGTAATGCAAGATACCACATTTAGTTTGATTTGATCATGTAAGCCCTATGCCTTTAATCTATGTAAAAGTCATTCTGACATTTCCCATGCCAGCTATTGGGCATTGAGTCTCCGTGTAGATATAAACGTTGTGCTATTCTCATTAGAAGCTGAACTGATAATATACTCATTTAATTTTTGGTTTCTATTAACATTGTTTTTTTTCAGCTTTAACAAGGTGCAACAGGTAAAAGGGAATACTTCCTTTTACAGTATTTGTATTTTCATGTCGCTAATTCATGTTTAGGGTTTACTGAATATTAACTAGCTATTTTTCGTTTTGCAGGAATCTCAAACACAGCCACCTTCCCCTCATGTAGACTCATCAATCACCTGCCAGTTTGTACTTCTCTCCCTGCCCCCACCTTCTTATTCTGGCTTTTTTCTCCTTCCTCTCCAGTCCTGATGAAGGGTTTCTGTAATTTGTGGATCTATTTCTTTTAAAGCGATGACTCCCCTTCGCACTACGTATCGACTGATAACTTACCTATGCGCATTGATCTGTGCTCTTGCTCCCTCTCTCATTGCAATGTGAATTATGTACACCAGTTAAAGTCATCTCCCGCGTGCGTGCTTTTATTTAATTGATATGTAGTTGTGTACAGACATAATAAATTGGCAAAGAGTATGAATGTCAGAGAATATCACCAACTGCAGCAACTGATACGGGATGATAAAAGGGAGAGAGATAGTGAGAGGAAAGAGTTAAACAGTACAGAGAAGGCCATCGCAGATGCTAACAAAGGGATGAAGAGTAACTGCATAGTGCACATTGAAAGACGTGCAAATAGCAAAGTTATCAATAGTTGTATTGAAAACTAGCAAAGTAATCAATAGTTATATTGAGATATACTAATTTATTACAAAAAAAAGAATTTAACCCCTACCAAGACCGAAGCTGTTCATTAAGGAGAAAAGAATGTAAAATACCTTCTCATATAATAAAAATTAATATTAGCCAACATCTGAGTTTAAACAGCGAATTGAAGGTTTTGAAAATAATTCAGAAAAGGTTCCCACAATGTTTGAAAGTCTTGACGAGATTCAGAAATTGAACAACGAATCTTCGCCATATCTAAACATGACTTAACGTCACATGACCATTGAGCTTGAGTAGGAGGAAAAACATCTTTCCATTTAAACAAAAGCGTACTCCTAGCTATAAGAGAGCTAAAGGCCAAAATATGTAAATCAGATGCCTTCAGCTTAATATCTTGTCCTGCAACAATACTGGATAGGGCTGTCAGAGGGTTAGGCTTAAAATTGACTTTAAAAAGTAAGGAAAAAGTTTGAAAAACTTCCAATATTTTTCAAGATTCGGACAAGTCCAAAACATATGAATTAATGAAGCTTCTCCATTATTACATCTGTCACAGTAGGGAGATATATCTGAATAAAAACAAGATAGCTTATCCTTAGTCATATGAGCTCTATGTACCACCTTAAATTGTATGAGGAAATGACAAGCACATAGCGATGAAGTATTAACCAGTTTAAAAATTTCATTGCAAGTTTCCTCAGGTATTGATGTCTGTAAATCTTGTTCCCAGAGATTCTTAATTTTGTCTAATGGAGCATTCCTCATCTCCAGTAACATACCATAAGTATTAGACATTGAACCATTATGAAAAGGTGTCAAACTAAAACTTATGTCTAGTAAGTTCTTATCTGAGCTTATAGGAAATGTGCATAATTGAGATCTTAAAAAGACTCCGATTTGTAAATATCTAAAAAAGTGAGTTTTGGGTAAGCTATATTTAGCTGACAATTGCTCAAATGAAAAAAGATTTCCTCCAAAAACCAGATCCCAAAAACATTTAATACCCAACCTGTTCCATTCTTGCCATTGCTTTTCGAGAACCTAATGATATCTGTGGTATTTTAAGGAGAGGTATTACTCACAAAATTTCACTTTATGCTGATGATATATTGCCATTTATCTCTAATGTTGAGACCTCGTTACCTTGCATACTTTCTTTACTCTCCCATTTTAGCCAGTTTTCAGGATATAAATTGAACCTACATAAGAGTGAACTATTTCCTTTAAATAATTTGGTATCAGTTAATACTAATCTCCCTTTTAAAGTTGTAAGGAATCAATTTACTTATTTGGGTGTAACAATCACTAAGAATTACGAACACCTGTTTAAAGAAAACTTTCTTACTTTATTGAATCATGTAAAAAGGATATCATTAAATTGGTCACCTCTTTCAATATCATTTATTGAATGAATTAATTCTATTCTACCTAAATTTATATATCTTTTTCAGGCTTTACTTGTTTTTATTCCTAAATCCATTTTTGACTCTTGATTCTATTTTATCCTCCTTTATATGGAAAAATAAACGTCCTCGTTTAAATAAAGTTAATCTTCAAAAATCTAAAAAGTCTGGAGGTTTAGCCTTACCTAATTTTAGGTTTTATTACTGGGCAGTTAATATATGATATCTCATGTTTTGGCTATATTATATTAATTGTGTAGACTGTCCGGTATGGGTTTCTTTAGAAGCTAACTCTGTTAATAAATTTTCTATTATTTCTCTTCTTGGATCCTCACTTTCTTTATTTGTAAGTAAACTAACTGATAATTTAATAGTTAAACATACTCTGGGGATCTGGATACAATTTAGAAAACACTTTGGTTTATTGACATTTTCCCTTTCAAGTCCCATTTATTCTAATTTTTTAAACCCTCCATGACTGATTTAGTTTTTAAAGAATGGGAAAGCTGTCAAATTTAATACTGAGTCCAGAAGGAAAATGAGATGTTGTTCCCCAAGCTTGCATTGGGCCTCATTGTGACAGTAAAGGAGATGACAGACTGATAGGTGAGGTGTAAGTGTCCTGACAACAATGAGTAATTGGAAGAACATTTATTGATATGCTATCTAATCCAAGTTGGTCTGTTCAACCATTCTGGAAACTGAGAGTGAATACGAAATTTCACCTCTCTCGCACTGTAAAATGTTTGGGTTGACATGGTAGTATAACGCTATTACAGCACCAGTGACCTGTTTCCACCAATTTCCACCACTGCCTGTAAGGAGTCTTATCTCTAACACTTATTTAATATTGCCCTGCACTATGTGTTGTGCAACGACACAACTCATAACGTTGGCATGGACATGAGCTACAGTTTTTGAAGATTGCTATTTACCTCTTTTCAGCAGCTTAACAAAAGTCTCCCTAGGGTGACATCACATATCCCTGCCAAAATGGGAGATGATTGGGTAAATCTTCCCATCAATTATATTTCAAAATTAGAGATCCAGGTCTGTGATTCCCTGTGAGTACCCTGAAGTAGTCGAAGGCCCAATATCTACATGTCTAAGTCCGAATCCAAATCTGCTGGAGATTGGAGGCCAAAAAAGATGGCCTGTATTGGGGTTAGGAGACCGTATAAGTATGTGGGTGGGTGGAAGGAATGGGGCTTGTTTTGCTGCTGTTGTTTTGTTGCTTGTAGTGCTTTTGTTGTGTTCTGTATTGTTTTGCTGAGCATTGTGGGCATGCTATGTTGCTGCTGGAATGTGTGGTGACACTTGCAGGCTGCCCCCAGCTCACCCTGGGGTGTGTTGCTTATTAATGCAAGTGATACATTTCATTGTATCCTTCGATGTACATATGAGGAATAAACTTGAATCTTGGAACCTTGAACCTTATTATTCTATAGACTCCGAGTCTGATGCCTGTAAGTTTAATCTTCAGTGCTTTACTGTCAGAGGTGTCAGTTAAGCTGTAGGTTTTCACAAATAAAACAAAGTGAGGCTTTTTATGTTTAAGAAAAAATCTGTAATCCCTTTTATTGAATTCCAAAACCTAAGCACAAAAGCCTGCTAAAAACCTTTACATAATTGCATCATGATGTAAGACTTGTCTCTTAAAGTGAAACCCCAACTCAATGTTGGTGGTTGTGAATTATGTACATTTCCCCAGATTATGTTACCCTACAGTACCACCAAATCCAGAGCCACCTTGCTCATTCCATCCCGCATCTCTTTGTGAGTTACTTATCCATAATGACATCAAGCATCTGGGGCGTCTATTGGAAAAGGGTTTTCTGGGATGTATCAGTTACTGGATTCCAGTGACAAAAGAACTAGCTGGGTCAGAAATTGGAATTTAGTGAAAAGAAACCTGAACAATTCTTCCTCATGCCAGCCTGGCCAAGAAGAACAGATAAATAAAGTATGATCAAATCTCCATATATGGAGCAAGGAACTTCATTCTGTACTGTCAATTTCCAATAATTTCATGAGAACAGTATCCAGTTTTACCTCTGTTGGTTGACCTGGTGAACACATATTGATAGTTTCATTGATAGTTAAGATAAACTTTAGCTTTATTTGCCACATGCATATTGAAATATTGAAAGGTACAGTGCACTGAGTTATTTGTGTCAATGACCAACACGGTCCAAGGAAGTGTTGTGGGCAGCCCACAAGTGTTGCCATGCTTCTGATGTCAACATTGCATAACCCTAAGCCTTATGTCTTTGGAATGCTGGAGGTCACAATAGCACAAGGAGGAAACCCACATGGTCATGGGGAAAACCTACGAACTCCTTACAGACAACGGCAGCATCTGAACTCCAACTGTTGGAGCTTCAATGTGTTAGGCTAACTTATGTTACCGTGTTGCCCCAGGGTTGGTCCTCTAGGTTTCTGGTCTGCAAAGTGCTTTCATGTACACATCTGCAGGAGAGAGATGGACAGCAGATGTCCAAAGGCTCATGGGGATAAAGAAAGGAATAGCTTTCGAGGAGAAGGCAGGACAGTGAGGTTGAGAGGGAAATTAAATCAGCTATGATTGAATGGTGGAGCAGACTCAATGATCAAATGGCCTAGGCTTCTATGTCCTATGGTCTTATATTTCATACTGTATATGTCCATTTGCTTGCTTTATCTTTAACCCAGAGATACAAGAGACTGCAGATGCTGGAATCCAGAGCAACAAACAATCAGTTAGAGGCAGTGTTGTAGGAAAAGGAATAGTAACTGGTAAATAGGGATGTGGATTGTGCTAATGTATCAGGGAACCACAGACAAAGCCTAGAAGTAGAGACATGGAATGCAGCAGTGAAGACATCAGAGTTTCAGAAGTTTCATTAATTATGCTATAGTGTGTGCCTATTCTTGTAATAGAAAACTGGATTTACTGTTAGACCTGTGGATAACCATTTTATTCTGTAATCAGGGCCTAGTCTGTTAGTTAATTAAGTCTTTCTGTAACTACATTGTGTTATCAAAATGTAGTTTTACTGGTAATGTTGTCACTTGAGAATGCGAATGTTGTACCAAGTTCATGCTCAGGTACGTAGATCAGCTTTGACTGGTCTCCTAGTGCACACCAGTTCCTTAATGAACCACTCGCTGTTTTGAACAGCAATTCCGTGTGGCCTTTCAGTTTTCTCCGACAAGCAGCATCTGTGGGGCAAAAGGAATTGACAATAGTTCTGTTCTGATGTTGGCTTCCAATTCAAACTACTGACACTTTCTGACCTTTAACACTCCTCTTTATCAACTAGGTGGCCTTGTTAACAGTGTGATCACCTCGTCAACTCTGGCCTCAACCTATCAGTGTTCTATCCACTCCTACAGTATGTTCTATGTTCTACCAGCCTCTATCTCATCCCTCCCATCTCCCAATTGCTATATGCTATTGATCTTTTCTCTTCCCTCTCAGTGCTGAGGCAGCATCTCAACATGAATCATCAGCGTACACTTTTTCCCTTGGAGGATGAGAGGTGACTTGGTAGAGGTGTATAAGATGATGAGAGGCATTGATCGTGTGGATAGTCAGAGGCTTTTCCCCAGGGCTGAAATGGCTAACATGAGAGGGCACAGTTTTAAGGTGCTTGGAAGTAGGTACAGAGGAGATATCAGGGGTAAGTTTTTTATGCAGAGAGTGGTGAGTGCATGGAATTGCTGCCAGTGGCGGTGGTGGAGGCGGATACGATAGGGTCTTTTAAGAGACTCCTGGATAGGTACATGGAGCTTAGAAAAATAGAAGGCTATGGGTAACCTTAGGTAATTTCTAAAGTAAGTACATGTTCGGCACAGCATTGTGCTGTAGGTTTTCTATGTTTCTAAATGCTACCTGACCTATTGAATTATATCATCTGCAGTCTCACTTGTCTTCAGTCATTTAACCTTCTGCCCTATTTCTGTCTATTATTAACTTCCCCTCCCACAGGTCGGGGAACTGCAGTCTGTGACTTATGGCTTTTCTCCTTCTTCAATCGTTAATTAAGATACCTATTTTAATTTGCTTCTGCTTGGCTGGCTACAGACCTGAGCATTCAATTGATGTTTTAGTGAAGACAGGTGAGAATTATTTCTAAATCATTTCCTTTTTAAAAGTCCAATGGCAATTTCAACAAAAGATAGGTCATTTTAGCCATCTTCAGCTATGCAGAATTCTATATCAATTACAAGAAGCACATTGTTCACCCCAAGTATTAAACTCAGCGTCCACCCTTCATTTCAGCTGATTATGTCTTCCTCTTCCATTCCTCTATCACTTCATTCTGTTTTCATCCATCCCAACTATCATCCTGGTGAATCACGCTATCACATCTTTCCTTTTCCAAGCTGAACAAAACTTCAGATATTACTCCAGCTGAGGTCTGGCCACTGTTTTGTAAGTTGCATGATAATGAACTCCACAGTCTTATAACCCTCTGGTTAGAAATGTCTGTGTAATAAATCCTTTCACATAATCAGAGTCCTATTGCTTGGAAATAGCTCAATACGTGCATAATGACCAGAGAGAGCCATCCTATTAATCACATCTTCCAGCAATTGGCTCATGGCCTTCAATGCCAAAGTGATTCAAGAGCTAGTCTAGATACTTCTTTAATGTTGTCAGCAACTCCTTTTCCACCACTCTCTTGGGAATTGTATTCCAGCTATTTTCCACTCTTTTGGTGAAAAAGGTCCCTTTCTAAATCACTTAAAGCAATCTATGTCCTCTAGTTCGATCTCCTGCAGACTACCCCATCCATTCCACTCTTAACTTCACATACTTCAATCATGTCCCCTCTTTAACTTCCTTCTCTTCAGAAGAACAGAGATAACCTCTCCAGTCTCTCTTCATAACTGGAATGACCCCTCCCAGCTATCATCCTGGTGAATCTCCACCGCCCCTCACCAACACTATCACATCTTTCCAATTGCATGCTAGACAGAAGTTCAGATAGTGCTCCAGCTGAGGTCTGGTCACAGTTGTAAACTGTGTTGTACCATGTGAGTGCAGTGTGCTACCCTTGTGGCTTTCAGGTTGAAATTGTTCCTGTCAATAAGAAGCAAATTGGTCAGAGTTCAGAAAGGTGAGTTCAGCCACTCCTCTGCAGCTGTAATTGAAAGAGAATGCAACCAGATACATGGCTTAAGGGAACATGACCCAGCTTAACTTTTTGATGAGGTACTTTGAGATTCTCCACACAGCAGTTCACTTCGATCTTTGTGCTTGTCAGGAGTTCACGTTACCATGAATGATTTATAGAATCTATTAAAGAAGTGGCTGCAGTAAACTTTGCAAGGCTGATGCAAAGAGATGCAGGTCATGGTAGATAATGAGTAGTGCTGTGCGTGATGGATGGTACTCCATAATTAAATATTATTGTTGGAATAGACTGGGAATCCAGTCCACCTTCATTACAGAAACTTAATGAGAATGTTTGCTTATAGATTAGAATAAACTACGATGAATTTTTTGTTATAATTCTTTAAAATGCTGGTAATTCTTTTAATGCCAGTTTGCATGCAATGCATTGGAGAACTAAACTAAACTAAATCAAATGGTGACAAAACTAAACCATATGAAGGAAGATATTTGCAAAATGTCTTTTATGGCCTCAGGGCTTTACATCCAAATGATATACAGTATATCTGAATATAGTAAGAGAGTCATCAAGACATAGTACATTACAGCACTGAATCAGTCTCTTCGGCCCATCTAGTCTGTGCTGAACTATTATTCTGCCTAGTCACATTGACTTGCACCCAAACCATCCATATACTTACTCAAATTTCTCTTAAATGTTGAAATCAAACCCATATCCACCACTTCTGCTGGCAGCTCATTCCACACTCACCACCCACTGAGTGAAGAAATTCCCCATCATGTTTCTCTTAAGCATTTCACCTTTCACCCTTCTAGTTCTAATTTCACCCAACCTCAGTGGAAATAGTCACAGCTGCAGGTCAAGAAACAGCAATGAGCCAATGACTTGATTATCAGTTTTAGGGATTGAACATTAGCCTGGAGTCTCTAAAATGTCCATTTTCCTTTCTTTTTGCATTCGTTTGAAAGGTCAAGCAGGATAAGGTTCTAGCTCATTTAGTGACACACAGTACTGTGCAAAAGTCAGAGGCATATGTAAAAAAATTCTGTAAAGCAAAGGTGCTTTCAAAAATAATGAAATGAGAAGTTTCTAAATATTAAAAAATTCTATAAATAGCAATAAGCAGTAAAAAAAATCTAAATTAAGTCAATATTCGGTGTGACCACCCTTTGCCTTTAAAATTGCATCAATTCTCTTAGGTACACTGTCGTGCAGTTTTATTAAAAAATCGGCTGGTAGGTTGTTCCAAGCAGTTTGAAGAACTTTCTACAGTTTTATCGGCAGCCTTTAGGCTGCCTCGTTTGCTTCTGTTTCTCCAGGTAATCCCAGACAAGCCAAGAAGGGGAGAAGTTAGAAGTAGAAAGTGATCATACAAATATGTGGCTGAAATCCCATCTTGGAATCAATGCACAAATAACAATACAATAGATAAGGTTAAAGGTCTTTAACAATATTCAGAAGAAGGTGATTTCCAAAGACAAAACAGGTAATAAACATATTCATTTTAGATTTCTAGCCATCACTCCTCAATGCTCTGGTATAATTTAATAAATAATCTGCATTTTCATCTTCCCTTTTTGATGTTGAACACTACCTTCCTTCACTTTGAGCTTTCACCTACTTTGTCATTTAACCGTTCCTGTTTTCCACCCTAAGACATATGTACTCTATTTTTCCTACCTTTCTCTCCTACTCTGCATCTGAAACTTGTTTTATCTCAATTTCCATTTCTGATGAAATTGACCCGAAACATTAACTCCATTTCCTCCTCTATAGACGCTGCCTGACCTGCTGATCAATTCCAGTACTCTATTTTAATTTTAGATTTTCACTATTCACAGAATATATTTTTGCATTTGTATCAATGATTCTAATATGGGATAATTTATTATCATGGTATCTGAATGTGTGTTCTTTTTAATTGGAATGATGGAATGATCTTCCAGATAAACACAATGGATGTGCTTTTTGGTTTTATTTTGCAGTTGAACACTTGTAATTTTGAAGCAACTTTTAAAATAACTTTGAGAAAGTGTGTTATGTATTATAACAATATTAGTAACACTGTTTTCTTTGCAGAGTTTTTGATGGAGGTGAAGTGTCTCTCAGAGCAGATGGAAATGGATTGAATATGAACATTTGGATGTAGTGTAGAAAAGTAAGCATAATTGTCTATTTTTTCAGAATTTCTGTTACTTGTGCAACGTTTTTCATATTCATAATATACTGAATATAATGGAATTCAGCTATAAAAAGAAGAATCAAAGATGATGGTAATGTTAAGAAGGAAATATGCTGCAATTTGAAAGCAAATCACAATTTAAAATTGGAACCATTTTCCCAATGACAGCTTGGAAAGTTTTTGATGGAAGTCTCCTGAAGTTAAGTGGGACCTCTGTTCTTAGTCGGAAATCCTTCTGTGCCCATTGTGCTATGTGACTTTTTTCAGTTGTGTTTCCTAGAGAAGTTTGTCTTTTTCTGTTAGTTCTCTAACTGGAGTGTGAGCATAGGTTTAGATTGAGAGGGGAAAGTTTTTAAATGGACCTGAGGTGCAACTTTTTTTTATGCAGAGGGTGGTGAGTATATGGAATGAGCTAACGAGCTGCCAGAGAAAGTGTTTGAGGTAGGTACAGTAGTATAATTTAAGAAGCAGAGGTACATGGAGTGATGGAGCTTAGAGCGATTGGGCCAAATGCAGGAAATTGAGGTTCGCTGGGTGGTCTCCATGGTCAGCTTGGACTCATTGTATCCCATAAAGTGATGTCAGGCTGTATATAAGGTGACTGACAGAAAATAATAAAGTACTGGTTGGAGGTGTTGATCAGCCTTACTGCTTAGGGAAAGTAACTATTTTTGAGTCTGATGGTCCTGGTGTGGATGCTACGTAGCCTCCTCCCTGATGGGAGTGGGACAAACAGTCCATGAGCAGGGTGGGTTGGATCCTACGTGATATTACTGGCCCTTTTCCAGCACCTTTATGTATGTCCTTGATGGTAGGTAGAATGGTGCTTATGATACAACGGGCAGTTTTGACTACCCGTTGTAGAGCCTTCCTGTCTGCTGCAGTGCAGTTTCCATACCACGCAGTGATGCAGCTTGTTGGGGTGGATATCTACTGTGCAGCTGTGGAGTGACACAAGTATTGATGTACAGAGTCCACATCCTTCCTGTGACCATCTGGGTTTCCTTTGGGTGCTCCGGTTTCCTCCCACAGTCCAAAGACCTACCAGTTAGTTGGTTAATTGGTCATTGTCAATTGTCAATTTAACGTTAGGGTTAAATCCGGGGCTGCTGGGTGATGCGGCTTGAAGGACTGGAAGGGCCTGTTCTGTGTTGTGTTTCAGTAAATAATAAATAAAAGATTCAAAATTCAAGATTGTTTAATGGTATTTCCAATACACAACTGTAAAGGAGAACAAAATATTTATTACTCCAGATCAGATGCAGCACCAAAAAAACCCACAATAATATAAAGGGCACAATAATAATAAAAAATAAAATAAATATAAGTACATAAGATAGCTTATATATCATACAGATTGATTGTATGTCCATAAAGTGACACTAGGTATGTCTGTATATAAGGTGATTCTGACAGTAAATGATAAAGTACTGGCCATTGGGGGTGTGGTGGGGTTGGTTCGTGATATCATAAGGATACGAAGTTTAGGATAAACACTTCATATACATTTGAAAAATTGTTTCATACAATTCAATCTCTGGGGGTTTCTGTGAGATGTCAAGGCTGAGTAATCTTCTCGTGCAATCAGGGATGGGGGTCTAGGAGTAACATGGAGATTCCATTTAAAGTCATACACAACTTTTAAAAGTAATGATCCAAGAAGGAAGGTGTCTTGTTACATTTTTAGGTTCAGAAGACTCAGGGGACGATGATAAGAGCAATAAAACATTGCTTGGTATCCAGCCAAGCTCTGAGTTGTTACATTGTTACAGTTAGGTATACAATTCATTAACTTCAAATGAAAATTTGACATTCAGCCACATTAAAATGTAATTGTAATAAAAATTACAAGGAAAACGACAATGGAAATACAAAAGAACAAGGACAGGTTGAGTTGGTGGTATGGAAGGTGAATGCGATGTTAGCATTCCTTTTGAGAGGACTAGAATACAAAAGCAAGGATGCGATGCTGGGTTTTTTTAAGACATTGGTCAGACTGCACTTGGAGTATTGTGAACAGTTTTGGGCCCCTTATCTAAGAAAGGATGTGCTGGCATTAGAGAGGTTTAAGAGGAGGTTCATGAGAATGATCCCAGGAATAAAAGGGTTAATGTGTGATGAGTGTTTGATGACTCTGGGCCTGTACTCACTGGAGTTTTGAAGAATAAGGGGATGGGGGGAGGGATCTTACTGAAACCTATCAAATATTGAAAGGTCTAGATAGAGTCAATGTGGAGAGGATGTTTCCTGTAGTGGGGGAGTCTAGAAACCGAGAACAAAGCCTCCCCCATCACAGGAAACATACAAGGATATCCCTTTTTAACAGAATGAGGAGGAATTTCCTTAGCCAGAGGGTGGTGAATCTCTGGAATTCAATGCCACAGATGGCTGTGGAGGCTAAGTAATTGGGTATATTCAAGGCAGAGATTGATAGGTTTGTGATTAGTAAGGGTGTCAAAGGTTACTTGGAGAAGGCAGAGAATGGGATTGATAGAATTAATAAATCAGACTTGATTGAATGGTGGAGCAGACTCAATGGGCCACATGGCCTAAATCTGCTCCCATGTTTTATGATCTTATGGTCTGGTTCTGTTCTTGATGATCCTGGATCTAACACCTAGCTATGGCAGCAGACATAATAGTCATTTGAAGTACTAGGGTCAGCTTAAGTGCAGTATGTGATCACATCTTAATCCAACTTATTTTAACTAAGAACACAGACCATCACAAATCAATTATTTTTTTCTTTTCTATCCCTTGCTAAAAACATAAAAAGAACAAAAGAGTGACTGCACACAGAAGTTCTATGTGATTCTGCTTCTTTCCCCTTCTTGATAAAGGCTCTCAGCCTGAAACGTTGACTGTGTATTCTATTCCATAGATGCTGCCTGGCTTGCAGAGTTCCTTCAGCATTTTGTGTGGGTGTAACAGTGTGGCACGGGCTCGATGGGCTGGAAAGCCCTGTATCTCTAAGTGATGGGTTTGTTCTACAATTCCTGAGATCCATGACTGTGGCAGCCAGCACATCATACAACATCTTTTAGTCTATTTGCTGCTTAGGGATGGTCTATGTATAAATCAGACTCTTGTTGAGACCAGCTCACAAGCTTTGCCTTCGATTCACGTTGTTGATTTGGAATCCCTCTTTCCTGATTACTGTAATCTCCCCTGGCCCTACAAGCCACTGAGGTATCTGCATTCTCTGAGTGCTGGCCTCTTGATTATACCTGAATATATTTATGTCGTCATTAGTGGCTGTGCATTCAGATTCTAATCTGGGAATTCTCCTCTTAATTTTTTCTTTGTCTCTCAACATGCTCTTTAAAACAACCTTCAGTGACTGAGCTTGGATACCTGCCCCGATATCCATCGTGCCTCAAATTGCGTTTGATAATGCCACTGTTAAGTGCCTTGAGACATTTTACAGTGTTAGAGGTGCTCTATAAATACAAGTTGTTTTAAACAGTTACTACATCTCAAACATTAACACTGATGGGGTTTGACTGTTAATTCACAATGCCTCAGATTGCTCCCATTTTAAAAATTCTACACAATTAATTTTTATTTACTATCCTTTTTAAAATGTCACAGTTGTTGTGCAGCTGTACATTTTGTGGATAATTTATGTTTGACAAAAAGCACTTCCAATTTGTGTTAATGGCATTTAGCACTTCTGTTGAGCAAAGTCACTGCAGAGTTCTGACACATGCCTGCTTAAGTTGCAAACACTGACTGGAGCTGAGAGGAAAGGGTAAGTAAGCTGAAAAACAATGATGTAGAAATTTGACCTTTGCCGTGTGCTATAAATGTTCAGTGCAGTAACCCACACACCAAACACCACTTTGAAAATGGATTTCAATAGCTTCAATGCTCTTGAGGTAGGGACAGATTTATGTTGATCCATTGTGCTTTTTAAAACATTCCGTTTTTTTATGTCAGAGGGATACTTAAAGCTTGTTTTCTGTTTCATATTTTTCTGACTTTTAAAGGGATAAGTGCACCTTGTTGCTGAATATTACCTTAAATCTCCTTGTTCACCAAATACCTTATCAGATATCCAACCATCTAGGGCAATAACACTGGCAATGATTTTGGAGAGACCTGTCTGAAGCTGGGAAAGGAACAAGGTATAATCCTGAATCCACAACCAGAACCAGAAGCAGGTTTATTCAATCAGTCATGGAACTATGGAATAACCAACAATTTTTAGGCAAAGTCATTGTGATTGACTCCCACCTGCTAGATGGTTATTTTTCTGATGTCCCTTTGTACTTTGTGTGATGCTGAAAGGAACTTGCTGTGACAGTGACCTCTCATTTAATGGCTCCGATTGTTTGTGAATATCAAACCTAGTCTGACAAGGAGGATCAGAATCAGGTTTGTTATCACAAACACCAGTGATGCTCAGGTTACTACCACTGACATGTGTTGTGAAATTTGATGTTTTGTGGTGGCAGTACATTGCAAGGCATAAAAATTACTGTAACTTACAATGGAAATAAAATAAATAAATAGTGTAAAACAGCAATAGTGAGGAAGTGTTCATGGGTTCATGGGCCGCTCAGAAATCTGGTGGCAGTGGAAAAGAACTGTTCCTAAAATGTTGAATGTGTGTGGTCAGGCTCCTGTACCTCCTCCCTGATGGTAGTATTGAGAAGAGGGCATGTCCTGGGTGGTGATGTATGTACGTATAATGTTGTCACACTGTAGTAATCCAATAACTGAAACTGAAGGAGAGAGAATTTTCTGAACAGGGACTCCATGGATTACAAATGCTCTGATTTATGGTCACCTCAAACATTTGGATGAGTATTTGGGAGTCCGGTGGGAGGGATGGGAATTGACTTGTTGGCTGCTGCAGAATTATGAGCATCTCCTGCTGTGTGGGAAAGGGGCATTTCCATGTCTCTTCCTCCCCTTGAGCTGCAACAACTGGGGACTAGGGTTGAGGTGAGCGGAGCTGGGAGTGTTGAGCAGACTTGCTCGCTCACTGAGTCAGTGAGCCTGGCTGGTGGCTGCTCTTCCCATTCTCTCTCTCCTGTCATAGCTATTCCTGGGGTCCTCTTCTACACACTGCTAACATAGAACATAGAAGAGTACAGCACAGGAACAGCCATTTGGCCCACAATGTTGTGCTGAACCAGCTAAAAAGCAAATCAACGTCACCCAAACACCAATCCCTCCGACCTACACCATGTCAATATTCCTCTTTCTTCCTTACATCCATGTGCCTCTCCAAGTGCCTACTAAAAGCCTCTGATGCATTTGCCTTTACCAGGCAGTGCATTCCAGGCATCCATGACTCTCTAAGTAAAAATCTTACCCCTCTCACTTTCAATGCATGTCATAGAAACATAGAAAACCTACAGCTCAATACAGGCTCTTCGGCCCACAAAGTTGTGCCGAACATTTCCTTACCTTAGAACTACCTAGGCTTACCTATAGCCCTCTATTTTACTAAGCTCCATGTACCTATCTAAAAGCCTCTTAAAAGACCCTATCATATCCACCTCCACCACCATTGCTGGCAGCCCATTCCACGCACTCACCACTCTCTGTGTGAACAACTTATCTCTGACATCTCCTCCATACCTACTCCCAAATGCCTTAAACTTGTGCCCTCTTGTGGCAGCCATTTCAGCCCTGGGAAAAAGCCTCTGACTATCCACACGATCAATCCCTCTCATCATCTTATTATCTTCTATCAGGTCACCTCTCATCCTCCGTCACTCCAAGGAAAAAAGGCCGAGTTCACTCAACCTATTCTCATAAGGCATGCTCCCTAATCCAGGCAACATCCTTGTAAATCTCCTCTGCACCCTTTCTATGGTTTCCACATTCTTCCTGTAGTGAGGTGACCAGAATGAGCACAGTACTCCAAGTGGGGTCTGACCAGGGTCCTATATAGCTGCAACATTACCTCTCGGCTCCTAAATTCAATTCTACGATTGATGAAGGCCAATATACCGTATGCCTTCTTAACCACAGAGTCAACCTGTGCAGCTGTTTTGAGCATCCTATGGACTCGGCCCCAAGATCCTTCTGATCCTCCACACTGCCAAGGGTCTTACCATTAATACTATATTCTGTCATCATATTTGACCTACCAAATTGAACCACTTCACACTTACCTGGGTTGAACTCCATCTGCCACTTCACAGCCCAGTTTTGCAACCTATCAATGTCCCGCTGTGATTTCTGATAGCTCTCCACACTATCCACAACACCTCCAACCTTTGTGTCATCAGCAAATTTACTAACCCATCCCTCCACTTCATCATCCAGGTCATTTATAAAAATCACAAAGAGTAGGGGGTCCCAGAACAGATCCCTGAGGCACACCTCTGGTCACCAACCTCCATGCAGAATATGACCCATTTACAACCACTCTTTGCCTTCTGTGGGCAAGCCAGTTCTGGATCCACAAAGCAATGTCCCCTTGGATCCCATGCCTCCTTACTTTCTCAATAAGTCTTGCAACCTTATCAAATGCCTTGCTGAAATCCATATACACTACATCTACTGCTCTTCCTTCATCAATGTGTTTAGTCACATCCTCAAAAAATTCAATCAGGCTTGTAAGGCACGGCCTGCCCTTGACAAAGCCATGCTGACTATTCCTAGTTATACCTCTCCAAATGTTCATAAATCCTGCCTCTCAGGATCTTTTTCATCAACTTACCAACCACTGAAGTAAGACTCTCTGGTCTATAATTTCCTGGGCTATCTCTACTCCCTTTCTTGAATAAAAGAACAACATCCGCAACCCTCCAACCCTCCGGAACCTGTCCTGTCCTCATTGATGATGCAAAGATCATCACCAGAGGCTCAGCAATCTCCTCCCTCGCCTCCCACAGTAGCCTGGGGTATATCTCAACTGGTCCCGGCAACTTATCCAACTTGACGCTTTCCAAAAGCTCCAGCACACCCTCTTTCTTAATATCTACATGCTCAAACTTTTCAGTCTGCTGTGAGACATCACTACAATTACCAAGATCTTTTTCCATAGTGAATACTGAAGTAAAGTATTCATTAAGTACCTCTGCTATTTCCTCTGGTTCCGTACACACTTTCCCACTGTCACACTTGATAGGTCCTATTCTCTCACGTCTTATCCTCTTGCTCTACACATACTTGTAGAATGCCTTGGGGTTTTCCTTAATCCTGACCGCCAAGGCCTTCTCATGGCCCCTTCTGGCTCTCCTAATTTCCTTCTTAAGCTCCTTCCTGTTATCCTTATAATCTTCTAGATCTCTAACATTACCTAGCTCTCTGAACCTTTCGTAAGGTTTTCTTTTCTGCTTGACTAGATTTACTACAGCCTTTGTACACCACAGTTCCTGTACCCTACCATAACTTCCCTGTCTCATTGGAACATACCTATGCAGAACTCCACACAAATAGCCCCTGAGCATTTACTGCATTTCATCCATACTTTTCCCTGAGAACATCTGTTCCCAATTTGCTTCCAAGTCCCTGCCTGATAGTCTCATAATTCCCCTTACTCCAATTAAACGCTTTTCTAACTTGTCTGTTCCTATCTCTCTCCAATGCTATTGTAAAGGAAATAGAGTTATGATCACTATCTCCAAAATGCTCTCCCACCGAGAGATCTGACACCTGACCAGGTTCATTTCCCAATATCAGATCAAGTACAGTCTCTCCTCTTGTAGGCTTATCTACAT
Source organism: Hemitrygon akajei (assembly GCF_048418815.1). Lineage (NCBI taxonomy): Eukaryota > Metazoa > Chordata > Chondrichthyes > Myliobatiformes > Dasyatidae > Hemitrygon > Hemitrygon akajei. Next base: position 42,483,142 of record NC_133149.1, on the reverse strand, counting down.
AGTGTGTCAAGAAACCTCCCTGAACACACTGAACAAACTTCACCCCATCTAAACCCCTTGCTCTAGGGAGATGCCAATCGATATTTGGGAAATTAAAATCTCCATGACAACTCTGTTATTATTACACCTTTCCAGGATCTTTTTTCCTATTTGCTCCTCGATATCCCTGTTACTACTGGGTGGCCTATAAAAAACACCCAGTAGAATTATTGACCCCTTCCTGTTCCTAACCTCTACCCACAGAGACTCCGTAGAAAATCCCTCCATGACGTCCACCTTTTCTGAAGCTGTGACACTATCTCTGATGAGCAGTGCCACGCCCCCACCTCTTTTCCCTCCCTCCCTGTCCTTTCTGAAACATCTAAAACCCGGCACTTGAAGTAACCATTCCTGTCCCTGAGCCATCCAAGTCTCTATAATGGCCATCACATCATAGCTCCAAGTACTGATCCACGCTCTAAGCTCATCTGCTTTGTTCATGATACTCCTTGCGTTTAAATAGATCCATCTCAAAACATCGGTCTGAGCGTGTCCCTTCTCTATCACCTGCTTATCTTCCCTCTCACACTGTCTCCAAGCTTTTCCTATTTGAAGATGTCCTCGTGTATTAGACATTTCAACCCTGGAAAGCAGATACTCTCAGTCCATTCTCTTTATGCCTCTCATAATCTTGTAAACCTCTATCAGATCTCCCCTCAGCCTCCAACATTCCAGAGTAAACAACCCAAGTTTATCCAGCCTCTTATGATAGTACATGCCCTCTGAACCTGGCAGCATCCTTGTAAACCTCTTCTGCACCCTCTCCAAAGCCTCAACATCCTTCCTAGAGTGGGGCAGCCAGAACTGTACGCAATACTCCAGATGTGGCCTAACCAGTTTTATAAGGTTGCAACATAACCTCCTGACTTGACTTTTGAACTTTTTTTCAGTTCCAACTTATGAAAATTTTGCTTTACAAGCAGTTCTTAGAAACAGAACCCTGTTGTAACCTGGACTATCTGTAATTCTAAGTAGCTTTCTGTGTTTGAGATTCGATAAGGAAAGACAACTAAAGATTGCAAAGGCAAGTTTCTGGTACTTTAAAAAAAAAGATGCAATAAACTGGATTAATTTTCTTTTTCTATTTCCTTTGTTATTAGGAAAGTTTTAGTATTGGATTTGAAGGGCAGCACAATGTTTTCAATTTTAAAGAAACACAGGTATGAAAAATTAAAGAGGGTTGAATACTCACAATATTAAATAGTTGACCAAAAAAGAGGGGCATCACTACATCCAGCCAAAAATGGGTCATTTTCCCATCAGTCATTATCAACCTACTGTGAGACTAATTTTCTAAAAATACTTGAATTGATGTTATGCTCCACAATTTGTGTCTTGATGCAAAGAAAATTATTCTGTTTTCTTTTAAATCACCTCCTGTTCCAATTGACTAAGATGATTGTAATGTTTTCGCAAACACATTAAGGCACATATGACAAAAGACTGGAGTCTATAAACACAACAAAATATTTTACTTGTGAGAATATTAAGTCCTCAAACTTCAGTTACTGAGTGTATTCTAGTCAATGCAAAACAGGATCATTATATGACTCTCCTGCACAACAGGATCATAGTGTATTCACACACAGTATATACTGCACAGTGTGCTCATGCTTATGGATTCAATGCAAGAGCAGTATTAATATTCACTCTCATTAAACCATCCTTGAGATGTCGAATTGGCTTTACTGAATCAAATTTGTAGAGAGACACAAATATAGTTTCCTGAAAATGTGCCAGAAGATTTCATTTGTTTCTTCTTATCTTTGCAAGTATTTGTTGCAGTTTAATTTGGTTTGAGAGGAGAGAGTATCATAGACATAAATGGTATGAATCTGGGATTGAAGTAAGATTTTGATTCATTCTCAAAATAATTTTGACCTTTAATAGGCAGTTGTCTTGTGCGGTAGAGAATTAATTGATGAATTTCTTCAGGTGGGAACTGGAACCATTTTTGACATATATCATCTTATCAGAAAAGTCCTAGATCATTTTTGAAATTAAATTGAAATATGTTGGAAATTCTCAGCAGGTCAGGCAGCACCTATGGAGGGGAATGAATAGTCAATATTTCAGGCCGAGATCCTTTAGGACTGGAACGGAAGGAGGAAGAAGCCAGAATAAGAAGGTGGGGGAGGGAAGGAGTACAAACTGGCAGGTGATAGGTGAGATCATTTGAGAGGAAGGTGGGTGGTTGGGAGAGGGGAGATGACGTGAGAAGCTGGGAGGTGATAGGTGGAAAAGGTAAAGGGCTAAGGAAGAAGAAGTCTGATAGGAGAGGAAAGTGGACCATGGCAGAAAGGGAAAGAGGAGGAAGTTACTGTTATAGAAATCAATGCTAATTCTCTCAAAGACAAGTTCCCAGGAATGATATGTGGGTGTGGAATCAAGTCTGAGTGAGTGTGTGTGTCTGTGGTGAGAGAAAAAATTAAGGTTTCAGGTGGATGACTTTTCATCAGATGTGGTTGCTATGGATTCTTTTCAATTGCTTGAAGGCCTGAAGAAATTCTGAGAGACTCTTTTGCCCTCTCTACAACTAAAACAGGTGGGGTGCTTCAATCCTTTTATTGCCTCTGTCAGGGCATCAAATGGTTTTCTAAAGGGTAAGAATTCATAAATACAAAGCTTTATAACTGAAATGGCAAGCTAGATGGACCACAGGTCTTTACCTGTCCATCTCTGGTCACAACTATGTAGGCAAAGTTTAGTCATTATTAACTGTCATAGGGATAATAGGTTAATGTGGTAGAGCCCAATTAATTTATGAAATTTATATTTAAATGCTTTGCAGATGTGACAATATTTTCAAGGACACTTTACAGAGTCACTTGCTCCTTTACAAAGAGATTAATTTATAGTGATATCCGCTATATGCAGACTTTGCCTCCGAGGATATTTTGCTCCTTTGCAGAATCCATGGATAGCTCAAATCTAAGCACTTCATTTTTATTTGCACCACAGGCCATATTGTAATTGAATTTCTTGCAGACAGAACTTCATACCTGAACTGTCGGAAATGATCTCTGAGAATGTGCCATCAGCTTCAAACTCTGATTTAAATATTCAGTGACACAAATGCTGGTTAGTATTGACTGACAAGGAGCAACGGGCTGTAATCTTCTGGCTCCAGCTGTGTATTCACTAGTTCAGGGCTTAGCTGACAAATCTCTCTCAGTGTGATGCTTATTGTTGTCTTTCTAGTTGCATCATTTGCATTGATTCTTTCCTAGCCCATAGACATTGGTTATGACATGTCAAGGAAATGATATTGCATTTAATCCTAAATTCTGCTGTGGTGAGAAATTGCCTAGAGGAGGAGGGAGACATTTTAGAGTTGTTCCTTTCGGTCTTCTTGAAAATATGTAGTGTTCCTATTGGCTTAATAGAATCCCTGTAATGTGGCCATTTGAGGTGGAAAGGGGCACTGAGAGTGGTATTGGTTTAGGCTTATTATGGTCAGATGTAAAGGTCAAAGTTCTAAGTAGATGTTATTATCAAAGTACATACTGTCTATGTCACTATATACAACCCTGAGATTCATTTTCCTGTGGGCATACTCAGTAAGTCTATAGAATAGTAACTATAAGCGGATCAATGAAAGATCAACCAGAGTGCAGAAGACAACAAACTGTGCAAATGCAAATATAAATAAATAGCTATAAATAACAAAAACATGAGATAATGAGATAAAGAGTATGCAAAATGAGATTATTGGCTGTGGGAACATTGCAATGATGGGACAAGTGAGTGTAGTTATCCCCTTTTATTCAAGAGCCTGATGGTTGAGGGGTAGTAACTGTTCTTGAAACTGGTGGTGTGAGTCCTGAAGCTCTTGTACCTTCTACCTGCTGGCAGCAGTGAAAAGAGAGCATGACTTGGGTGGTGGGGATCTCTGATGATGGATGTTGCTTCCTACAACAGTGTTTAATGTAGATGTGCTCTATGGTTGGGAGGGCTTTACTCGTGATGTACTGTGCCGAATCTATTACTTTTTGTAGGATTTTCCATTCAAATGCATTGGTGTTTCCTTACCAGGCCATGATGCAGCCAGTCAATATACTCTCTACTACACATCTATAAAAGCTTGTCAAAGTTTTAGATGTCATGCTGAATCTCTACAGAGTCCAAAGGAAGTAGAAGTGCTGCCATGCTTTCTTCGCAATTGCACCCACGTGCTGGAGCCAGGACAGGTCCTCTGAAATGGTAACATCTAGGAATTTAAAGTTGCTAACCCTGTCCATCTCTGATCCTGTGATGAGGACTGGCTCGTGGACCTTTGTTTTCCCTCTGCTGAAATCTATTAATCAGTTCCTTGGTCTTGCTGACATTGACTGAATGTATAGATAAACTGAAAAGTGTTTGTTTTGTGTACCATTCAGACAGATAATGTCAAACGTAATTACATCAAGATAGTAAATGGAAAACAGAATGCAGAATTTAGTGTTACAGTTACAAAGAAAGTGCAGTGCAGGTAGACAAATAAATTGCAAGACACATGATGAGGTGGATTGGGAGATCAAGAGTTTTGACAGATGAGAGGTCCATTCAAGAGTCTGATAACACTGGGATAAAAGCTGTTCTTGAGTCTGGTGTTACATAATCCCAAGCTCTGCTGTCTTCTACCCAAAGATGGAAGAAGAGAGTTGGCTGGAGTGAGAGTGATCTTTGATTATTTTGGCCGTTTTCCCAAGTCAGTGGGAAGAATAGATGAGTCAATGGAGGGGAGGTTGGTTGAGTGATGGAGTGGGCTGCATTCAGAACTCTCTGCAATTTCTTGTGAAGCAGTTGCCACACCAAGCTGTGATGCACCTGGATAGTATGAGTTCTGATGAAGAGTTTTGGTCCAAAAGGTGGACTGTTTATTTCCCTTCATATGTGCTTGTATGACTTGCTGATCTCCAGCAATTAGTGTGTGTTGCTCAAAATTTCTCGTAGCAGCAGAATCTCTTATGTTTACGCATCTGGATAGAATGCTTTCTGTGGCGTAATTGGTAAGAGTCATTGGAGTAACTGTTTGTCTGTGGTAGTGAGGATCTGGAGTTCTTTCCTCAGAAGTGCACATTAGTCCAACATTAATGGTGAAGGTTCCACACCATCTCTCACACCTCTTTCTTGGTTCCTCGCCCCCCCCCCCCCCCCAGGTACCTCATATCCTAGGCTGGGGCAAACTCTGGGGATCCCACATTAAACCTTATTGACTAGCTTAACACTCGCAGAACTAAGTGGAAGGAAATCATCGCCAATCTCAAGGGGCTGCTGAAGAGAAGTGTTTTTGTATGAAGCATGCTGTTCATGACTGGAAAAAGGAGTTTTAAAGAATTATATTTATTATGTTATCACATGCAGTGTTTTTTTCTGAGTTACAGTCCTTGCAAACCAACCAAACCGAAGTGAATTTTTGTAGCAAGTACTGACAAATTGGTTAAACCAAAAATGACACATTAAACCTGGACAGTTTCCTTAATTGGTGCTACCATTCAGCCTGGTTTCACAGAAACTTTCTTAAAGATCATCCCTCCAAAACTGAAGCACTTTGAATATCACTGATCCAAATTGTATTCAAACCCGCTTTCAGGCGAGGGGTTAATCAAACAAATTAAAGGACAATATCTTAAACCTTTTAAAGTTCAAAGTTCAAAGTAGATTTATTATCAAAGTACATATATGTCACCATATACAACCCTGAGATTCATTTTCTTGCAGGCAATCACAGTAAATACAAGAAACACAATAGAATCAATAAAAGATCGCAGCCAACAGGGCGGACAACAACCAATGTGCAAAATACAGCAAACTCTACAAATACAATTTTTGCCAATCTGAATTGGTTGGGATCTGCAAGTGAGGAAATCGAGGATACAGTTGTGCAAGGAGGTATTGAGGCTAAGGTTTTGAAACTTATTGATTAGTTTTGAGGAGGTGGTATTGAATGCTGAGCTGTAGTTGATAAAGAGCATCCTGATGTATGCATCTTTGCTGTCCAGATATTCCAGGGTTGAGTGAAGAGCAAATGACATGGCATCTGCTGTGGACCTGTTGCTCCAATAGGCAAATTGGTGTGGATCCAAGCCACTTCTCAGGCAGGAGTTGATATGTTTCATCACCAGCCTCTCAAAACACTACTGGACGATAGTCATTGAAGCAGATCACCATGTTCTCCTAGTCACCAGTATAACTGAAGCCTGTTTGAAGCAGGTGGGTACCTCAGACTGCCAAAGTGAGAGGTTAATGATCTCAGTGAACATACCAGCCAGTTGATCAGCACGGGTCTTTGGTTGGGCATAAAAGGTTAAAGACATATCTAATTCAGAGAGAATTGGAATTCAGAAGTGAATTAGTAAACAACTAATTTAGCATTTGAGGATGCAGAGAAATACTAGTCATAGAGACAACTTCTATTGGAGAGATTACACTGGAGATGACTGGAGTAGGCAACTTAACCCAGAAAAATACTGATTATTGGATTTAAGCAAATATATTAATGGACTTTCATACGTAATAGTTCAGTTTCTACATGTTATGTCTATTAGATTACATACAAGATGGTGCTCTTTGGAAACAAAGACAAAAGAGTGCCCCAGAATGAATTGGTGGTTGCATGGGGTTGCTGGACTTATTGTCAGAGAGTCATAGAATCATAAGACCATAAGATATAGGAGTAGAATTAGGCCATTTGGCCCATTGAATCTGCTCCACCATTTCCTCATGGCTGATTCATTTCCCTCTCAGCCCCAATCTCCTGTTTTTTCTATATATCCCTTCATCCCCTGACTAACTAAGAATCTATCAACCTTTGCCTTAAATATACCCAATGACTTGGCCTCCACAGCCACCTGTGGCAAAGAATTCCACAGATTCACCACCCTCTGGCTAATGAAATTCCTCCTCATCTCTTTTCTAAATTGCAGATCTCTATTCTGAGGTAGTGTCGTCTTACCTTAGAAATTCCCACCACAAATATCCACTCTATTGAACATTCAACATTCAATAGGTTTCATTTTCTGAAATCCAGTGAGTACAGGCCTAGAGCCATCAAACACTTCTCATATAAGCCTTTCGATCCCAGAATCATTTTGGTGAATCTCCTTTGAACCTTCTCCAATATCAGCTCATCCTTTCTAGGTTAGATGACAGCATATTCTTCACCTGATCAAAAGCTTCTTGGCATTTTGTGGACCACTTCCACTTCCTGAGCAGGGCAGTCAGTGATTCCCTCAGCCTGTGCATTGCCCGGAGGAGTGCTGAATAATGACAGATCATGCCCAAAAATGGTAGTAATGTGCTGATATCTGATGCTGGGGCATCGTTAAGATATGGTGATCTGGGCGACAACCACGCTCACCTATGATGGTACTTGATTAAAGACATCATGAAGCTGCATTTTTCTGCCCAAATCGTGTAATTTGTTCAAAACCTGGTCCAGGTGTTGGCATAATTCTATCTGATCTGTCCCCATCGAGGTTAGCGGCAACACCATCAATACCATTCAGCACGGTGTCCATAAGCTGCTGGGAAATTGAAGGAGAGGGAAAGAGGAAAACTGTTGTGATAGTGTGAAGCTCCTCTGAATCTTCTGCCACTTCAGCCAAGTCCTAATTTGCAATGTAATGACCAGCATTCAAATTTCAAAAATATCTGCTGGTACTACTGGTAATGGGCACTGGTGTGTCTGCAGAGCTGCATTGAGATCTGTTGAGAGGTCTGCACACAATCTCACTGTACCTTTGGCTTTCTTGATGATGACTGTAGGAGTTGCCCAACGTGGCTTTAATGACAACATCCTGTTGCAGGCGACCTAGTTCTTGTCCACAATTGGCAAGGCTGTATATGGTACTGGTTTTTTGGGACAGAAGACTGGCTTTGAGTTTGGACAGAGATGGAGTTCTGCTTGAACCTGACCCTACTTGAAACACTGCAGGATTGCACTGTTGCAGTTGTTGTATGGTCTCACAAACTGATGGTGCTATGGTGTCGATGGATATGATTTAAATAGCCAATCAATCTTTTTGTAAAGACCTCATCTTTACAGACAAATTCAACCTGGAATATATCTTCATAACATTTAAACCATGATTCAGATGTAACTCCAGAAGTGGCATTGAACTGGAAGTTGGTAGTGGAAGCAACAACTGCTTCAGATGTGTTCTGGTCAGTGTTTGACACTGACATTGTTGGACCCAATGATAACCTGGTTTTGAATATCTTCAGTGTGCTGCCTCAAATTGAGCTTGCTACTATTGTGGAATTGCACACAAGCCTTCTCCTGAAATTGCCACGTTAACATAATACAGAACCTTATTGCCAATTTGTTGTGTTCACTCACCTATAACTACTGATGAGACCCGAAGCCAGGAGACAGAACAAAGCCAGAACTCGAAATACTCCTATGTTTAGTAAAACCACATAACTACAGATCTCAAAACTCCCTGTACATCCTAAAGCATGACTATTTAAATGGTTTATCCAAGAATGTTCAAGTTGTTGATTGGACAAATGACCAATTAGTGTTAGTCAGCCTGGGATTGGTTGTCAGCTGATAATAGGCGTTGTTTTTTCCTGTTTGCCGTAACATACATCAAGGAGAATGAATGAGGGCAGAGCAGAAAGTAACGGTGGAACCACAAGACATAGAAAGCATAATTGTTGCTAGAAACTTGAGATAAAAAACAGAATGGTAGAAATGCTTACAACACCCACAAAATGCTGGAGGAACTCAGCAGGCCAGGCAGCATCTATGGAAAAAAGTACAGTTGATGTTTTGGGCCGAGACCCTTCATCAGTCCTGCTGTGTTCCTCGGGCATTTTGTGTGTGTTGCTCGGATTTCCAGCATCTGCAGATTTTCTCTTGTTTGTGGTAGAAATGCTCATCAGGTAAGGAAGTGTTTATGGAGAGAAAAATTGAATTAATGTTATTACTTGAATTCATTTCACCAGAGTTAGCCATTTCAGACCTAAACTGGTTATCTGATATTGTTTAATTAAAGACTGAAATGTAATCCTTCAGTTCAACAATGTTGTCCACACTTCTTGCTGCCTTGGGAAAGCAGCTAACATAATTAAAGACCCTTTTCACCCTTGTCATTCTCTGCTACTAGGTGAAAGATCCAGAAGCTTGAGAACAAATAGGATCAGGCTCAAGGACAGCAGCTTCTATCCCATTCAACACATACAAAATGCTGAAGGAACTCAGCAGGCCAGGCAGCATCTATGGAAAAGGGTACAGTTGACGTTTCAGGCCAGGACCCTTCATCAGGATTGGAGGGAAAAAAGATGAGGAGTCAGAGTTAGAAGGTGAGGGGAGGAAGAAACACAAGGTGATAGGTGAAACTGGGAGAGGGGGAGGGGTGAAGTAAAGAGCTGGGAAGTTGATTTGTGGAAGAGATAAAGAGCTGGAGAAGGGGGAGTCTGATAGGAGAGGACAGAAGGCCATGGAAGAAAGAAAAAAGGGAGGAGCACCAGAGGGAGGTGATGGGCAGGTAAGGTGATAAGGTGAGAGAAGGAAAAGGGGATGGGGGAATGGTGAAGGGGTGGGGGCATTACCAGAAGTTTGAGAAACCAGTGTTCATGCCATCAAGTTGGAGGCTACCCAGACAGAATAAAAGGTGTTGCTCCTCCAGCCTGAGTGTGGCCTCATCATGACAGTAAAGGAGACCACGGACTGACATGTCGGAATAGGAATGGGAAGTGAAATTAAAATGGATGGCCACTGACAAATCCTGCTTTTCCTGGCAGATGGAGCTTAGGTGTTTGGCGAAGCGGTCTCCCAATCTACATCGGGTCTCACTGATATACAAAACATTGCACCGGTAGCACCGAATATAGTAGTTGAACCCAACAGACTCACAGGTGAAGTTTTGCCTCACCTGGAAGGACTGTTTGGAGTCCTAAATGGTAGTGAGGGAGGAGTTATAAGGGCAGGTGTAGCGCTTGTTCTGCTTATAGGAGGGAGATCAGTGGAGAGGGACAAATGGACAAGGGAGTTGCGTAGGGAGCGATCCCTGTGGAAAGCAGAAAGTAGGGGTGAGGGGAAGATGTGCTTGGTGGTGGGATCCCGTTGGCGATGACAGTAATTATGGAGAATTATGTGCTGGACGCAGAGGCTGGTAGGGTGGTAGGTGAGGACAATAGGAGCCCTAACCCTGGTGGAGTGGCAGGAGGATGGGGTGAGGGCAGATGTGCACAAAATGGAAGAGATGTGGTTGAGGGCAGCATTGATGGTGGAGGAAGGGAAGCCCCTTTCTTTGAAGAAGGAGGACATCTTCTATCTGGAATGAAAAACCTCATCCTGAGAGCAGATGTGGCGGAGAAGGAGGAATTGAGAGAAGGTTACTTGTTACTTGAACAGGTCCATTGTATAATAAAGATGAACCTTTAATCTTTCAATCCACTCTGCTATGGTTCTTGCACCATATTTGTACACTCAGTGGCCACTTTATTAGGTACACCTGTACACCAGCTCATTAATGCAAATATCTAATCAGGCAATCATGTGGCAGCAACTCAATGCATAAAAGCATGCAGACATGGTCAAGAGGTTCAGTTGTTGTTCAGACCAAACATCAGAATGGGGAAGAAATGTGATCTAAGTGACTTTGACCATTTGTTAGTGCCAGATGGGGTGATTAGAGTATCTCAGAAACTGGCGAACTCCTGGGATTTCCATGCACAATAGTTTCTGAAGTTTACAGAGAATGGTGCAGAAAATTTAAAAAAACATCCAGTTTTGTTCTGTGGGCAAAAACACCTTGTTAATAAGAGAGGTCAGAGGAGAATGGCCAGACTGGTTCAAGCCGATGAAAATAGCCATGCATTACAACAGTGGTGTGCAGAAGAGCATCTCTGAATGTACAACATGTCAAACCTTGAAGTGGATGGTCTACAGCAGCAGAAGACCACAAACATCCACTCAGCGGCCACTTTATTAGGTACAGAAGATAGCTAATAAAGTGGCTACTGAGTGTATACCTGCACTGCACTTTCTCTGTGCCTGAAACCCTGTATTAAGCATTCTGCTATTGCTTGCTGACTGTATGCATGGAATTGTCTATCTGGATGGCACCCAATCAAAGCTTTTCTCTGTTGCTTGGTACGTGTAGCAATAATAAACTAATTGCCAGTTAAGTACTGATTACCAATTAAAGGAAAAGCGAGAAGCTGTTGAGGTGACATTGGGCTTCATGGAAGAAGTGTAGAAATGGGATGGAGGAATAAAGTGTAAGGTGACGTCAGCCCTGTCACCCCTGTGGAGAGACCGGAGGCATTCTACTTCTGGTTCCAGTCTACTTCTGTTTTCTGGAAGAATTACAAGTGAATTGCTTCTTCACCAGTGAAGTCCTTGGATAGTTGAAGAGAAAGGGTAAAAAGGGCAGGGTTGATGTCGAGGATCAAGGCCTGAGAATCAAATTGGAAGTCCAGGTCTGTTAGTCAGAGTCCTAGAATGGAAATCTCTGCAAGTTGGCTGAGGAAGCCGAAGGTATAACGTGTGTGGATCTGAGCCCGAGTCTAGAGGTAAAGATAGCCTATTCTGGGGTTAGAGGACTGTCTGTGTATTTGTGCACGTGAAAGGAAGGAAAGGGGCTTGATTTGCTGTTGTTTTTTTTGTTTGCTGTGTTCTGTGTTGTTCTGCTGAACATTGTGGGCATGCTATGTTGTCGCTGGAGTGTGTGGTGCCTCCAGCACACCTCAGGTGTGTCGGTTGTTAAAGCAAATGGTGCATTTCACCTTACGTTTTGATGTACATGTGATAAATGAATCTGTATCATGAATCTTGCATTTGTATGGGAAGGCTGGTAAGGTACCAGTAAAAAGGCAATGGATGTTGGTAGAGATGTGTATGCAATCTTTTGGGAACAATAAAAGGGATGTTTGGGATGGTGGGAGGGTGGTGGTGTGGGTAGAAGATGTATCTGGTGATGGGATATTGTGGAATTTTTTTTCTATCAAACCATGTGTCCTTTAGCACTCTTCCTTACTACCCAAAAAGCATCCAGAACTAGAGCTTGCAAGCTCCAAATCTGAAATTAAAATAGATTTATGGCAAGGGACTTGTAAGTCATTCCAGTTCAAGTGCTTTTTAACATATTAATCCAATGCTTCCCATGATATCTCACACACTTCCAGCTAAGTATTGGTGATACAGCTATGGGACTTGTTATTCTTTCAGTATAATACAGTAGTTGATGCATTTTAAGGAGCTTAAGCGTTGTAGATGACTGATTCCTTTTGATTTAATTTTGAATGAAATTCTGCACATTTCTCATTTAATTCTTGATCAGTTACTGAGGAGCTGGGACATCATTCCAAATGATGCTGTCATGAACAATAATTTCTGAAGTTTCTTCAATTTGATTCGAGCTGCCACACACAGCAGAAAGTTCTGTAATTCAATTTGACTTCCTTCGATCAATTTCCTAAAAAGAAATCACTATATTAAGATTCATAGAAAATTGCATCTGCCTATACTTCCTAATGTCGGTTCAAGAATGGTAGAGGGACATCAGCATTCAAAGCAGAAATATCATTGTAGGACTGTACATTTTAAAGCATTTTTAAGGAATTCCAAGATATTATTTGAATCCTGTTTGCAAAAGATACCTGTTTGTTGGGCTCAGGCATTTTTTGCTATCACCTTTCTACAGTTTCTCTACAGCACAGGCTTTAGCTCATTGCCCATTATAAGTGGCACTGAAAATGAAAGTATAGGAATGAATAGACCTGATATTGGCTGGAAAATAGTGGAGAGAAAAGAGAACTTTGTATTTGTCCCCAAAGGAACGTAAAGGAAGAAGGGAAGGGGAATTGAAAGTAATGGGCTGAATCATGCCTAGTCATATGTTGTCTGCACTCACAAGTGCCAAATCTCCCTCCACTCCCCATACCCTGGGTTCACTTTTTGTATACCTGTGGTTTTGGTGGAGCTGGAGGCTTGGGTATTCAGGCTATTCCATAAGCAGCGATAAGGCTTCTTGTGCAGTTTCTGAGACCCAGCCTGTATCCTACTGTGATGACTTCTGCCAAAGACCTATTTAAAGTATCATTGTCCGGGACTCTCACTGACAGTTCTCCATGTCACCAACAGATTCTTTAGATCAGTTCATCAGTGATCTGATTGAAAGACAGAGCAGGTCTACTCCAGCTCTTAGTTCAATGTTTTGAAATGAAAGAAACATAGCAAGATCTCTCAAAGAGGATTATGATAACGAGCAACTAATCTATTGTTACTGATGTTGATTGAAGAATAAATATTTGCTAGGGTACTGAGCTCTTTAAAATAGGGTCTTTTTTAATCCAAGGAAGAGATGTTTTGGGCTGAAACCTTTCGGCAGGATGGTTTCTCTTTTCCCAGATGCTGCCTGGCCTGCTGAGTTCCTCCAGCATTTTGTGTGTATTCCTTGGATTTCCAGTGTCTGCAGATTTTCTTTTACTTGTGACTCTCATGAAAAAGATTAGCTTTATTTGTCACATGTACATCGGAACGTACAGTGAAATTCATCGTTTGCACCAATTACCAACACAGTGTGAATATATGCTGGGGGCAGTCCACGAGTGGCCCCGTGCTTCAATCATCAATTATGGCATGCACACAACTTAGTAACCCTAACCCGTACATCTTTAGAATGTGGAAAGAAATCAGAGCACCTGAAGGAGACCCATGTGGTCACAACGAGAACAAACAAACTCCTTACAGGAGTAGTAGGAATTGAACCCCAATGGCTGGTGCTGTAAAGCATTACACTAGCCACTACGCTACAATGCTGTTACTATTTTAATGCCTCATTTGAAAGACTGACCTCAGATGATGCAAATACTTCTCAGTGCTTGATCCCAACCTTATATTTTTCTGCCCGAGTCTCTAGAGGGCGATCTTTATTCTCCACGAGAAGTTAACTGTCATAAAGGAACATATCCATGAGTCTCTCGGTTATATTAACTTGAATTTCGTTGTCCTCCCACTGAGAGTGGGAGCTAATTTATCCTCCCATTGGGAGTGCCGCCTCTCTGATATGAGACCCAACAAATCAGTGCTCTGTTCAGGTGGCCTTGGAGTATTTATGGAACGTCTGTTAGCTTAGTTGCACATTTATGATCTCAGCATGACCGAGGGACAGCAACTCAGTCATGATCCAGGGTTAGTTCATAAAGTATGAGCTCCCTCATCATGACAGTGAATCTTTTAGCCAGGTTCTTAAGCTCAAGTTTAGGTTTAATTGCCATTCAACCAGGGTCTTGCGATCATAAAAAAAATGTTTAAAAAAGACAATAACACCTTTGGTTGACCCCGTAGAAGCTGCTGCTTCCAAGCATGCCACCATCTTACTGGAACCACCTTGATTCTCCTTGCTTTGAACCTGTTAATTGTTTATTGTTGTCACATGTACTGAGGCACAGTGGAAAAACCATCTTACATACTGATCAATTTGTTAGAGTAGTGGATTCCAGCTTATTGGGCTGTCAATTAATTTGTGGTATCCACTTATTGGGATAACTCTTAAAGAACAAAAACTAAATGTGAAAATAGCTGAGATTCCCTTTTTTTATTAGGGACACTATTAACAGGAGACTGTTCTGACTAGTGCCAGTTGTGTGCAGTTGTGAGGCTGTGCATAGAATGAGCAGCTTTTAAGTAGCATCAGCTGCGTGTGTTTATGCTCAAACAGCAGTGATTTTTGTCACTGATAGTTGGTGAGAAATAAGCAGTAAGACAATTTAGAACTGTTTTGCTCACTGCAGTTTCAAGCAGTCAGGCTTGGAGATGGTAGAAGAAGCCGAAGTGAAAATGGAATGATTTCACTACGTCAGCAAGTTAAGAACTATGAAGAATTTGAAGGGATCGAAAAATCTTTTTGAATGTTACAATGCAAATGAAGATTTGAAGGATGCAATTGTTGAAAGGATTGTATGAAGACAATCCATTATCTACAGTAGGTGCCTACACTGATTCTGTCCATTTACAGTCAATCAAAAGAACATGGCAGCATGCACTGGATGAATTCCTCTGTCAATAACTGTTAGAAACTCATACACAGTTTTATAGAAACATAGAAAGCCTACAGCACAATACAGGCCCACAGCGCTGTGCCAAACATGTACTTACTTAGAAATCACCTAAGGATACCCATAGCCCTCCATTTTTCTAAGCTCCATGTATCTATCCAGGAGTCTCTTAAAAGACCCTATCGTATCCGCCTCCACCACCGTCGCCGGCAGCCCATTCCACAAACTCACCACTCTGAGTAAAAAATTACCCCTGACATCTCTTCTGTACCTACTCCCTAGCACCTTAAACCTGTGTCCTCTTGTGGCAACCATTTCAGCCCTGGGAAAAAGCCTCTGACTATCCACACGATCAATGCCTCTCATCATCTTATACACCTCTGTCAGGTCACCTCTCATCTTCCGTCGCTCCAAGGAGAAAAGGCCGAGTTCACTCAACCTATTCTCATAAGGCATGCTCCCCAATCCAGGCAACATCCTTGTAAATCTCCTCTGCACCCTTTCTATGGTTTCCACATCCTTCCTGTAGTGAGGTGACCAGAACTGAGAACAGTACTCCAAGTGGGGTCTGACCAGGCTGCTATATGGCTGTGTATAGTACTGTAGTAGTATTGATAGTGTTCTAATTTGTTCTGTATTTCATTTAAATACATAATTTGTTACTCAGTTGAACAGTAGTTTATCTTTTTTATACCTTTTTAGTTATTTCTATGTAACTTCAACTAACTGGGACAGCATCTTAATTGGGACAAAATATACTGGTCCTGATGTGATACAACTAATCAGAATCCACTGTATTTCACTGTGATGATACAAGGTAAAACAATAACAGAGTATAGTACAGAATGAAGTGTTATAGTTACAGAGGAAGTGCAGAGCAGATAGACATAATATGCAAGGTCACAACAAGTTAGACTGTGATTCCAGATCTTATTTTCATTTTGTGAGATTTTACTGACTGTATTTCAGAAATGTCTTTGCGTGCCTTACATTCTTAGTCTTTTTCTGAGACTTTCTAACTGGAATTGATAAATTGCAGCTGGTGTTAATAACCTGCTAATATAACTTGGGATTTTGTCCAACCAGCTTACCCCACCCCTTCCTTAAGCAAACCTTTGCTATGCATGTACTTGTCCAAATGTCTTTTAAATTGCATACACCTCTGCCCCTTCCTCTGGCAGCTTGTTCCACATACCCACCACCCTCTGTATGAAAAAATGCCACTCAGCTACCCTTTAAATCTTTTCTCTCTCATTTTAAACATATGCACTCTAATTTTAGACTTTACTGCCCAGGGAAAAGGACTGTGACCAATTTCTTTATCTATGTCCTTCATTATTTAATAAACATCTCCCACCGCCCCCCCCCCCCCCCCAGCTCCCTTGGCTCCAGTGAAATAAGTCCCAGTCTATCCTTATAACTCAAGCACTCCAGTCATGACAATATTATTGTGACTCATTTTGCAACTGCCATCTGATCTCTAAATGGTCCACGAACAGTGACTCACTATTTTGCACTCCTTTTGCACTATTTATTTATTTTTTCTGTCACTTTGATGGATTGCACTGTACTGCTGCCACAAGACAATAACATTCATGACATTTCTCAGTGATAATAAACCTGATTCTGATTCTGATTTGGATTACTTCTATCCTTCCTCTAGCTAGGTGACCAGAACTGCTTACAATACTCCAAGTGATGTCTCAACAATACTCAATGCTAGTTTCTTGTGGCTGTATATTTCTTCCTATCCTTTCCCTATCTCTTTTTGTCTGTCTCTCTCTCTCTGCTTCTGTCTGTCCTTAACACTCTCTCGCTGAGTGATCATCTGCATTTCTCTGCTTCTTTTCTGTCTCTGTCTCATCGTTTTGTCATACTGCCTTTGTGTGTATGTTTGTGTGTGTGTATCTCTCTCTCTATCTCTATTTTTCTTTTCAATTACAAATGTACTGTATTTTTTTCATTTTTGCTCTTCTCCCTTCCTCCTCCTCCACAGGATTTTAAGTTAAAGTGTGGGCACTTGAAAGTTAAGTGAATGTTTTAATTCAACTATGCTTCTATAATGCATAGTCCATTAGAAAACTGCTGAGTTTGATAATGATTTCATTTTACTGGGTTGAGGATGGAGGTACATGAGATTTAGTGATTGCATTCTACGTTGCCTTCCATGTCATGGAAAGAAAAGCTTAGTGTCAAACTTTAGAAAGTAAAAATGATGCAGATTGCCAAGAGTTTGTAGTATTCCAAATCACTGGAATCTTAGATGCTGGAGAACACCTAAATTTTACTGACTGCTGGTTTACTAATGATGACAGTATTAGTTCTCAAACTCTGCCATCTCTAGAAAGAAATCCATGCAGTGTAAAAACTTCTCAGCCCCTCCACGAGAGGGAGCAGTATATCAAAGTTCAAAGCATATTTATTATTGAAGTATTTATATGTCACCATATGCATACAGGAGATTCACTTTCCTGCAGACATTCACAGTAAAACAAAGAAATACAATAGAATCAATGAAAATCTACAAAGGCCGACGAACAACCAATATGCAAATAAAAATTAATCGTGCAGACACTAAAAAAAATAGCACTGAGATTATGAATTGTAGAGTCCTTGAAAGTGAGTCCATAGCTTGTAGAGTTGAGGTTATTCACACTGGTTCAGGAGTCTAATGTTTGAAGGGTAACAACTGTTCCTGAGTCTAAGGCTCCTGTACCTCCTTCTGGCAGTCTTCCTGGTGTGTAACGTGAGCTCATTCTGCTACCTGCTCGTCTAACTCTGACGGATGAGATCACTTGTT